>NW_022045716.1:57500-397500 GCF_003285905.1 Drosophila hydei | reverse complement strand
CACTGGCTCAGACAATTAAGGGGAGGAAAAAGGTTCATTAGGTAAGTTCACGCATTCATATTAAATACGTGTCTATCTCCTGCGAATCGTGTTATGATATTAGAGAGAACTAGTTCCATGCCACATACGAAGTAAAGGGGATAGCGCGGCAGGAGATGGGGGCAGCTGAGTTGGCAGCTATGTTGAATCATTCGGGATATCGTTCAATTGAACGAGTCAGTGAAACGAACCACTAAGCTAGTTCAGTGAACTTTAATGCCCATGGTCGATTCGTGTAGTTCACTAACAGATTCATACACTATACATTTAAATCGTGCTTGTAAGGCAAAGAACCAATTCCAAGTCAGTTCGTTCAATTGAATCGGAAATTAACTACTGAGCTAGTTCAGTTATCTATGAACAGCAGAGCTATGTGAAGTGCAGCTTCCATGATCAATTCGTTTGCTTCACTTACAAGCTCATAGTTCTAGCTGAACTAGTTCCATTTGATTTGATAGGGGCTAAAGATCATGTGTTGCATCAGTTCGCAGCTCGTTCAATTAAGTTCGCTTAATTGTATAATGAACTATTGAGCTAGTTCACTGATGGTTCATTTATTCATCGTGATCGAAAATGTTCAGTTAGTTCAGCACTTTGAACTAGCCAATCAAATTGAACTGAACTAGTTCATTCAATGGACCCACTTATGGCAACTCTCATTTCAATTTTTCACACAACATCAATTGTTTCGACTTTTGCCACAGCCACAGAACATGAAATGCTGCATACCCTTAGGCGCACACAGCATATGCCAATGTGTGTGTGTGTGTGTGTGTGTGTGTGTGTGTGTGTGTGTGTGTGTGTGTTTGCATGAGTTTGCTTGACTTCACAGACTGGCACTTGCGGGAATCGACAATAAAGCATCAGGCAGGCAGCCAGGCAGCCAGGCAGCTTGCGTGTGACAACTACATTGACAGGACACCGATTTCAATAAGAAACAGCCGAGGCAAAGAGGGAGTCGAAGAGGGAGATAGTGAGGGAGAGAGCGGGGAGGGGAAGGGGAGAGTGTGGTTGTGTGGAATGCTAAGCTCGCTAACAACTCAAACAATACAACAATGAAAAACTGAGAAATAAAACGAAAAGGAAAACACTCAACATTCGAATACCCTTTCAAGAGAAGATAAAGAAAGAGTAGGGAAGAGAAGAGAAGTATAAAGAGTAAAGATAAGAAACAAACTACAATAAAGGAGAGTAGAGAGATGTGGAACTTAAAAGAAGCTAAGAGAAAAGTGAGTGAGAGATAGAGAGAAGAGAGAAAAGAAAAGGTAGAGAAGATCATTTACAGAGGAGAGTGCACAGTGAAGATATGAGAGAAGGTATATATATATATATATGTACATATATGATATATATACCTAGTCAACTATATGCTCCATGCCGACGAAGCACTACATAAGGCCTGAGTAGTTTATAATACCCTGCTCTAGGGCATTTGAGCAAATAAACAGGCAGCGAGGCAAATGGCAAACTGACAACTAAAAGCGTCGGCGAGACAGGTACCACGTGCTCGTGTTCGTGTGTGCGTGGGCGTAGGCGTGGGCGTGAGCGTGTGCGTGTGCGTGTGCAAGAACCTTACCCAGTTTGAATGTCCCTGTCCGAGTCCATGTCGAAGTCCTTCTGCTTGACTAATGTTTGCTCAGCACGCAGTTGTCGGCTTTTTGGCTTTGCCGATATGCGCCTCGCATTTCCTCAGCTTTCACTTTGAGTGCTTAGCTCGATGTGAAGTTAAGCTGAATACACACGCACACACATACACACACAGAGGGAGGGAGAGAGAGAGACATATTACAATTTGTGCTGTTCGATTTGTCGAGCTACTCGTCTTTGCATCTTCAATTTGCAATTTGAATTTGTGTTTATTTAGCTACATCCACTTTTCATACTGGTTCACTAAGTGTCAAAGCGAGTATATTGGTTGTGAAGAGAAAGGAAGAGCAGAGATGCGAGATGAAAGAAGATAGAAGATGGAAGATGGAAGATGTAAGAAAAAAGAGAAGAGATAGATAGATAAATAGAGATCGAGAGGTCGAGATAGAAGATGAAAGACGAAAGTTGAAAGATTAACCATGAAAGATAAAAGAAAAGGTTGAAAGACTAAAGACTAAAGATGGAAGATCAAATGGGCTAAGATATTTGTGTCTGCCCTCTCATCTGATGGAGTGTTTAGCTTTCACGTAAACAGCCGCTACAGGCGAGGCCAGCCAAGTCCACACAGTTTTAGAGGTTGCCCTCAGCTTTTGCAGTTGCATACGAGCGAGTATCGTGCAGTCGGCCACGATCGGCTGCAACAGTCCAACTTGCTACCTGGCAACACTTAAGTGGAGGAAGAAGAGGCTGTGCTACACACTGCTAAGTGGGCTTCGCTTGCACTCAGAGATCCCTACATAACAAGCCAGTGTTGCAAAACGTTAGGCAACGCAAATGAACGAATTTATCCAAACAGTTGACCTGTATTTATGGCACTTGTTAAGTTGGCTGCACTTCAAGAAAATAAACAATTCAAGCAAAGTCTTCACTTCATTCAATTCAATGGGCAGCTAAGTTATGAAGGTTCCCAGAAAATACGATACGATTTATCAAGCTCAGCGGAAGTGAGAAGAGAGAGCGAGAGCAAGAGAGAGAAACACAGAGAGAAGGGTGGAGAGATGCGGAGGCAATAGCGTGTGCTAATGATAACTAGCTGTTAATTTATCTTGCTGTTAAACACAACGAAAAACCTTTTGCTCTTCATTTTTTATGAAATGCCATTTGTCCAAAACCCAGAGAGCGGGAGAGTGTGTGGGTGAGAGGCTTTAACTATATGAAATGTTTGTTCGCTTCGGTTCGGACATCTTTTTCACTTTGGCGCTGTCATTTATCTTTTTTCAACTTCATCTTTTTGCTTTTTATTATCCTTGTTCATCCTGTTTGTTGTCATTTTGTCGTTGCTCGTCATTTTTCGTTTGATTTAATCATAATTCTTTCAGTGGCCCAGCCACCTCCTGCCCAACCTCCCCATCTCCTAGCCATGGCACAGGATATCAGAATCGAAATCTAATTTCGAAATCGAGCTAACATTGAACCACATGAGGTTGTTTCTCATACCCTGCCGTAGCGAGGAAATAGGGTATATTGGTTATGCTTATCTGTATCTGTAGCTGTATTAGTACGTATATCTGTATCTGTATCTGTATTTGTATCTGTATCTGTATCTGTGTTTGTTATTTGTAGCTCTTTTACAGAGTATCGTGCAGTTAGTTACACACAACTGCAACTTTCGAGCTCTCTAAACTGCATTACATAATATTTTTTGGTTCAATTCGATTTCCTTCCGGTTTGGCAAGATTGGAGAGAGTGGAAGGGAGGGGCTAAGGGGGTCGGTCACAATCTTAACTTGAAAAAAATTTTTGGTGCGGCATCATCGCGACCAAATTAGGCAAAAACCACTTCGAATCGTACAATTTATTAACTAGCTCAAAAAAATGGACTCTGGCAATGATATCATAGCAGACGCCAACGCAAAAATAACGACGACTGGTCGAGCTGGCTGGCTGACTGTCTGGCTGTCTGGCTGGCTGACTGACTGGCTGGCTGACTGGCTGGCTGGTCTGCTGCGCTATGCTTTCTAGACAGCCTTGACTTTGGCCTTCTCCAGTTGCTTAGATTTGACTGCAAGTAAGAATTTGGATTAGTCATGCTTTCAGCTGCTGCAACTGGATTTGACTCACCTGTGATCAGAGCATCTGCATCCGTGGGCGCTGGCGGCAATTCTGAAATTTCGCTCACAGCTCGAATGATTGTCGAATTGCCGCTGGCTTGAGCCTCCGCCCTTTGTTGCACCTGTTTACGCAGCTTGCGCAGGTAGGCGGCCTTGTATTCGTCGCTCGGTTTGCCGCCCAGGCCATAGCTGACTTCCAGCACGGTCAACGGTATGACAGTTGACGAAATGGCAACTAGATCTGCAATGTTTATTAACCATATTAAAAGTAAAAGGTCATATTATAAGTCGAATAATTTTACCCGCTTCGTATTTCTCATCTGGATTGCGTTTATATAGCATGGGCGTGGGCGAAGCGAATGCTAATAAAAATATACACAGAAGCGTTATTTCCAGTTTCATCTTGCACGTCTGTTGCACTCAGCCGCTGTTGGTAAACTAAAAGCGTCTGCGCAAGTTGCTTAACAGATTTGTTTAAAAACCCAGATAAACGCTTATTTTCGTTATTTGGCGCCTTACTTGAATGATATCTTTAAAATAGTGGCCTGTTTTGTAGCAGACAGCTTTTGTCCACTCTAGCCTAATGCGTAGCTATCGATATTTATTTATGGAACAGTGCTCGAATGCTTATATGCCAGCATATGCTTCTAAGTACACATGAATCATTGGCTTAAATATTTTTTTATTTAAATGTAAATACCAATTTATCGTATATTTGTTTTATAGCATTTAGCATTTCTATAGCGATGTCTTTCAAGCTATCTGCATAAACTACGTTGCTGCACACTTATCGCTTAGTTGAATGGTGTATATATATCGATAGGCTATCGTCGTAGCCTCCACAATCAATCGGTATTTCGCAGTGTTTTGTTTTTTAATGCTCATTGAAAAGTAATTTGCCATCATCAAATGCAAATGGAACGGTGACATAAATGAGTTTCACAAACCAAAACGTGGCTATATAGATAAAAACGCGGCGCGTAGCGGAACGCAGTAGAATAGTGTAGCAAAAAAGAGAGAACAATTTCAACAATTATAAAGACGCAAACAAAGACGCTGGTCAAAAGCATGAGTTGAAACTGGACAAGCACACACTCATATATATACACACACACACATATACGCGCGCAAGCAAGCCAGCACACACTGCGAGAAAGAGCTTGTGCTAGAAAGGGAGAGAAATAGAGAAACAAAAAGATAATTTCAAGGCAACACTGCGTAACGCAGGGGAAAAGAAACTTCAAATAAGGTGACAATTTGGGCGACGACGACGACGACAATAATAATTGCTCTGGTCTATACTAACAGTTAACGGAAGGAGCGCAACCACGTGTATATGTAGATACATGCATTTATGTATGTGTGTGGATGCATATGTATTTGCTTGTATGCTAACTGGATATTATTGGGCTGCAATGCAATAGCAATAGCTGTGACACTTGATTCAACATAACAGTAATAACTAACGGGAGCGCATTCGCCAATTCGCATTTCATACTCATCTTCGCAAAGGCAGCGCAATATAAACAGCAACCAACAGCTGCAGACGCATCAACATCAACAGTTACACCAACAACAACAACATGAGCACAGTGTTTATTAACTCACGGAAGAGCCCAAATGTGCTAAAGAAACAGGGCACAGACCAATGGGTCAAACTAAATGTGGGTGGCACCTATTTTCTAACCACCAAAACAACGCTCTCCCGTGACCCCAATTCCTTTCTGTCGCGCCTTATACAAGAGGACTGCGATTTGATATCAGATCGGGTGAGTTTACATACATAAATACACAAACACACACAAACGATATGCGATATATATACAATAGACACAAACACACACATGTATACACAAAAACGTGAATGAAGCTCCTTGCGCCTAAAAATTAATTTATTAATTTATTTATAGTAAGCATATGTGTATAAAATTATTATTTTTTTTTTTAATTTATATATTATTTTCATTTAGTATACTTTTTTATTCTCAAAGGATTTTGAGAAGTTAGTCAGGGCTATGTTAGCGAGTTTTCACTGTAGTTACATGCATAAACAGAACAATGCATCGATATATTCGTATGTGTGCGTAGCGGCCATTGCGCTCATGGCTGCCAGCTATGTTATAATTGTCCAAAAATTGTAAGCCAAAGTATAAACACGTATGCAAGTATGCGAACACATACACACATAAACAGCAGGCTCAACATACAGTTTATTCTGCGAACAATTACAGTTCCAACAAGAACAACGACAGCAGCCGCTAAAGCAGCAGCCAGGGCCACACCGAACTCCACTCGACGTTATCCCTTTATACTCGGCTGCATAGATGAGTGGAGAGAGTATCGTGACACGCATAGTTCAATAGTTGCAAAAGTTTGTAATCAAAAAAATTTGCAATTGCAGATTACTTCTAAATCAGTAAAGATAAGATACTATTTTTCTATTTGTCGTGCAAATAAACAAAATAAATTTATTTATTTCCTTTACTGATTTGAATCACAAATTAGATATTTATACAAATGTGATTTATGGTATATATATGAATATACAATATATATGAATATAGAATATTTGACATATGTATATACATATACATACGATGTTTTTTCTGGGTTTACTATATACTATCGAATATGCTATCTCTAGTTCTAGATTTCGTATTCGTGTTTGCGTTCGTATTTTACAAGGCTGCACTTGCATTGGCTGAGCTTTCTGTCACACACACACACACTCACGCAAACGCCTTAGTTATGCATGTGTATGCATGTTACTGTTGTATCCGAAACCAGTTTTTTTGTTTTCTTTTCTGCTTTATTTATATTCTGTTGCTGTTGTTGCCCGAGTCCTTGGCTTGCTGGGGGGTGTGGCCAACGCACGTTAAGCACAATTTTCTACATATATATGTGTATCGCCCACATAAATCTAGACATGTTTTTAGCTATCATAAATATATGAAAATATATATGTGGATAATCTATAACATATGTACCATGCCTGAATTATATTTACGATTTTCGAAATTTATAAACAAAGCGATTCGAATTGTTTGACCATTATTAATGTCGAAATGTGTTCGCTGCCTCTGCCGCTGCTTCAGCCGTTGTCTTTGTTGGTGCGTTTGCCTTTTGCTTTTGCCCCTGGTTGTGCCTTTAGTCTTTGGCTATGCATTTATTTTCTTCATATTTGCTTCGTCGTCTGCCTCTGACTTTGGCTTTGCCCCTGTCTTTGTCTTTAGGCCTTTGCTCCTGCCTCTGCCTTTGATTCTTTTTAAATCTTTAAATCTGTCTCTACTTTTGCCATTGCTTCTGCTATTGGCTCTGCCTCTGTCTCTGCTTATAGTTTTCAATAAAAAAGTTTGCCCGTTTGTTTATTTTTGTTTGATTGTTTTTACTTGCTCGCTTTTGTTATTGATTAAATTTTTTCCCCTATCCTCCGCCTCTGCTTCCGCCCGCTACGCCAAAACTGATGCCAAGGCAGCCCGAAGCTCAGTGCCCGCCAATTAAGGCACCCACATGCCATACGTGTGTACATACATATATATATGTATTTATATATATAAATATATCGGGCAGTCGGGCTGGTACCTAGATGAACGGTCTGATGAGTCTGTTTTGGGCGATGTGGCCGTTTAAATTGATTGAAGAACCGGAAAACATATATTGCTGACCGACTAGCAGATACCCTTTAATCAGCGTTAACCTAACGCATCTCTTTACTGAATAAGATGTTTGTAGCGCATGTAAAATACTATATAGATCGATGTTGAAAGATAATATGGAATAATAATTATAAGCGATATACATATGCATATGCTTCGATTGCATAAAAAAATATTGTAAATATTAATAGTAATCGATATGTATACGAACTATGTTAATGTTGATATTATGAACACATAATATTCGCTATAAATTTCGAAATCTACTTTTCACTTTTATATACCCTATAGATTTCATAAAACTTGTTTAGCAATTCGAATTGCGTTTAATAAGACAATCAACAATCGCATATACTCCATTACATACATGCATAGGTGTCCGGGGTATATGAAAACAAAATTCACATAGCTCAAAAGCAGACAGACTAACTGGCTATCTAACTGTTCGTCTGCCTGTCTGTCTGTCTGTCCGTCTGGTAACTCTTGTGTAAATCATTTACAATAATAAATGACTACAATGCATAGCGAAAGGCCATTACTGTATATGTCTGTATCACTATATGAGTTATGCCGGAATATATAATGGCAATTTGAGTACAAAACAACTAGGAATGGTACACAGTCTGCAATGCTCGACTAGCAGATATCCTTTACCCAAGATGTGTATATACTAATGTGTATATACTTTATATACTTATCAGATTTTAACTCTAGCTTTTGAGAGGGCAGACATTGATAGTTTTTATATATACACATTTTATGGGTTCAACTGATTCCTATTAAAACCAATATAATCCTTTTCGAATGGTTGTCTACAGGGTAAACATAATCCTTTCACCTGCTCATTGCATTGGCTTTGTCTGCCTTGCATTTCGAATGGTCACATAGGCTTAACTTCTTGACACATTTCCAATTAGACATATATGTATATTTATATATATATATATATGTAGTATATAGATATGTATGTGTAGAATATATTGGACTAATTGGTTTCGACTTTTCCGAATTATAGGATGAGACAGGCGCATATTTGATTGACAGAGATCCAAAGTATTTTGCGCCTGTGCTCAATTATTTACGCCACGGAAAACTCGTTTTGGACGGCGTCTCCGAGGAGGGAGTACTGGAGGAGGCTGAGTTCTACAATGTGACGCAGCTAATTGCGCTGCTCAAGGAGTGCATCAGCCATAGAGATCAGGTGAGTGCCTGTCTATCCGTCCAAAGTCACGTTTGTAATTGGATTTTATTTTTGCTTTTAATCGCAGCGTCCACATGCGGACAAAAAGCGCGTCTATCGTGTGCTGCAATGTCGCGAACAGGAATTAACACAGGTAATAACCATGGCAACCCACTGTTAAACAGGTGTAATAATAATCTTCAACTTTCCTCTGTTTCAGATGATCTCCACGCTTTCGGATGGCTGGCGGTTTGAGCAGCTGATAAGCGTTGGCATGCAATACTCAAACTATGGCCCATTCGAAAATAATGAGTTCCTTTGCGTTGTCTCCAAAGAATGCGGCTCGACAGCAGGACGTGAATTGGAGCTGAATGATCGCGCCAAGGTTCTGCAGCAGAAGGGTTCGCGAATGTAAGCAAACGTGGATTCTATTAGAGAAGAATACAAAGAGAGCTAGAGAGAGAGAGGGAGATAGAATTGTATTTGCATATATATATACATACATCTATATCTAAGTAGATAAATCAAGCCATTAACCATAACATTGCTTAATTAACCATTTAACAGCTGATTAGTTGATAATGCTTACTATCTGTTCGCAATGGATTTCCCATAGAAAAAAGCTTGATATGTATCAAGAGCCACTATGCTCATTGGCTGATTTGCTGACTAACTGATAAGACGCAAGAGTTTGACATGCATCAACAGCAGCCCCACCGATTCTATCTTGTAATTGTCACATTCAAATAAGTTACACAAAAGTAACTGCTGTAGGTGGATGCATGTAGATGTCGTGTATGTGTATGTATGTATTTAAATTCAGCTTTGCCTTGTTTAATTATATACATTATATATACAACCCCTAAAATGCACAATGTGTTCGATTGGACGGGTAACGAAAGTCAGCTGCTGAACTAGTTCAGTGATCTGTGAACCATAGAATTCAGTCATTCATAAACGAATGATATTTTATGTATTCGTTCTATTGTGTTCAACAGCTCTGTTCATCAATCGATGATGATCGACTGAATAACTAAGCTAATTGAAAATCGTTTATGAACGATTCAAGCAACTTAATTAACTGAACGATATGAAAAATATGAATGTGAACGAACTATTCAGCGAATTAAACTAGTTGAGCGAATCCAACGAATTCAGCAAACTGGTCTAATTTGTTAAATTAAAGTAGTGAAGCATATTGAATTAATATTGTTCATCAAATGGATGTTGTTTATCAAGTGGTACTTATTCAGCAGATTGAACTAGCTCATCAGATAGAACTAATTTAGCATATTGAGCTAATTTAGCAAATTTAACTGTTATTTGCAACTCAATGTTAAGACACACACTCTCACACACACAGATAAGACTAAGAACTTTAATATGACGACATAAGTCAAATATATATCTTTGTAATCTGTATATATATGATACTTTTATAACTAGAATCCTAATTTGAAAGACCAATAGCTAATGCATTTATGTACGTGCAATTCGTAGATATACCTATTGTAATAGGACTGTAGTTATATAGATAAATCAAATTGAAATGATTTCTGGTTTAGATATATATATATATATATATATATATATATACATATGTATAGTAAAGATTTTGTTATATCCAATTTAATTTTTGACTACCTAATAATTGATGTCAACCTCTTTCTCTCTCTCTTTATTTTCTTTTTTCTCTCTCCCCCACTCTTACTTTATCTTTTCTCTTTCTCTCTCTCTCTCTCTCTCTGTTTAATTGCAGTCTTGGAATTTAAAGTGCTTTTAGAGCATAGAGTGCTCATACCATCCAAAATAACACAAAATGTAACTCCCATCAGCAAACACCAAGCTTACTTAATATAACAAAGACAAGCCACAAACATCATGAACAACAACAACAACAACAACAACAACAGAAGCAGCAAAAACAACAAATATGTACATCAAATAAAAAAAACTAAATATTAAGAAAGAGCCAAACAAATACTGCAACAAAGATCCTTTTTGGCGACGATTGGAGAATTAAAGTTAAAAGTCATGCAGTCAATCATTCAATCATTAACTTGAATGCATCAATCAATTAAAGCGCCATTAATCAAGCAGACCTATAACAGAAACGAATTGAAAGAATCCTATTTGACAGTAGTTGGAGTAACACAACTAATCAGTTCAATCATTAGTCAATCAGTTCAATCATTATTATTAAAACATTAGCAACAGAATTTGAAAAGCAGCCTAACTAAGCATAAATTCTCGTTGCCAGCAATTGGGAAGATTGAAAAGCCAACAATCATTTGCCTAAACACATCAATCATTAAGTCAAACAGCCATCAATCAGCAAATGCTAAAATTAGCCAAAACTCATAAATCAACAAGGTCAACAGTCTGTCCATCATTCACATCAATCAATCAAAGAGTCATCCATCGAGACAGCCCAGCTAAAATTAGCTTTGACAGCAATTGGAAAGACAACAAAAACGAACAAGCCCTTATTTAAAAACATCAATGAATCAATGAAGCATTCAATCACCCATGATTTTGCTCTTCTGTAAATAATTTTTCAAAATTATTCAATTGTGCAACTAAATTGAGTCATGCATTTTTATGATTTCGCACTCTTTTTGTTGCAACTTTTGATTGAACTCCATTTTATTTATTTTGACATTGATTGACGAAGGTTTTTTGTGTGTGAATTTGAATGTGAATGCAATAATAGAATATTTTAAAGCAAATCGATGGAACAGCGCGGTGACAGTCTAAGCTTGAATGATGCACACACAGAGAGCGCTCTTCGAAGGAAACATACACATACGCGCACCCACACACACATATACACACACACACACTCAGACTAACACGCAAACATAGTTGACTTTCATTTTGGCTTCCCTTTTGCCTTCCGCATTTGAAGAGTGCCTAAAATACGCTTAAAACATGAAATCGAAAACTAAACAGAAAAAGTTGAAGCACAAATAACAGAAAAAACACCGCCAACATTTGCTTAAATTTAATAGCTAAGTGAATAACAATATCTAAATATAATATATATGTATATCTATACATATATACGGATCGGATTCAGTATCCCAAGAAACTAGAAGCTAGAAACTAGTTTGACTTATAGCTGATGGATGGAACCACTTGAACATGAACACCAAATTCTCAAAATGCAATGTTATATGTATATAATGTATAATTATATATATAAAATATATGGGCTATATATATAGATATGAAATAGAGGACTATATACACACACACACGTACACCTATATGTATATAGATATACATATATAATTTAAGTATAACAAACTAATTTGTACTTCTAGATATTTAGCTGTGGTTTTTTTGTTTTCATTGCGCTAACAATAGCGAAATATTAAAACTATATATATAGATCTAAATATATGTTATATATACTTATATATATAGCGATATATATATATATATATATATATATATACGAGTGCATTATCATATTTTGAAATTCTTGTACTTTCAAAGCAAAATTAATTTCAAATCAAAACCTATGCAAGAACATTGTAGTCGAATATATGCTATAGCAAATAATGAAATTTGTTCAAAATTGAGCATGTTCTGGTATCCACATTGATATACCCTGTAGAATTGCCAGGTTTTATAGATCTATGGAAATGCAACAGAATTTGGAACTGCAAAAATTGAAGATCACTTAGATCAGGCTGTAGGCGCAAGTATATATATATTTCACATTTGAAGTCTCACTTGACACACTTGACACTTGGAACTAGTTATGGCTCATGCAAATGAACTGTTCTATTTTCTCAGTTTTCATGCTCGCTCAGGTAGTGTAAATGCAAGTATATTCGTCTCTCCTTTGAGTATGTGAATACTCTTAGCCTTTACTATACGGCAATTGGCATTTAGTTATAGTCTGATATTTAGATGTTTTAGACTAGTTATTGAAGCTAGACTTTGGAAATTTAATATATATATATATACTCGCATAAACCATCACCTTAAGAGCGAGGCAAAAGTTTTTAATATATGCCTTGTAGTCGTGACTAATCGATATACTCTGTTTTTGGAGCTTGAACAAGTATTGCTTTCAAATTGTACATTTGACTATATATTATATATATATATATATATATATATATATATATATATATATATATATATATATATAAAGGGGGAGGGGGGTAACGTCAAAAGGACATGCGTAACATTGTTATCGTATATGAATATCGATATACATAGACATATATATATATATATATATATATATATATAGTTGAGTGTTCAATATGTTTAACCTTCTTTGAAACTAAGTTCGAGCTGCATTTACTTATATATATATATATATATATATATATATATATATATATATATATATATATATACTAGATTGGAGTGCAGCCCCATTAAAAACCTAGAGCTTTATTTAACTAGCAAAGAAACATGTAAAAAAAGGATAATAGGAAAACAAAAAACCATTTTTAATCACGACTGAATTTATGTGAATTTGCACTAAAACAAAACAAAATAAAATATATAAAAATAACATTATATATATTATATATATATATAAATATATATATATAGATATATAGATATATATATATATGTATATATATATACGTATATATATATATACATATATATATATATAAATTTTTAATGAAAAAGTAAAAAGAAAGCGAATTTCGTAATGTCGAAAATGCAATTTTTTGTAAACATTTTGAATTAATTTTAATATATATGATAGCTATAACCAGACTCGGTGTAAGCTTGGAAAACTATATATATATATATATATATATATATATATATATATATATATGTATGTCTGGAAAATCAAAAATATATAGAGTTTGAAATTAAGTTAATTCAGCAAACAATGCAATATGAGCGACATGATCTTAGTTCAACATGAATGTATTACACAAGCACACACACACACGCATACACACATACACACATACAACCATACACACATACACACATACACACATACACACATACACACATACACACACACCCTTACACACTCACATATATACACACAAATACACATAGACGCGGTCAATGCATATGTGGACTGTTCTCCCATTTTCATGTGCATAGATTAACTACTTTCACACACACACACACAGACAGAGACATACTTATATGTGTGTGGCCATGCTTTGGCGAGCTTCACTGTACTTGCTAGAACAGTAACAATAACAACTTATATAATCATCAAGAGACGTCTATATGTAGCCATTGGCAGGAACAGCAAAAAAAAAACAAATATTTCAATAAATTTAATGATAACTTTTTCTACAAAAAATAATGAAAATCGTGTTGGATTTTTTATAAAACTCAAATAAATTTTCAATCCGGGTAAAAATGAGAATTCCGGGTATAATGTCAAGCCCAGATTTTGGATATCTATGGTGTCGGGTATCTCCTAGATGGAAACTTCCGACTTAATACTTTTCTGAATTAGAGAAAAAAGAGAAAGAAAAAACGAAAAAGAGGGAGATAGAGACAAAGCGTGGGGGAGAGAGAGAGAAAGAGTATGAGTATGAGTATGACTAAAGTAGGCTTTCTATACTGAGGCAATATGTAAATTGTTTATTATGCAGTTCATCAAGCTTCGAAGCTTTCAGCAGAACTTAAATGTAAGCTATGGAAAATGCTGTCCTTGCCAAAGTTTGTGCTGAGCTTAAAAGACAAAGCTTAATATATAGCTTTAGCTTAGCTTAAGCTTTAAGCTTTTAAAAACTTGTTTTCAAGTTTTGAACCAATAGAGCTTCTAGTCAATAAAAAAAGCCAAGTGTCCGCTAAAAGCTTACTCGAGATATGGAATATTATAGAACCTCATATATATCTATATATATTCTGCAGCTGTAGTGAGCCACTAACGAATCAATAATATACCAAACCATGATATTCTGTAAGAATATTTTCATTGCTCTCCTCGAGCGTATGGTCCATGTTTTATATATTATTTAGTAGTCTCAAGATCTGCCTCTGCATCCCAGGTAACAATTTAATTAAGTTTATTAGCTCCCAGTATGATCGATTCCATAAAGTAAATGTAGTCTCAATCAGTCTGGTGAGTTGAGTCCGACCTGAGGCCATCTGTTCGATTGTATGAATGCAGCGAGCTCTAGAAATTGAACAGCCCGATAATTGCAATTTGTAATATATATTTATGTCTTCCCGATATAGTACAAGCTTATAATTCCTTTCCGATAAGTCGATCAATTTTTTATATGTATATGGAAAGACTATTAGGAGACTATATGTATAAAGCCTACATACAGATATTATAATGAACACCAGTAGGCTAGTAGATACCCTATCCTATGTGACCTTTATATACAGTTTCATTGCTCAAAAAGTTCAATGAGAGTGAACGAATTTGGTGTGGGAAACGTATTAAATGTTGAGCCAAGGCAGCCAAAGTTCAATTTCCTTCGGTTCATTTTCTTATTTGGCAGCAGAAGGGCGAGGGAGGTAATGGATGAGAGGAGGGTAGAGAAGAGAAGAGGTAGGCGTGGCGTATTGATTAGAATTCGAGCCATGGCAAACTTATGCAAAGTAAAAAGATATGTTCAGAGTTGCGTGAGCTTCAAAGCTCATATGATATTCATTGGCAAATGCACAGACAACATAGCGACGAGTGTGTGTGTGGATGTGTGTGTGGGTGTGGGTGTGGGTGTGTGATGTGTGCTTGTATACAAGTTAACACATAACATTTAATATAGGGTATTTCATAAGTTTATAACCAACCCTCGCTATCGCGTGTTTCGTAAGTTAAGAAACAGCCCTCGCAATTGCGACACTGCATACTTTGTATCAGCGCGCTATAACTGCAATGGTCAGCGGCGGTAACCAGATACTTTTGTTTACTGCAAGAGTTTCCGTTATTGCCTAAGATTGCTGAGTCGGCTTGCCGACCATGACATTGTGGTGTGATGCGAGTTTTGGCTTAGCTTAAGTGAAATATTCTATGTAGCTAAAAATCAGTTTTGCATTGAAGTTTGAAGAATAAACCCGCACTACTCCGGCACACCGCCGTAATCAAATTGTTATATTTCTGATCATTGCTGAGCCACAAGGCCAGTTAATAGAAAAGGGGGTGAAGTCAAACCCTCCAACATAATCATCATAAGAAGATTATAATTACCCGATCAACGCTGGACCTGCCACCGACGCCTAGCTCATAGCTGGACCAGCAACTTATTGATTAAGACTATAAATACCCGATCAACGCTGGACCTGCCACCGACGCCTAGTTCATCGCTGGACCAGCAACATATTAATTGGCGCCCAACGTAAAAAAAAAAAAAAAAAAAAAAAAAAAAAAAAAATTTTTTTTTTTTTTTGGAATTTAAATCATATTAAACAAGCTTGCAGAAAAATTACGATTTATCCTGTCATTCACAAGAATTTCATATTGCGATTGCCTGACAACGTCATAGCCGAATGCGATGGAAAAACCCACACACTGCAGAGTTGCACCGCTTCACCTGGAGCCACCTTTTGTCGTCTGGCATTAGAGAGTTCATGTGCCAAAGAGCTCCATGCAGGTGGCACGGCACACTGTGAAATCCAGCCGAGCAACCTGGAAATAATCACCCACGTAGATGATGGAATCATCATTCTTAACGACGGGTCCGCAAGGATCCAGGTGGATAACGGCACTGAAATCCAAGTACACGGCACGCATCTCATTACGTTCGGGGACCGAGTCGCGATCAACGGGACTCTGTTTTACAACCACAACAACGTACGCAATAGAGTCCCGGGCATTGCCAACTCTCCCTTGCTGAACATCACTGCCAGCCAAGATGTCCTCAGCCTCCCTTATCTTCATCGTTTAAATGAACGTAATTTGGAGGAGATACAGCAATTCAAGAAAGACGCCGGAACTGATCAAGCTTATCGTGTGGCATTCATCATTGGAGGTATATGCTGTGCTTTAATCTGCATTGGCCTCACCCTTTGGCGGTTCATCGACGCAAGGAAGTCTGCGAAGCAATTACGAGAAGTCGTCGCCGGAATTGGGTCGGCCGAGGGCGGCCTTACACTTGAAGGGGGAGTAGTTAACACATAACATTTAATATAGGGTATTTCATAAGTTTATAACCAACCCTCGCTATCGCGTGTTTCGTAAGTTAAGAAACAGCCCTCGCAATTGCGACACTGCATACTTTGTATCAGCGCGCTATAACTGCAATGGTCAGCGGCGGTAACCAGATACTTTTGTTTACTGCAAGAGTTTCCGTTATTGCCTAAGATTGCTGAGTCGGCTTGCCGACCATGACATTGTGGTGTGATGCGAGTTTTGGCTTAGCTTAAGTGAAATATTCTATGTAGCTAAAAATCAGTTTTGCATTGAAGTTTGAAGAATAAACCCGCACTACTCCGGCACACCGCCGTAATCAAATTGTTATATTTCTGATCATTGCTGAGCCACAAGGCCAGTTAATAGAAAAGGGGGTGAAGTCAAACCCTCCAACATAATCATCATAAGAAGATTATAATTACCCGATCAACGCTGGACCTGCCACCGACGCCTAGCTCATAGCTGGACCAGCAACTTATTGATTAAGACTATAAATACCCGATCAACGCTGGACCTGCCACCGACGCCTAGTTCATCGCTGGACCAGCAACATATTAATTTACATGTGTGACTACAGATGGCATTGAGAAGACTTTGAGATTTGCAGCTATGCTAAGCAGTAATGTTGGATCTTCGAGTTTAATTCAATGAACTAGTTCAATTTGATGAACTAGTTTAATTTGATAAACTAGTTCAATTTGATGAGCTAGTACAATTTGATAAACTGGTTCAAATTGATGAACTACTTCAATTTGATGAGCTAGTTCAATTTGATGAACTAGTTCAATTTTATAACCTGGTTGAAATTCATTTACCAGTGTAACATAACAAACTTGTTCAAATTTATACATTAGAAGAACTAGTTTTATGTTGATGAGCTTAGGATTTGCTGCTGCACTAAATAGAAAAATTGCTTGAATTGGTTCCATTTGATAAACTCGTTCATTGTGCTCGAACTAGCACAATTCGATGCGTTAATTCGAGACTGTTCGATAACTAGAACTAGTTGGTTTCATGTTCGACTGAAGATGTTCACTGATTGAACAAGTGAATCACACATTGAACAAGTTCAATTGTTCATTTTACTGATTTGTTCAGTTGAACTGCCTACGACAGATGCAATGCGGCAAGCTAGCTTTCTAACTCGTCTTACTCGCGCTTATGGCGACGTCGATTGAGGCAGAGCCATGGGCAGCGGCAACGGCAGCGGCAGCGACGTGTTTAGCACGTAGCGCTCTGTTTGAAATGTTATTTCATACGCGATATTTGGCTGGCGGCAGATTCATGGTCGCATATATCGATATGGCCACATTAAAATTTAACTGCGCCAGCAACCCCAGCATCATGCTACATGCTGCATGCCCCACGCTACTTGCCACATGCCACCAGCCCAATTGCTCTGCTGTGCCACCACTAAAAACAGAGCCCGAGCCGAGGCCATCGCCCAAAACACGTGCCCATTTATATTTATTCTAAACAAAGGAATAAAAACTTCTGTCGCCGCGCACATGAGGCCCGCGAACTGTTTTCTGTGTATGTGTGTGCGTGCGTGCGTCTGTGTGTGTGTTGGCTAAACGACATCAAAGTTTTTATATTTCCACATACCCTGTAGTTGTGCTGAGAGTGGGGCTACATGGCCGAGAGTCCAGTCAGAAGAATTCTTGAATTGTAATCTCTAAGAATTTCTATATCGTCCTACCCTATCGCTATAGACTATGGGGCATATATGTGTAGTAGTCCATAACAAGAACTCCTAGTTGATCGACCGAAATCCATTCAATCTTTTCTACTTTCTTGTGCCCTGCAGGATATAGTACTTTGGGACATTGACGTCTGGACATAGTACATTGGAACATAGGTGTATTGTTGTAATATGCAAGCTTAGTCTTAAGAGATATGGAGATGGAACCAACTAGAACTAAACAGAGTTGAGTTCTGATTATGAAATAGGGTGACACTAATCTAGATCAATGTGAGTCTATAATCCTACTTGAGTTCTTTCTTATAAATAACTTTGAGTTGTAGCGTAAGAGGCGAAGTAACAATTCGATTTGGAGTTTCTAAATGCTAAACGCTACACAAATTGTTTATAAGTTGTTGAATATAGTATTTGAAAACTGAAGACTGTAAGCTTGAAAGGATCGAAGTAATGTAGGTCAATTAAATTCGGCTTTAGATACAAATTATTGAAGCCATTTTGCTCCTTTGCTCTAGTTAGCCAAAGACGTCTTTTGAATGACTTCTGAAGAATTCAAGTCTAATTTCATGAGGCTGGCTGAAAGCCTTTCTCAACATCTTTCAGAGTGTTGTGCGCAAAGGGTCTGTGGAGCCGAGGGCATCTGCTAGTCCCCCTAAGTGCGACTAGAGCATTGGTAACTTTTTTTATTTGCACAGACGTCCAATGCCTTGGCATACGGCAATTCGCGCTCGGCCGTTAAGGACATTAGTGCGTTTCGCTTTCATTTTGAAGGTTTTCACAGGAGGTGATGCTGATGCTGAAGTCGCCGAGTCGAGTTGCTCTGGACCCTGAGGGACGGCTCGTAAAGCGCAGCACGCAGCGAGCCTAAGCGAAATTTCATTGGTTTTTATGGTAACGATGGCGCGATGACTGCCCCAATCCTAACCCCCAACTCTCAACCCCAACCCCCAACCCCAATCAAAAATAAACCAACCTAACCAGGTTTCCATTTGCAATTCTTTCGTTATTTTCCTTCGAAATAAGCCCAACCCACTTTTCAATTCCGAATCACTTTTCGCGCTCGCATTTCTTTTTCTCGAGGTGGCAGGCCGGTTAGACTTGCTATGCATTCTGAGTTCTTTCAAGTCAAATGGATACTGGCTTGCTTATCGCATCTTCATCCAGCCCAGTCCTCCAGCCAGGCTTAACTTGGGCTTGCTTCTCGTTTTTGAGTTTCGTTTCTGAATCCTTGTTGTCTTTCATCGTCTGCTTTTTTCCTCTTATCCAGCTGCTGTCGTCTAAGTCTAGTCCCAGCCATGGTTCAATATTCGCAAATCCTTTTTCGGGGCCTTCTTTCCAAAATCTTGTTGCTTTACTCGATCTGCATGCGACGTAGTTGAACCCCAACCAGTTTTGCTTTCACAAGTCTCGTTTGCATTTCCCTTTTCTCGAGCTGCTTTCACTTTTCGCGCCCGGCCAAGAAGCCGTCTCGGGGTGGCACTGCTGAAGTGCTTGCCCCAGCAGCATCGAGCTGCCACTTCAGCTGCAGTGCTGTGCAGCTGCAGCTGATTCGTCTGCATGCACAGCTCCAGCCTTTGCTGTAGCTCGAAGTCATCTTTGCACCTTCCACGGTGCAGTCGACATTGGCATTGGCACTGTCTGCAGCAGGATTTGCAACCCCTGTTAAACGGATGCATGCAACTCGAGCAACGATTGCACCACCGACGCACCACCAACCACTTAAACTTTTGAATAGTGGAAAAAGTGCACTCAAGCAGGGTCTCTGGTTGGATTCCATGTGCCAGCCACCACCATGTTTCACTTTCATTTTGGCGAGGCGAGGCGGCTGGGACGGGGGCACGGGGATGGGGATGGGGAATGGGAAGGGGAGGGAGAGGGGGAGGGGAGGTGCACATGCAATCGAGTCTTTCGTCGTCACTTTTTTGCACCTGCCACCCAGTTGGGGGTTGCTTGCAACTAAACCTGGGGGCAAGCGGCAATGATTCTATGTCAACATGACAAGAGGCGACAGCCGTATCGTCGTTGTCGTCGTCGTCGTCGTCGACATTCTAATGCATGCGGCGCATGTGGCATGCGGCATGTGGCATGCTGCACCGGTGGGTGGTCGACTTGAAAAAGGGGTTGCGCCTTGACTGAGGGGTTAGACAAGCGTCTGGCTGCGTTTTGTCTCGTGTCTGTCTAGTGCATCTAACTTGTGATTCCCTCCCACTCGCCTGCCCCAGCTCTTGCTGTTTATGAGTGGGCTTTTGTGCAAGCTCAAGTGCATGTCGCCAACGCCGTGTTAAGTGCGTCGAAACAAAGCAAAGCGTCTGTTGCCTTTGTGTGTGTGTCTGTGTGTGTGTGCGTGGTGTACTCTGCGCCATCTGCCTGCGGGGGCTGTTTGCCACGTTTTGTGCCAGAGATTTCTGTGCAATTTAACCCCATTTTTCTGTCTGTGTGTGTGGCATGCAACTAAACACCAGACTCAACTCCCACGCAGCCATCCAGTCGCCCCATCGAGATTAGGCACAGAACTAATATGCGAGCTGGCTGGCTGCCCTTACTCTAGCTCCTCCCCATCCACTGGTACCTTCGCTAACCCCTCAAGCCGTTACCTCCTCTATTTCTCTACCCGCTCTGATTCTTTCTGCTGCCTATTTCCCTAGCTGTATTTTAATTGCAACTTCGAATCTATATGCTCTCTCTCTCTCTTTCTCTCTTCCCCCAGGAAACTGCCAGGGTGTTATGCGTCTCGTTTCTCTAGAAAAACGTTTGTCAAACAAAAGTCAAAATCTTTTATATGCACTTCACTTCCTGAACAGTCTGCAATTCCCCTCTCACTCTCTCTCTGCTCTGTGAGAGGGAAGGTATTCGACGACGAAGATATATGATTAGAGGTTAAATGACTATCGGCTAAAACAAGAGCCAACCATGAGCTAAGAGGCTTAACTAATGTTAAAATAGTTAACTTTGACTTCAGCTACAGAATCAAACCAATCAGAAATAAGTTTATCCAGTGGAACGGCTAATTAAATCGAACTAATGGAGTAGTTCCGTTAACTAATTCAGCTGAACCAACTGAACTAATGTAGATCATGAACAAAATACATATAGCTTAGTGAACTAGTTCTTTAAATTGAACTCAATCATTGAATGGAACTTGTTCTCAAACTCGTTCATCAAATTAGATTTTCAAATAAAGCGAGAAGAAATGAACTAGAGAGTTCGTGCAGAACAATATACGTTTAGCTGAGTGAACTAGTTCTCCCAACTGAACTAAATCATTGAATTGAATCAATTCTTCAAAAAGGAGGCAATTCATTCCCTTTCTAGGCTAGGAATGTTAAGTTTTGTCAGCTCTACTGAGAACTGAGAGTTAAAAGCTAAAAAAGAAATTAAAAAAGGAAGAAGCAGAGCACATGGGCTGGGGAAATTTGCATGTTGAGGATAGATGGATGGAGATGCGGCTAATGAATGCCAAGGCGCACACACGTGGAAGAAGCGGCGGTGGCTGGCTGACAAGCTGAGCCATAAGTCATAAGAGTCGACGAAATAGAAATGGGGAAAAGAAAAATGTTGAATGGGAAATGGAAATGGGGAAACGCGCACAAAGAAATATTTGTCAATGCAACGAAATGGAAAGTTTGAGGTGGTACAGCTATTGAAATAAGCAGCCGAGACGCAGAAACAACAAACAAAACCAAGCGCGGCAGCAGAGGTAGCAGAGGAAGCAGAGGGAGCAGAGGGAGCACCGCCAGGAGGAGGGATGCAGTGGCTGAATAGAAAAAAGTAGAAGAAGAGAACGAAACTGGAATCGAGGATGTGCGTGCAAGTTGTAAAAGTGAAATGAAGTGACGAAGGAGAATTGAGCACGGAGCAGGAGGGTAGCAGCAGGAAGAGCTGAGTAAGGAGGAATCTGTGGCAGCTGAAGTTGCAGAGACGCCTTTGTTCTGACCTGTTTTTTTCATTCCTTTTCAGTTCTTTTTTGTACTTGTGCATGTGTCAAATTCTTTTTTGATGGAGGAGAAGATGCTGCACTTGAACTACGCTAAATAGAGAGGAGCACAGAGGGGGAAGAGCGGCGGAAGAGAGGATAAGCGCGTGAGAGGTTGAGACACAGGACGACAAATATGTGAGGCAAATATAGGGAGGGAGAAAGTTAGACTAAAGGGTTAAGATAGAAAGAGAGGGGCAGGGGCAAGCACGTAAGTTGCCACTGCACTTGAACACACACATACACACACACCCATACACACGCACACATATGTATATTTCTATGACAAGGGCAGCTGCGCTATTAAGGGATGCAAAATGCAAGTGATTGCAATGTCGTTAGGGGTTTCTCTACTTTACATTAGAAGAGTGGGCAGCAGTGGGCCGAGGGTGTTAAGAGGGGGATAAATGATGCCTCTAATGATGTGCTCCCGAAGTACAGATGCTGCTGCTGCTGCTGCTGCTGTTGCTTAGGCAAACACACAGCGAAAAAGCAAAGTGGAGAGCATGAGTTTTGTTATTTTTGCGCCTCGAAGTATGCAACGCTTTATTTGCATATTCATATTGTAAAGCACAAACACATATCTAAATATAAATACAAATATATATGTGGACGTGCACACATACATATTGTATGTGTGTGTGTGTGTGTGTGTGTGTGAGTCGGTGTGTCTATGTACAGTTTACACCAAATCATGCTGCGTAATGAGCTTTGAGCAGTTAGAGTAAAGGTTTCGGCAGCTCTCGCTGGGGTCAACCCTGCGTGTGGATCCATTGGCAATATATACATATGTATGTATATATGTGTATTTATGTACATATATGTAGTAACCTCAACTTTTTCTTTTTTGTTTTGTTGTTGGTCTCATTGTTTAGTGGGTTTTCGTTTTCGTATTCGTTTTTTGGGAGTTTTCATTTGAAACTTTTTGTTTTTTGCGCCAACATCATTTTCTGCAAAATGTCAAAACAAAAAGGGTTCACACACACACCAATACACACTTATAGACACACACTCGCACACATAGAGATAAGCTTGCTCGCAGATTTAGATATTTTAGACATGCGTGTGCACTTCCGTTCACACACACACACGCATTTACTCAGAGACCCACACGCACATCCAGTATTGCTGTGGGCCTGCTTTTGACATGCCTCTGCCTGGCGCCACTCCCCCAGCCACGCTAACTAAACATGCTTAATTAGAAAGTAGCTGCGGCGACTGCGACTCGCCGTCTCATATTTCAGTGACCACCACGCATTAGAGTTGACTCATCAGCGTCCAGCCACAATGAACCGGAACTAGTTCGATGTTGACAGGGATTTAAGCATTACTCAGTGCCCATGGAATGATTCAGTGTCCAAATGAACTCAAGCTTTGTGTATCTTGAGCGAATTGAAGAACTGATTCATCTGACGATTCACGTGCCTATTGAACTAGTTCAGCCTGTTCATGAAATTAAACTTGTTGGTCAGGTGCAAGAACTAAAATAATCTCAGAACTAGTTCATCAAAATTCATAAGCTTATCAAAATGATCCAGTTCAAATGAGTCTCTCTTTGAGTCTCTCAACGGACTTGATCAACAACTAGCTCATCAAGTCGAACTAAAGCTAAGTAAAGCTGTGAATGAACTAGCTCATCATCTTGACCCAGCTCAAATGAACGTTAATTTGTACCTGTGCTCAACAGCTCATTGAACTTGTTCTTCAAATTGAACTATAATTGTCAGGGCTAACTGAGCATCTCAACCACCCGGCCGCCCAGCCACCCAACCGCCCACTAAATGTAGCGGACGCCACCGCAGATCCTTACAAAGAGCCCAGTACCTTCCACCCCTTCTTTCCTTAGCTGACTTCGTTCCCCTCCCACGCCCTCAGCTGGGATGACAACATTTTCGGGTTAGCTGCGCGTCGCAGTTTGTCTCAGTTTGCGTTGATGGGTTCCAAGCCCACCCAGCACCACCCGCTCTCTTGACTTTTGGGGTAGGGCAGGCGCAAGGGGGGCTGCTCATTACGTGGAGCGTGGGCTGTGGCTGCGGCCGCGGCTGCGGCTGTGGCTGTGACTCGCATTTGGGGCGCATTCGCGTCCGCCACGCACATATGAATTTGTTGAATTAATCACTTGGGTTTTGGGCCTTGCTCCCTTTTTTTTGGTTTTGGGCTCAGTTTTAGCCTGGCCAACACCCACACCCACACACACACATTGACATGGGCATTGCTCTAGGCATATTTGGCGAGTCCTCCACTTCCGCTTCTACATTATGCAGCGAATCGATAAAAAGTTTGACCAAACCACCAGTCGAGCCGCTCGACATGTGAAATGTGTGAAATGCGCGCATTAAATAAAAAACGCAAAAAAAAGACCTGAAAAAGTAAAAAATGGAAAATGGAAACAAGCAAAAAAAGGATGCGACGAAACCAATTTGAAAAGGGGTATCTACCCCAAAAGCCTAGCTAGGGTAGCATTTTTATACATACATTGTATTGCCGATTTTTAAATCGCCACGAAAGGTGTAGCCAACCGACCTCCACCCAACACCCAGCACCCCCGCCTCCGACGCCCCGCCCCCACTCGTTAGCCAGCCGGTGCGCGGGCATGTTTTAGATAAGGTAAATAACTGCGATTGTTTGGAATTTTAATGTAAATGTTTTTATGCCACATCCACAGCCATTTCCATATACATTTCCATGTCCTTTTTCGTGTCCTTATCCGTGTGCATGCTCCATGGATCAATTTGGTCAGCTTCGGAGCGCGGCCTTTACGATGCCCAAATGCAAACTGTGACCACTTCCGCTCATTTGCCTTAGCATTAGCTAAATGTATATACCGTATTAGACACGTGTAGATGCATATATATGTTATATATATTATATGTGTTACATATTAGGGAACATTTCTACATATGGCGCAGGAGCGGGCCTCAAGCTCGCACTTAGTAGTCGTTTCAGCCTTTTCAGCACCACACACAAACATATAATTTACACACACATCACACATACACCATCTGTAATTCACATATACATCACATGCACACTTCACTCACCCGCTTGAGCAACTTGTCTCCACAATCGAGCCAA
Source organism: Drosophila hydei (assembly GCF_003285905.1). Classification (NCBI taxonomy): domain Eukaryota; kingdom Metazoa; phylum Arthropoda; class Insecta; order Diptera; family Drosophilidae; genus Drosophila; species Drosophila hydei. The sequence goes on along the minus strand of NW_022045716.1, from coordinate 372,080 downwards.
TCGAGCAATAATTTGAACTGCCCTTTAAAGTCGCATTAGTTCTCTAGCCGAAACGTTTATTCCTTTGCCAAAGATATATTTCCTATTTTCATGTTGCTAAATATCCCCGTTTATGTTTTAGAGGTTAAGTTCATTTTGCCCTCCTTTAAGAGGACCTTCAAATTAAATTAATTTTGCTTCTTCTGCTTATTTTTAGTTGAAAACGTTGATTGCTTATCAAATAGATTTATCTTTAATTCTTTCAATCAAGTACAGTAACAGGCAGATGAAGGCGTGGCAAACCTTTTAAAGTATACAGAAGGTAGAGTGAATCTAGCCATGTCCGTCTGTTCGTCCGTCCATCGTAAGATGGGAACGATCCCGTAAGCCACAAAAGCTAGATAAATGTTATATTAATAGTTCCTTATGCGCGATTTATCGTTCTTATCGATAACTCATCCCATTTGGGTTCTAGTTGAGCACTTCAGATAGATCAATCAATCAATCAGAAATTATAAATTTGCCATCAGTTTCAGGCTTGGCGTATGAGCGAGTATTAGGCAGTCGAATACGTTGACTTTCTCGTTTCTATATAGAAATTAGACTTGGAATCGATTCACAGGTTTGACTGCCTGCGAATTGACTCGGAACTAGTAGTAGTTCCAGCAGCAACTCTGTGCTGCGACTTGCAATTCGATTTGTTTAAATAAATTCGTTTTCTTTTGTGCATTTTGTTTAATATTTTTTAATTATGTTTGCCAAAGGCAGCTGCAGGCAGAGCAATGAAAAATATTTGAACAACTGCAAGATAAAACGAAGATAAAAGCGGCGACTAAAATCAAAGGCGCTGGATAACTCTCGACTCTCTCCCAGTGTGTGTAAATATGTGTGTGTGTGTGTGTGTGTGTGTGTGTGTGTGTGTGTGTGTGTGTGTGTGTGTGTGTGTGTGTGTGTGTGTGTAGCCGAATTTGAAACGAACTGCATTTGGCTTTGAGCTTGTCGTCTGTCAACTGCAAAAAAAAGATGAAAAAAGACGAGAAGTTAACATAAGCAAACCACAAATGCATACACACACACACACACACACACACACACACACAGAGCGCGAGAGAAAAGCCTTGCGGAAGTGCAATTGCAATTGCAACAGCGCTCACAAAGCATTCTAACATGATTTTAATTACAAGCCCCAAACTTGTGTCACACAAAACAACTTTGGCCGCCCCACGATGCGGCAGATAAAGCGCCGAGCTCAAGCTAGAACATGGCAGACGGGTATACGCGACTCTCTAATACACGTGCGTAAGCCAAAACTCATGTTGATGCATTGCTGGGCAAGCCTAGTTCGTCTAACTTCAATAGCCAATCAGAGGCTGATACAATCACGCGAAGTTTGTGGGCAGCGCATATGCTCGCTTTTGCATTGTCGAGCGAGCATGGGGAAAAACAGCAACTGAAACGGAAACAGAAACAAAGCGAAACGTGTGAAGTCCTCAAATCGCTCGCAGCGAGTTGAAGCTGACAAAATGTTTCGCACTTTTTATTTTTTTCATTTTTCATTTTTCATTTTTTTTTTCTCAGCCTCATTTCATTGTGGCCTTGTGGCAGTTGCAGTTGCTGGTTGCTCCTGCTCCGGCTCCTACTCCTGCTCCTTCTGTGCCACACAGCACTGTCCAACGGCCACTGTACAGGCAGCATTCGAAGGTACCCAACCCCCACACACAGAGTAGAAAAAGTCCTCTTTGTGTTTCACTCCAATATTTTGCCTCTTGGCATGTCTGCTTGCCTCGTTCAAGAGTCAGCTTTCGACCTGAACCTAGCCCAACTTCTTAATCTAATCTCGTTTCCACACCACATTTCAAATACAAGGGAAGAGCTCATGATTCGTCTCATTATGGTATTTCAATGTTGATGGGGCGGAACATTTAAAAGTCATAAAACAGTTCTTCTGATACATAGTAGTAGTAACTAAGTCCTATCTGAGATATGTGACTATGTATATGTATCGATTCTGTTAGACTGACAGGCAGATAGCAGATAGCTATATCATTGTGACTTTATCAAAAGTCATAAACTCTGATTTGCGGGCATCTAACTATGAATTGCTGAGCGAAATGAGCGATAATGATTCGATGACTAGCTGAACAAATTGAGCTTGTCTATCAAATTCAAAGAGTTCATCAAATGGAAATGGTTCACGAAAATGAACTAGATCATTAGCCTGTATATTATTTTATATGTTATTAAAAAAGCTTATCGACTTGATCAAAAAGAACTAGTTCATCATATTAAACTAGTTTTTCATACTGAACTAGTTCTTTATATTGGTTGACTGCATCAAATTGAACTAGTTAAAAAATGAAAACAGTTTAACAAAATGAACTAGATCTTTATATGTAATATGATATAGTTATATTGAACTAGCTTATCGAATTATTTATCATAATGCATTTCCTTATCAACTGCTACATTATACTGAACTAGTTCTTTATTTTGACTTCGCCCATCAAATTGTGCTTATGTATGAAACTGAACTAGTTCAAAAATTAAAGTAGTTAGTCGATATGAATTAGATCTTTAGCAATATTGAATACCTAATCAAGATGAATTTGGTCTTTATGAATATGGAACTAGTTCATCATATTGAACTACCACATTCACATCTAGTAATCCGAGAAGAAACTACAGAATGCATGAACTGCATGAACTAGATACATACATCTATAGTATATATACAAATAATGGATAATTTAAATTAGATGTACAAGTAAAGAGTTGACTGTACAGTGAAAACTATGAAAAAACTTCATTTTGTGGATATTACGCAACAATTAATTTTGGGAAAGAGCTCGAACAGTGGAAAATGCCCAGAAAACGCAGTAAAAATTTCAAACGTCTCATTTTATGTTGTTGTTGCTGTGCTCTCTCACTCTCTCCTGAATACGCCGCCAGAGGGCGCTTATGCTTTTAATAGGCCTATGGAAAGGTTGGCTGGAAGGGTTGGCTGAAAAGGCTGGGAGTAATGCGGGCTCTGCGTTATATTATTTTGACAACTTTTTGTTGGTTCACTGCAAAAAAAAGAAGTAGAAGCAAGAAGAAGAAGGTACATACAGCAGCGAGTACATACGGCAAATGTGATATATATATGTGTGTATATGTATGTGTGTGCGGGTGGCTGGGTGCACACACACACACACACACACGCACAGATACACACATCATTGGTGGCATGTGCATAATCAAGCCGATAGGCGGCATAGGCCCGAAATCGAAAGCCGAAAACTGCAGCCAGAACGAACGCGCACAAGGTAGGGGCAGCTGAGGAAGAGGCAGAAAATGAGGAGGAGAAGAAGGAGGGAGGGGTAGGCGTAGAATGACGACGGCGAATGCGCAGCTATAGCCGCCTGGAATAGTGTCCGAAAGTGCGTTGCAAATGAGCAAAAAAAGGCCACGCCCGGCTTTGCTGCCCGTGTCCTGGCTGCATCTACTGCAGCTGATGTTGCTGTTGTTGTTGTTGTTGTTGCTGGCATAGGCCGTGTACGTGAACGTGTTGCTGCGTTACCTTTCTGCCTGCCTGCCTGCCTGCCAGCTAGTCAGCCCGTCAGCCTGCCTTACTCTTTTACTTTTTCGCAGTGATGAGGAAAGCATATTAGTTTCGGTGTAATGCTGGTCCGACTTACTGGCTGTCCTTCCGTCCATTGAAACAAGAGCTTTGAAACTTCGATTACATATACTTAGAGCTAAGATGCTGGAGCTGATATCTTCCGCGTTTGTATAAGCTTAAGAACCTTAAGCTTTGCCGTTAGATCTATTAATTATCTGGTGTGAGCCATTGGAATGCATGGATAATTAAAAAATGATCCTTGGTTGAGCGCACATCATGCAGCCAGTTATGCCCGTCCACAATATTTTTACTTGCTTCCTTTATTTTTGTTGGTTTTTTTCTGCCTGCGAAATTTTAATGGATTTTTTTTTGTTTTTATGTCGGGTTTTACTTTATGCACATGGCTTCGTTTTTTTTATATATTTTTTGGTTGATTTTTGGTATTTTTTGTGTGCTTTTTTGTATTTTCTGCTCGTCTCATCATGATGAGCATTTCCGTCTCTTTTTTTGTATTCAAGCAGATAATTACATTTAAATAAAATAAAAATTTCATGTGGCGCTAGGTAGAGTCGGCTATATATACATATGTATATATATATATATAAATATCTATATAGTAGCCGTAGCCAGCGCCCACTCGCCCTTTGCCTGCTGCCCAGTTGCACCCGCACTTGCTGGGCACTGCGAAGCTGTCCGTTGTTTGGTTTTTGTTGGCATGTTATTATACCCAGCACAAGACAAAATGATTGGGTATATTGGTAAATTGGGCAACTGACACATGAGCTGGGCTTCGCTGACTAGCTGAATCGATTAAGCCGGCTGTCTCTCTCCATATATCTGTATCAGAATACGTTTATTCCGACAGCTAAATGAACTCGAGACTTGAAACTTGAACTAACTCAACTCAACTCAAGTTCATATAATCCAACTTATTTTTAATGCAATATCGGTGTTTCAACTTGGTTTTGGAGGCTTTACTCGATGACCCTAAAAGCCGATATGAATACACAGTCCGTGGGGTACCTCCATTTTAGATATTGAAGTCTCGTAAGGCTCCTTTGAAAGCCTTTCGAGGCCTGGTCTAGGTATCTGCTAGTCGTGCTCATCCACCTACTGCACAGCTACTTGTTTTATAATTCATTTCGTTGCGTTGTTTGACTTACGCCCAGAACTGCAACAGGAGCTGGAACAGGAGCTGTAGAATAGCTGCAGCATTTACTTGTTGTGTTGTCACAGTGCCGCAAATTGCGCCGCATTTGTCTGCTCTTTAGGCTGGTTCATCTGACCATGCCAGTTGCACCAATCTACAAGTCATTCGCCTCTACTCCTCTTTCTCTCTCTCTCTCTCTCTCTCTCTCTTTCTCTCTCTCTCTCTCGCGCGCCCCTTCTCTTTCTCTGTTTACCAACTGCAGTCAAGTTGCCGTTGTTAATGCTAATTGCCAGGTTTCTACAGCTTCTGCAGAGTTGCTCGCTATGCCCCCTTGAGTGTTGGCCGCTCTTTGGGGTCATTTCTGATTCTAAAAGTGTTGCAGTCAGAAGATTAAAAACAAATTTATACATCATACAATAGGACATCACATTTAAATCTGCTAATTCTCTTCATCTACCTTTGCTGTGCTGAAAGAACGCACGGAGAGGGAGCTCTTGGACGCATCATAAAAATTTCTTGTGAACAAAAGAACTTCAGAGGTTTCTTTCGGTTGTTCGTGTTGCTAATTCCATTCCAATAGCACAGCTAGCTCTGGAACTAGTTCAGTTAATAATGAGCCCTTGAAGTTCGGTCGTTTATGATCAGTTTTACTGAGCATATGCTTAATAAGTTGCTGATTCCTATAATCTATAGAATATTGAGTTGTTGGAACTTGCTTAGAGTTATTATATTATTATAGTTATACGAAGTACTTCTGTTCGTCGTAGACTGAGTCTTCATTTGAAATGGAGCGGGACAGAGTCAGAGAGAGGGAGAGAGAGAGAAGGCATAAGTCATAATTATCCTTGTAAAGTTAAGTTTGGTGCCCAAATATTGTTGACTGGCTGATAAAGAAGTGAAGTCCGAACCGGAGCTGGAGTGTGGGAGTCGAGAGCAACAGGCAGCCAGACGATGGGACCCACCGATTCACCGACTCACCTCGCCTCAACTGAGCTGCTGGGCAGCTTAAATTGCTCTTCCTGCTTTTATTTGGCCACTTAAAGAAAAGTTGGCGTGTTCATCTGTGGCTTCGTTGTTTTTGTTTCTGTTACTGTTTCTGTTTTTTGTTTCTTGAAATGTCAGAGCAATGCCAGCGCCAACAGCAGTGACACATTTCATTGAATCGATAAAGCTGCACAGAAAAGCAAGAAAAAATAGCAGAAATAAGCAGATGTCCCGGAAACTTAAAGGCTCTTTCAGAGGTTTGTTGCCTGAACTCATTCAAAAGTTGAATGCGAGGTATGTTGGCTTTCGTATAGGTATATATAGGACAAATATTTCTATATTTTCGATAGGAATCAACAGGACTTTTGAGCTAGCTCTATGTATGACAGGCAGATAACCAGCTGTCAGCTGTACTCTTTGAAGATGTTGCATAACGTCTCAGAATCTAGCTATCCCTAATCCTTAACTCTTCAAATTATCGATATCTTCTGCCACAAATCGATAACAAAGTTATTTCTGGATAAGCATCAACATGAGATATGAGTTAGTTGTATGTCTGCCTGCTCAGTCACCAGCAGTAGAGTGAGATACATATAAATCTCCAAAGTATCGATAATTCTTGTCAAAATCGATAACAAACTTTAGTTTTGATAAGAATCAACATGAGATATGCGTTAGCATTATATCTGTCTGCTCTGCCCGCTGCAATAGAGTGAAATACCTACAAATCTTCTAGTTATCGATAATTCTTGCCATCAAATCGAAATATGCTGTAATATGCTGCGTATACGTAACGTGAAATTCGTTTGCTATAGTCAAGCGCTGGCCGTAATGCAAGCATCCATCCTAATGGATCTCACAAATAGAACAATAGCGTTTCGACGACGACAATGTTGCCACTAAATTGGAAATTGCCGTGTAATATTCTATTTACACTGCACAATGCTGCGTTGCATTAAAAGTGGATGCAGGTGGGAGGCTTCGTCTTGACTTTTGTTTTGAGCAATTTGCGCTTAATGTAGTTATTTGTGTGGCAATTTGTCTTTGTTTCAGTTGTAATTGTGCCTGAAATACTTCTTGCCTCACACTTTTTTCCCTGAATAGCTTTCCAGCCACTGCAATTTTCACAATTTCCACAATTGCTTAAGCAGTTGCATCACATGGCGCATCAATCAGAAGCGCGTCTTGTTAAGATGTTGCTGCTGTAAATATTTTAGTCTTGCAGTCTTACAGTTATGCTGACAGTCAATCAATTAGTTTATCAATCAGTCAATCAATCAATCTCAGTGAATAACAAATAAAAATAGTTCTCTGGAAGGAGAGCTGTACCTACTTGGAGTTAAACCTTCAATCAATCTAACATTCAATCAATTAATAAGTAAAAATTAATAAGTATGTATATGAATTGGTTAATCAATCATCCACCATCATCCATCATCCATCATCCATCATCCATCATCCATCATCCATCATCCATCATCCATCATCCATCATCCATCATCCATCATCCATCATCCATCATCCATCATCCATCATCCATCATCCATCATCCATCACCCATCAATCAATCAGCTTATATAGATAAAAATAGTTCTAAATATATATACGTAGTAGAAGTTAGTCAATCGACGCTCAATCAATTTATATAGATTCAAGTTGAGCTTTCAAGAAAATAGTTGCTGAAAGTCGAATCATGTCAAAAGAAGAGAGAAGGGCTGAGTTTAGGAGCAAGAGAGGCACAGAGAGGGGTAGAGGGAGAGGGCAGCTGCTCATCAAATTGAAGAAGTAATGAGAACTTTTTAGTAAATAAAAGCTTATGAAGACTAAAGATTCAGTTACAGCTATAGCTTTGTTGAAAAAATATGATAAATGGATAAAATGTGATTTGAAGTTAAGGAATCTGACTGGAATATTTTGAAACTACAAAGCAATCGGGCTCCAGATACGACTGCAGCATGCTCAAATCATTTGGAATATTCTCGATTCTTGAGTGGCATGATATATATAGTTACATGTATATAGTGTAGTATATATATATATATATATATATATATATATATATACATATGGATATCTGTGTATGAAAACTTTGCCCAATGGCGCCATAGAAATAAACCTTTTTCTTCTACCCTTTTAACAACGAATTTTGAGCAACTAAATTAATTAAAAATTTGTCTGTACCTACTTCTTCTATATGTGTGTGTGTGCTGTTCGTGTGTGAGCAAAGAAAAAAATGAGCATGTTGCGCAAGAGGAACTAAGCTTGTTAGCAACTTGGCAGCGGCCTGGGTGCCGCTGCTGCTGCTGCTGCTTGCCGCACGCATTGCCCAAATTGAAAGAAAGGGGGCGGCAAGTCGTTGGGCGTGGCTAGCCTGTGTGTGTGTAAGTGTGGGCAATTGCTGCAGCCTTATTCCGCATATTATTATACATATTTTATTTCACTTTTTTTCCTGCAGTTCTTTATTTTCTTTAGCTGCCTTTTCTTTTGCGCATTTGCTGCGTAGTTGTTGAGCTTTCTTTCTTCTTTACTTTCAGCTCGTGTGTGTGTGGGTTTTCTGCACTCATATGTGCTTGTAAAGTTTTTACTTCGTTAGCATAATGAGAAACCGCGTGTTCATATCCACACGCCTACATTCGCACATACACACACGCACACACACACACACACACACACACACACGCACTCCTACAACACACACTCACACGCCCACGTTCGCCTCGACACAAGTTGATTGTGCCTCTTGCGTAAGTATTTTGCGCCGCTGTATCGCTGTGTGCGTGTGGAGGCTGTGGCGAAAAAATAGGGAGGTAGGTTCGTGGAGAGGAGGGGGGGGGGGCGTGGCAACACAGCAAATTCTATTTAAATTGTGTACAACATTATTAGAAAGTTTTCCATTGCGCCAACCAGCAAACAACAACAACACCAAATCCTCCCAAAAAACACGTAAAATTTCGGTAGTTGTTCATAGCCGACTGCCCAATGCCCGCCCTTTCGAGGGAGAGTTCAGTTTGTTCCATAATTCTCAAATCAAAATTCGATAAGACTCAAATCTTCCATTCCCAATGGAGCTCAATATTTCAATTTATAAATCCAGCTCTAGAGCAAAGTTCAACAGGAGAAAGTCAACAAAAGGCCAGGATCTTCGTTTACTTAAGCTTTGATAGATAACGCCTCTTTTCAATCAGTTTGTCACGCCCAGAACAATGTTGGCACTGTCTTGGAAGCCGGGTTAACGACACATGAGTTTAATTCACTTTTCCTTTACGAAAGGAGGAAATACACGACGGACGAGCATGGCTCAGATCCCTAAATACGCTCTTTTCACTTCGTGAGCGCGTATGGATATAGCATAATATATATATATATATATATATATATATATGTATGTATATATATATATATATATATATATATATATAATATAATATATAAAGTATACAAGCTTGGAAAATCTTTGGCAGTAGAGCTGAGCGGCAGGCGCAACAAGTCTCTTAAAACCTCGATAGCTATAGTTGCGACTCTTTGCGACGCCCTCAGTGGGCACATGCAAAAGACCAAATATCAAGTACTCAATACTACAATAGCAAAGAATCAAAGATGAGTAATAAACCAATAAACTCGCCTGGTTTCACTTCATAAACGGGCATAATAAGCACAAAGCACACAACCAGGCAGAGTGTGTGCCTGTGTGTGTGTGGCTGTGTGGGCAAGGGTTGGGGTAGAGGTAGCAGCTTTTGGTATTCTTATTTTTTTGTTTTTTTTTGGGGGGTTTGGGACAAACGCGTGCAAAAAGTTGCAAAGAACGCGCCAACATAAGCAAAAAGAGAGAATATGTTGGAAAAAGTCGAGAAACAAAATTTTTAATTTGCCTCGCGGCAACACACACACGCACACCCACACGCACACGCACTCACACAGGCACAGACACACGCTTAGCTGTCTTGACAACAAGGAAGCAGCCCGCTTCCCACCACAGCTCTGTCCAAAAGAACCAGTTCCTGGGCTCCTACCCCAGCCTATCGCAATGTGTTGGAAAAACCGCGAAATTGTTTTTCAAATTTCACAGCTTAATTTTTGTATTTTGTTGTGCCTGTCGTCAAGTGTGTGTGCGCGTATGTGTGTGTATGTAAAAGCTTTGCTGTTGCAATTCAGCATATGTTCAATTGAACATTTTATTCAATTGCAAAGAATAACTGAACTTATCCAGTCATCAGATCATTAAAGAATGTCATTCGGCGGCATGAAAAACGATTCGTTCTTTTGAACTGCTCAGTTGTCCCTGTACGTGTAATTATTGAACAGCGCAATTGCATAGCTCGCAAATGATCATTTGAGCTTGTTCGTCAAATTGCGCTGATGCATCCTGTAAACTAGTTAATTACTGACTAAGTTCATCAATTGCAACGAGTATATCAAATTGAGCCGTTTTAGCATAAGGAACTGGGTTAATGGCAGCATCTTAAACATCTTGAGCTAATTCATTAAATTTAACTGGTTCATTATGTGAATTAGTTTACCTTTGAACCTATGAACTATTTAATTAAGCATCTTGAACATCTTGAGCTAATTCATAAAATTGAACTGGTTCATAATGTGAACTAGGTAATTAAACTGACTGAGTTCATCAATTGCAACTCAATAAGGAGCATAAGGAACTGGGTTAATGGCAGCATCTTAAACATCTTGAGCTAATTCATTAAATTTAACTGGTTCATTATGTGAATTAGTTTACCTTTGAACCTATGAACTATTTAATTAAGCATCTTGAACATCTTGAGCTAATTCATAAAATTTAACTGGTTCATAATGTGAACTAGGTAATTAAACTGACTGAGTTCATCAATTGCAACTCAATCAAATAGAGTAGTTTTAGCACACGAAACTGGATCATTTGAAATAAGTTCCAGAAATTTAACTATTTAATTTAATAATTTAGAGCTAGTTCAGTAGTTGAAGCGACTTATTAATCGGAACTAGTTAAACTTTATTTTACTGTCTTCACCAGCCGAAGGACAACGTTGCGTATGCTTAATAAATTTTTAGTTGTGCTGTCAAAAGTGAAGTCAAATGACTTTTGTCGATTGACAGTTGGTTGGCTGGGCCATACAACACACACACACACACACACACACATATATATATATATATATATATATATATATATATATATATTTATTTATTTATTTATATATATATATATATATACATATATGCATATTAATGAACATGCACACACATAAAGAGTTGGGCTGAGCAAAGTTTTCTTATTCTTTTTCTGCTCGAACTGCTCGAAGTGCTTGGCTGCCCCCGTCAAAGGACAGAGAACTTGGTGCTTGCCAGCCGACTCACCCCCCCCGTACACACACATCCAAGAAGGGAGATGGCGCGGGGGGCGATGCTGCGGCTGTGTGCTCCGGAGTTTGGGGCCAAGAGCAGCGCCAAAGAATTAAAACCGCAAATGTTGCTCTGCACATTATGCAAAATTAGTAGCAATACCTACCCATATGTGTGTGTCTGTGTGTGAGTGTGGGAGCGTGTGTGTGCTGCGGGTAAGCGTGCACACAAAAAGAATTTTTAACAAACTTTTCACATGCTTGTTTTGCTCTACTCCTCGCGCAGCGCTCGCCGACAAAAAAATTGTAGCCTTGCCAATGCAAGCAAGACTTCTTCGACTTCGACTTCGACTCCGAGTCAGATTTAGATTGCTCTGGGTGCGCGCAGGGTATCTGTAGTGCGGTCACGCAACAAAGTTGTATAGATAGGGCATGAAAAGAACTCGAGGCGTTGCTGCTGGATGCAGCAGGCAGGAGGATGAGTTAAAACAGCGGCTGGGCGCACTTCTTAAGCATATTTCATTACATGTTCGTCGAGTTGCGAAGACGACGTGGAGAGCAAAGAAATAGATGGAGATGAAGATGAGGACGAAAACGAAGATGATGATGATGATGATGGCATTTGAGTAGCAAGAGTGAAGACGGCTTCAGTTTCGAATGTCAAGAAAGATCGGAGAACCAGCATTCCATGAGCGAAATAAGTAAGCAGGGAGTACAGGACTAGCAGATACTCTGACCTTAGCCTTAGCTAAAAGATGTGACAGACAAAAAAATGGGAGGGTCGTCGTATAAAACTGATAAGCTTCTAGGACGGAAGGTGAACACGAATTTAAACAAATTATAGTCGATGCTTTCATGTAGAGAGCGCCTTACGTGACTAGATGGACCCATCTATTTCGAGAGTCCTATGCCTGCACAAGTCGAAATATCGTCATTTTTGGCCATTTTGAATGGGTACAGGGTATTCGAGCAGAGCCGCAGCAGTGAATCTCCTTGGATACATTAATCGCATCGTAAATATGCTGCCATTTCTCCAACTCACTCACTCTCGCAGTCAGCTAATTTAACCCTGAACCTTCTCAAGACATACACACACTCGCACACACACATACACACACTCATTTGGCTGTTCCTTTGGGAACGCGTCGCGTTTTGCTTCTTTTGGATAGAAAAAAAATGTTTTTTTTTTGTTTTTGTGAAAAATTAAAAGCGCAAATGCTTGCGCGCCCCCGCCATGCCCTTTGTCCCCTAGGCTAAAAATTTTAAACGAAATACCCCGTTTCCCATGTGTCTTGGCTGCTTTTCTACTCATGATTATTTTGAAATTAATTTGAAAGCCCTTTTGCTGTGGTAGCCGCATTTTTCGAAACACAAAAATGTCTTAAACTTCATTACTCATCTTCTCAAGGGTGTGTGGGCGAGTCGACTGTGTGTGTGTGTGGAGTATGACAGCTACTTGACTATGTCACGCGCGCATTTAAATGTTTTTCCGGCTTATCTAACGAAGCTTTTTGCCAACTTTCTACGCTTGGCCCCTTTGTACTTAAGCAAAATCCCTTGAAAGCGGAAAGCGTCAAAGCCTCAAAGAATAGCTGTTAAAGAGGCCCAGAGTTTTGGGCTCGAATCCTGGACCTATTAATATATATATATATGTATATATATATGTATTATTATAAATATAAGTATTAGTCGAAGTCTGTAACAGTTAATAGTTCAAAACATAATCTAACTATAAAATATTCTGTATTTACTCCATATTAAGTATACGTTCTGTACGCCACAAATGAAGCCTTCAAAATCCATACTGCAATATTGGTAATATAAAGATCTTTTGTACCTTCAGATATTCTACGGAATATAGCTACGGGATATATGTGATTGCCGTTGAATTTGCCGAACTAGTTCCAACTGATAGAAGAAGATTCATAACTTTAATTTGTAATCAATTAAGAGGACTTTATTTAGTAAACTAGTTTCGGTTGCTAAACTAGTGGACTTGTATGAAGCAGCTATAAGCTCACTCTCTTATCAGGCTTTAACTCTATAAAAGTGGTAGAATTGATATATTAAGTATACGCTCTGTGTGCTCTTACGTTTTCAATTCAAATTTATGTGTATTTTGTGAACTAGCTAGGATGTTATGAGCAATAAAGATCAAACGTTGAGATGTTTTAGAATATTAATAATTTTATTCACTAGTTGAACAGTTCATGAACAGTTCATATTGGTAAGTCGCTCTTGTTCAGCTTCATATGGTCAGCTATGCTAATGGCTCCAAAGCTGAAGAGTTACATAGATCGAGTCAAAAGAACTTCTAGTTCATGAACAACGAACCGTTTACCGATTAATAACTAAACAGGGCATGGGCAGAAGTGAGCTGCTTCATTCAGATTGATCTTTATATATATCTATCTGTATATCATATCAACTGATTGCATTCAAACTATATTCTTCTTCTTTTCAGCTCAACAAGAGAGTAAGTTCAATTTGATTGGAAACAAATTTTACGTCTTTTTATGGAATATACCAATGGACTTTAATTTTTCCCTCACAACTATCTAACCTATCTATCTAACTATCTAACTAGCCGCTATGATTCATCCAAACATATCAAATATATTTTTTAATAATTGCCTGAGGTGGAAAACTTTAACTAATTCTGATCTCAGCTCAAATGTCTTGCACAACTCAGCTTGAACTAGAATATAAATTGAAATTGAACTAGAATATCAATTTGATTGCCAAGCTAAATCATCAGAGGATAATGCTTCGTACTCGTATCGACCCTATCTACTTAGCCTAGTCTAGTTAATTTGCTTGTTTCTCGTTTACCCAATGCGAGTTGAGAGAATTTCTAAGCACCCTTTCCTGCCGTTTGAAGCGAGCATATGCAAATATTTTCAGCCCTCAGTCAGTTGGCCTATCACAAAAACTAAATACACCCACACACACGCACACGCTCACGCATGTGTAACCACATATAAAAACCCGTTGACTCGTGGGCTTTGCACTATTCGGCACAGACGACTCCGACGACACGCATTTAGGTCAGAACAGAACCTCTATTGCGACTAAACATGTGCAATGCTCCCATTGGCTGCTTGCTCAAAGCACGCTAAATCGCACACACACACACAGGCGCAGAGCTGGGTGTGGTGGGGCGCAGGGGGGACGCATCGTGCCTGGCCAGAAGCCAATCACACTATCGCAAATAATTTAAACAAATCTAGGACAACGGCTGCCTCACTCGCCCGCACCTCGTTGCGCACCCAAAGCTGCGAGTAGAGGAGGACCTATGCCTGCACACACACACACACACGCACAGCCGAAACGAATGGCAAGCGAGTGAGCGAGCACGCGAGCAGCTGCAGCCGAAGCGACTGCGAGCCGATTTGCTTGGCTCCCTACCCAGACATACAGACATATATGAAAAGAGCCCGTGCCGACGCGAAAGTACGACCACACACAGATTCACACACGCACGCATGTGTGTGGGTGTCTGTGTGTGTGTGTAGGCAACAACTATGTCCGTGTCCGTGTGTGAATAGAGCGAATAGAATTGATGAAGGCGCATGCGAGAGTGAGTGCGAGCGAGTAGGCATACACGATTTGCTAACCGAAGCTCAACGAAACTTTCAGCCTTTGGACACACCACCGCCCGCTCATACGCCCGCCCCTTGTCCTGCTCTGTCCTGTCCAGCCCACTCTGATTAGAGCCGCAAAACTTAGCCGACGTGGGCCGAGTGCGTTTTGACGAGTTTGTGCCAACGAAATGTTTGAAATGCAACGATTTTGTAGGGCTTTCTAAGTTCGCATAGCCAATGCCGATTGGTGCACGAGCGACTCAGACACACGGAGAGAGAAAGAGAAAGACAGAGAGAGAGAGAGATAGATAGAGAGAGGGAGAGAAGGGGAGAGAGAGGGAGAGAGGGAGTGCAAGAGCGTGGGGCCAGCTGTAAACTAGTTCGACGATAGACTTGCATTGCTCAAGCACACACACTCACACACACACACACCTACGGACGTGCAGTCAGCGAATGGAATAGACAGACAAATGCTTCTAAGTCCGCATTCGCAGCGCCGATTGGTGCACGAGCGACTCGTGTGGAGGGAGAGGGAGAGGAGACTGCAGAATGCGAGCGTGTGTGTGCGTGTGGCTTTCGTGTGGGCAGCTGTAAACTAGTTCGACAATTTTGCATTTCACACACACACACATGCTGTCAGCGAATAGGAATAGAGAGAGGCATGAATGTGATTGGCTTTTGGCTGCACAGCTTAGAGAACAGCTTGTGCCTAGCCTAGCCAATTAGCTGGCCACAAATAGCAAATAGAAGTAGAAAATTAAAAGAAATGTTTATCTAGATGCACTATTCCTATCTGAAATGAATCTCTTCTCTTTGAGCTATATTTCTGTATATATCCAATATCTAAGAAAGAGCAAAGTAAGAGAAAGAGTTGATTGATTTAGATCTATTCAATTTGAATTAACTTAGTCTACATACAGACACTTAATTATATATGAATGCTCGACTAAGAAGTACTTATACATCCAGAGTAAAATATCAAACAAACAAAAGTCAAGCAGATAAGACGAACAGGGCTATAGATCGTCGTCATGGTTAAGACAGAGAGAGCAAAATTCTGGTATAATCACAACTATAATCACGTCAAATATCTATATTTATCATCTATTTATTGATCCAAGTGATCTGCTGGCTCTAAAGATGTGAGAGATGAAAGATGAAAGATGAATGACGAAAGGTGCGCAATCTATAGCGATGATGAAATGTCTGTGAACAGAAAGGCGACCAAGGTACTCCCCTACATAAGTGTGAATAAGCAAGTAAGAGTTTTGGACTAACAGATACCCTGAACACTGCGTAGAGCTCCTATTTTAACCAAACTATATCATGCATGACAAAGTCATGCCCAAGTTATGGGTCGTCGAAATGAGTTTCGACTATTATCAACCTAAAGAAAATGGAACAAGTTATCTATAAGTTATTTATTAGTGATTCGAATGGTATTAAAATATGGGTCTGACTTGAGTTAACTAAGGATAATGCATTTGCGCTATATTGGTAGATGTCTGTTAGCTAGTATAACATTTCCGCTTTGTCATGTGCTGCTTTTGCTGCTGCTTGTTAAACAGATTCACTGCGTCCTTGCGAGTTGAAAAGGGACGGATGCCTTCTGTATTTTATGTTTGATTACTCCTGGCCTCTTTGCCCGATGCTTGATGGCTCTTGGCTGATGGCTGATGCATGATGCATGATGGATGTGATATTAGTACTAAAACCTGAAGCACTTGAGCTAGAACGAATTGCACATACACACAGTCAGAGCGAGGGGAGGGTTACATGGTTGTATGGGTCGTAAAGCTTGTGAATCAGGATCTCTGGGCCATCGGCTGCTTCTGTTTTCGTAATATGCGTAAAATGTATTTATGATAATGCAAAAAAGAATTACGTTAATGTTAAATGCAAAACTGTTACGACAAAGCAAACAGCCCACAACAACAACAACAGCAACAAATACGACAAAATGATGACGGCATACAAAATGGCAAACGAGTCGTAGGCCATGCCACGCCCCCGCCCACTCAGCCTTATCATAAAAGCTGATAAATTTTTACCCCGAAAAGACAAAACTCGTAAAGGCAAAATGTTTCATTCTATTAAAAATTTTTATTGCAAAATTTGTAATTTACAATTTGCATTTCGTGTGTTTCGCTTCTCTTTTTCATGCTCAGTAAATGGCCAAACAGGGTATATTCGTTGACAGTGCAGGGTGCTCAATCTGCCTATATATATATATACATTCTATTAAAAATTTTTATTGCAAAATTTGTAATTTACAATTTGCATTTCGTGTGTTTCGCTTCTCTTTTTCATGCTCAGTAAATGGCCAAACAGGGTATATTCGTTGACAGTGCAGGGTGCTCAATCTGCCTATATATATATATATATATTTGATCAGCATCAAAGTGTGATCATCTGCCCATCTATCTGTCTCACTCGATCTGTTCTTCTCATGCCAACCTAGAAGTAACTCAAAGCAGTGTGTGCATAGGTGTGTATGAGTGCGTAACAGTTGAGACAGGTGACTGCTAGTCGTGCACTCCCGTCTAAAACAGACTTATTTGTTTTTGTTTTTATGTGGCCTACACTTGAGACCCACGCCCACGCGACTTCACGTCTTGTAACGCATATGGGACGAATGTACAAGAGAGAGATGGGGAGAGAGAGAAAGAGAGAGAGAGAGTTTCTCTGGGTTATTTGACTTGCGACTGTTGCTGTCGTCGTCCTTGTGTTGCGAGTTGCTGATGGCTTGGGGAGGCGGGGGTTCGGGGCTTTTGTTTTGCCCGACCATTTTATAACCGTTATTCATAATAATAAAAATTGTTATAGAACGTAATTTTTGGCAAAAAACATAAAAATGCAGCGCGTTATGGACGCGGCAGCAGCGCCAACATTCATCGATGAGCTCGCCATTCGCTCTGTCACATGGATCAATTTCTTTCTAATAAGAAAGGATGTGCACACGCCCACACACATACACACACACACACACACATTTACCTGAATTTTAATAACATGTCATAAAATATTTGTTTGCCTATGGGGTCATAAAAAAGTCATTACACATGGCTCTTACAATAGAGGACATCTCTTATTTGCAGTGCTCACTGTTGCCCCTACCACGACGCCTGCCCCTACCCCAACCCCTTTGCCTTATCTCTATCGTCAATTGCATCAACAGCGACTTTGGTCTTGATTATTTTCGTGCTGTTGCCCCAAATGAAATTGCATGAAAATAATAATAATAAAGCGAGCGACCGTCCGACCCTCCGACCGAGTAAGAGCGACCCAGCTTCCATTTTTGTTTGGCTTCAGCTGTCCATGCATCCTTTTACGATTATCCATAAATGGATAAAGTCAATGCAGGCAGTCCTTTAGCACAGACGGCCCACGGGGAGCCATACTTTAGACTAACCAGAATAT
The DNA here is from genome assembly GCF_003285905.1 of Drosophila hydei. Lineage (NCBI taxonomy): Eukaryota > Metazoa > Arthropoda > Insecta > Diptera > Drosophilidae > Drosophila > Drosophila hydei. The sequence continues at coordinate 354,029 of NW_022045716.1, read as the reverse complement.
CCATTCATATATATAAATACATATATATCAAATATGTCGTAATGCACAGATAGCTGATAAACTCCATCAGCCTTAACAATGAACATGGCGCAATTTTTATATGTAATGCAGCTCAAAATACTTCATGCTGAACTATTGCTCAGAATTCTAGTTCATTTTGATGAAATAGTTCACCAAGCTGCTTGGTAATAGTGAGAACTATGGCTCAACTGTAGTTTTTTTTCTAGATCTAGTTCAATTTTATGAACTAGTTTACTAGCTGATGTGTAGGAGTGAAATTGAACTATAGTTTTATTCTAGTTCAATCTGATGATCTAGTTCAATGAGGCGTTGACGTGTTGCACTAGTTCAATTAGCTGATGTGTAGATGTGTGAACTCTATTTCTTATCTAGTTCTAGTTCAATTTGATGAACTAGTTCACTAAGGTATTAAATAGCAGTGGCAATAGTGGTTTAACTATAGTTTTCTTTCTAGTTCGAATTTGTAGTGCGTATCTGAGAATTCAAGTTTAATTTAATGAATTAGAAAATAACTTTATAAGAGAACTGTAGCTCGTTTGCAGTTGTGGCTCACGAGTTCACTTGTATGAACTGGTTCATTTAGCTGTTTTACGACATATCGAGTTGCATTTAATATCGGTAAATATCGATATTTTGAAACATTTTCAGAGATCTAAAAAGGCAGAGACTCTGAATTTCATGCATTGAAAACCTCTCCACGATGCCTCTCTGAGATGGCTCTACCGGATACCTTCTCTTGAATACCTCCTGCTCTTCCCTCACCCCTTTGTTTTCGGTAGCGCATCTGGTATTCGGGCACACCCGCTTTGAATCATCTTATTCGTTATATAATTCATGCCCGTTTTTTATTTGATATAAACTAGGGACATTTCTGGTCGCATTTGGGGACGCGCTTATCGCGCATACGCCAAGTGGAACGTCGGGCACCCCTGCCCCCTTAAATCCAAACCAGCGCCCAACTCCCAGCCACTTACCCACTTAGCGGGTCTGCGGCAACTAACAGGAATAAGCAGAACAAGCAGCAGCAACGCAGACCTAGGCCCAGGCCCAAAAATCTTTGGCAATAAAATTCCTCTAAACACTCATAAAAATTGCACGAATATTAAAAATTGTGTTTGTTCAAAAAAAAAAGAAGAAGAAAAATGAAAAAAAGAAAAGAACAGCCGCATAAGGTTTGGCTTGGGGTGGTTGGGCTGGTTCGGTTGGTTGGGTGCAAAGGAATTTCGCTCATATGCGCTTTAAAACGTCGTAGATGTCGCTACTTGAGCCTCGCTTGTCGTGGCCCATAAAAATGTATGGATATTTGAATAGAATTTGCAATAAAAAATGCCGTTAAAAGGCACAGCTCCAAGCTAAACGTGTGTGTGCGGGTGTGTGTATGGGTGTGTGCGTGTGGGTGTACGGCAATAACAACTTGTGCGTTATGAAAAACTAATTTCTCTAAACATATGCGCAACGAGGTTTTTTGCGCTGCGAGTTGGGGGTTGGCTTCTGCTTGTTTTATGACAGCAGCACCCTCCAGCTCACCCAGGAAGTAAAAGAAGAAACCAGTGCTCTAGTGAGGAGTACACGACTAGCAGTTAGCTTGCCAGGGCTTAAGCAGCGAGTGTAGTCGTGGTATCTTGCTGACGGAAATTGTGTCCATATGTATCACAGCCAAGGCTTAACTATATGAAAACGGATTCGATTTTAATGGTACTCGAGGTAGTCGAAGTGGCCAGTTGTACAAGCCAAATAGTCAATTGCTCATAGTTAGCTGTTGGTTCCTTCAAGTTTTGCTACGAAATACATATCAATATTAGTCGATCGGATCGCAAATTACATTAGAGCCTTAAATACCCTTTCTTAGTCCCTTTCAATAATGGAATAGTGCAGGGTATACAAGGGAGAGATAGAGAGAGGGAGGGGAGGAGAGGGAGAGCGAGCGAGCGAGCACCCTTACCCACACATACGCACCCCCAACTGCGCGTGTGTTAACAGTCTCATGTATTGCTCATCGGGATCTTGAGGCCGTAGCCGAGGCTGAGAGGCTTTCACTTGAAATTGCAAATTTACGAGTATTTATATTGATGTCATTTGACTTTGATTTTAATGCGCGCCCAAAATGCGTGCAGAGATTTTTAATACATCTTATAATATTCCCGTTGTTGTTGTCCCTCTCATTGTGATTCGTGTTTATCGCCATAAATGTTATTGCCAAACTCACACACATACACATATATATATATATACATATAGATTTATATATATTTAGAAATATGTATAGCTGTAGCTATATATAAATATATTCACTATGTACCCTCTTTTCTCTTTGCGTTTCGCTTTTGCTTTGGCCAAGGACAACACCCACAAAATCGCGTAGACTGCAAATATTTTCTCCATCACCTGCATCCAGCTCCATCTGCTCCAGCTTTTTCTATTGATTAAAACAATTGCCTTTGTTTTCCAGCCAACGGACCATGCCCGACTAGCAAATACCCTTGCTAGCTCTACTCTACCAGCCAAGCTTCTAAGTAAACTTTTTTGGTGCATAGTTCAGGCATTTATTTTAGAGCTTTGCTTGCATAATTGCAATTGATTGGGGCCTTTATCATGCTCATAGATGACATCGATTGGTATACAGGCAGATGAACTTGCCTCGACGCGACTCTCTGGATTATTATACATCTATCTCAATATATCATTCGATATACATATTTCATTATATATCTTTCTCCACATATCTTTCTCTACACATCTTTCTCTTCATATATTTCTCTCCATATCTTTCTCTGCATATATTTCCCTCTATATCCTTCTCTACATATATTTATCTTTATTTTTCTCTCCATATCTATTTTCATATCTGTTTCTATGTATTTTTCTCTTCATGTCTTTCTCTATATATCTTTCGTTCCTTCACTCATATGTCGCTCACAGATCGATTCGATTGCTGATTGTATATTTTGTATACCTTTACTTGCTTCCGTTTTCCTTTTTATTTTTAATGGGTTATTAGTAGGTGGCGCCTCATACGCCTATTTGTAGAACCGATAAAGCGTAAACTTAGCTCTGGGCCCAAGACATGCTTTGTCTTTACTTCGATTTGCCACACTCCCAAGAAACCTAACGCTGATCGGATAGGATCCGACTATATATATTGTGAGAATTTCGATACTCTAACAAAGTGTACAGTCACAAAAGCCAATAGACTCGCCTTGCACACCCTGAACAAGCATAACAAAAGCTTTTTACTTTCGCATTGTCGATAAAAGTTCAGTTCAGGTGTTCCGGCTTGGCTTAGAAGTCATAATTGGCGGGCACCCTCACAGCCGCAGCCCTAGATCCCTAGAGCCCTAGCTGCGCCGCTACCCCTGGCCTCTATTCTTAACCCAGCCATGCCCAACAACGCCTTCTATGGACTCTTTGCTTTATTATTGCATTTGTGTTGCTTTTTGATGTTATTTTTGTTGTTGTTTTTTGCATAGTTGCGGCATTTGAGAACGGAAAATGAAAAAGGCGCAGTGCAGCTCATGTTCGTGTTCGTGTTGTTGTTGCTGCTGTTGTTGTTGTTGTTTGTGCTGGCACTTGGCAGTCAAAGCATTGCAATAATTTGCACACAAAAGCGTTCGTCGAGTGCTTCAAATGCAGAAAAAAGAATCGAATCGAGTAGAAAATCAAGCGTAAAACGAAACGCCAACATTATCTGAATTGATTGACTGAGTGGAACAGGGGCATTGGCTGGGGTGGGAGTCGAGTTGCGACAGGCGTATGTGGCAGAGGGAATCTCGTCAGTTGCATCGATTGATTCGTCATTGCATGGCAAATAATCAGTTAGGCGTTTGCCCAATCTCGCTGCGGCTAGATAAATGCTTAAACTTAAGAGCGATAGCCGCGCCCCACACTCCGCTCTCTATGTGTGTGTGTGTATAATTTTTGCAATAAAACACAATTTATGTGGTCTATACATCTACATATACAATGAGAGCGAGACTGGAAAGGGTCAGACAGACGGGCAAATCAATAGGCAACTGCAGAAATATGCCCAAAAAAAGAATAAGCGGGGCTGGAGCGCAGACTGGCCGCGTGTGAAGCTGGCGATTATGCCAAGCGCTTGACAACAAAAGCGTCTGAAGTGAGGGAGCTGGGGGCTGCGAGTGGCAGGCTGAGGCGGAGGTGGAGGCGGAGGCAGCTGCGACCCACATTCGCACACACAATAAAAGGACACTGGCTTACGATGGGCGTGGCAAAGGATGGGGCGACCACACATACAGACAAATATGTGTGTGTGTGCGGTGCAATTTTTTTTCATGCGTGCAAAAAGTATAGCCGAAAGGATGTAAGCTGCCTGCCTGCCACAACCACTCACTCGCCCGCTAGCTGCAAGCTGCAAGCTGATGCATCAGCATAATGCAAGCCTACGCAAACATTTTATTTGCATTAAGCACGGCAGCAGAGCCCCAACGAAATCAAGGAAAAAAACATTTTAAATAAAATCCAAAACAACCAAAAAAAAACAACAAAAAAATAACGAAAAAAAGCAAATATTCCATAGCTAAAATACATATATAAGCAACATACGCACAGCAGCACTGTGTGTGTGTATGCTGCACATGCATTAAAGTCGCTCCACACACACGCGCAACTGCAGCCAATAAAAATGCAGCGGCAAAAATTGCGTGCAACAGGAAAAGCAAAACAAAAATAAAAAAAAACACACAAAAAAAAGAATTGCAAAAATCAAACAAAAAGCCGCCCAAAAAAAAAAAAATGAAGCAAAAAAATCAAAAAAAAAAATCAACAAAAAAGCAAAAAACATTTGCCACGCTGGCATTGGCCTGGGTGCGAGTGAAATAACAGCAGAGCTCGATTGCTGTCCACTTGCTGGCGATGACTGCGCTGCCCACACAGGCAGCGGCAGCGGCAGCGGCAGTGACAGCGACAGCGATTGCAGTTGCAGTGGGCAGTTACACATGGCCCTGAATAAAAACGAAAAAAACCAAAAAAAAGGAACGAAGGAAAAAAAACTCCGCCTAGAACAAAATATATAAAAATTGTCCAAAAAAAGAAAAAAATAAAAAAGTGTAAAAAATTGAATATAATAAAAAGGCGCCTCCTAAATTCGTTGGCCTGCAGCAGAGCGAGACAGCAACAGCGAACAAAAAAGTGCACATAGCAATGGCAGTTGTTGTTGTTGTAGTTGCTGTTGCTGCTGCTGCAACTGCAACGGAGCTTTTTAGTTGTTTTGCCAGAAAATGCATTTGCCAGGTGCGCAGCGCATTGGGCCCAGCCGAACGGGGCGTATGCGTAATGCTTAAGCAGACGGCAGAGAGTCCATATTTCGGGATCTCAAATCCCAGCGTAACGGGGCGTATGCGTAATGCATGTAGACTCTTGCTAGCGCTTGCCCACAAAAGTAGGCAATGGAAAATGTTTCGTTGCCAAATGTATGGAGCACTCAAAAGTATGCAACAGATTTTTTACTTTTGCTAATATTTGAAGCGCTCAAAAGTAGGCAACACAAATCAATCGACGGCGTAGATGCAATGGCACAGGAAATTTGAATATTGACGGCATTTTAATTTCCAATTAAGTAAGAAATAATAATAGAAAATTAACTGAATAAAATATTCTGCGCTGAGCGCTATGCTCAGGGCTACGCAATAGACGCCACAGCTAAATCAGCTAATGGGCTAATGGGCGTATGCATAACAGAACTGAACTATCTTCCCATAATCTTCTTTTAACTCTAATATTCTATATAGCATATTCCATTTTCTATATTCTATCTTCTATCCTCTATTTTCTATTTGCTATTTGCTATCTTCTCTCCTCCATCATCAAGCTTCCACAGTCCATCTCCTATGTTCTATCTTCCGTCTTCTGTCTGCTATCATTTTGATCATTTCGACCGGCATTGTTCACTGAACAAGTTCCCTTTGTTCAAGCAAGTGGACAGTGGCCAATTGCTGAATTGAACTGCGTTTCGCTCCCGTCGGCTTGTGGCCAATGCATTTGTCGATGATGCATTTCGCCGCTTCGGCAGCCGACTTCGTGCGAAAAACAGAGCGCGAAAGAGCGAGAGAGATAGACAGGGAGAGAGCGAGAGAGTCCCATCAGCGACGTAGGGTGAGACAACAAATGCAGCGAGCGATCCATGTGCATGCAGAGTCGAGCATATGCGAATGCATACACCCAACATACACACACACACGCACAGAGGGGCAGTGCGCCAAATAGACCAAAATAAAAATAAAATAAAAACGCTCATAAATAAATAAAATTAAGTTGAGAGCGGCAAAAAAAAGGGAACAAAACAAAAAAATATAAAAAAGAGGTGAAAAAATTAATTTTGCATTGGGAAAAAAAGGAGGAGAAATGCAGCAGACTCGAATGGAGAGCGTTGCAGTTGCAGTTGCAGTTGCTGCATTTTACACAAACGCACACACACACACACGCATGAGCTGCAGTTTGGCAATTTTGCGGCCAAAAAAAACTCAAATAAAAAAATGTAAAAAATAAAACTAAAAAGAGCAAAAAAAATTGCAGGCAAAATATATTTAAATTTTGTTACTTTTCTTGTTGCCATTGTTGTGCGTGTGTGTGTGTGTGTATGTGTGTGTGTGTATATATGTATGTGTGTGTGTGCGTGTGAGGGAGCAGCGCAATGTGAGTTTCAGTTGCTCTCGTTCGGACGCACGGCGCAAAATAAAATTGAAAAACTCCGCCCTAAAAAGCGGAGCAGAATAAAAATAAAAATCAAACTAATAAAACTAAAAAATGAAAAGCGCACACATCCTGCGTGTGTGTGCGTGTGCGTGTGTGTGAATGCACTAATTTAAAATGCATTATTTTTGTGTCGGAGGCTGAAGCTGCAAACCTCCAGCGCCCAGCACCCAAAGTGATTTCCATTTATGGGCAACAGAAATATTCGATTAAACCCAAACCAAATACGCGAAACCCAAACTCGGATTCAAGTAAACATTATGACTGTTTAAGCCGGTCCCAGCACAGCATAGCATCGATACTTTCGACTCAATTGATGTCTAGCCTCTTGTACTAAACCGATACAAGAAATTTCTAACAAAGTATCGATACTCTCTTAACCTCATATGATGCAAGCTGAAAGCTACAACTGCTGTGACCGAAGAGATTATATTTTGAAGTACCTAAAATAGGTACTATGTCAGAGCATCGATACTCGCTTACTCGGACATGAGTAAAGCCTTTGGTATCGATACTTGGTTAACTTTAGATTTGCTGTGATTGAAGAGATTCGAAACTAAAAAATGTAAGTAATAAGCAGTGGGTTCTGGCCTAGTCTTTTCAAACTTCCTACCCAGATGCTAGCTAATAGAAGGAAAACTTAGACAGTCTCAAAAAACTTTGAGTACTTCGACTCAATAAACTGCTAGCTCTGGAGTTGCTCTTCCTTGGCTCTGCCGAACTGCATTGTCGAGCTATCGATACTTTCGAGGCTAAGCGAGGCGAAAGCCTTGACTGCTGAGACTCAAGAGATTTTTCGGGAAAAAAGAAGCGGGCAGGCGGAGCTGGTGTGGGGGTATGACGAAAGGCAAAACTAAGGCTGACGAAATGCGTCGATAACTTTTTTATTTCGAAGCTCTAAAAATGAGACATTTCATATTACTTTTATGGCAACAGCAACTGCTGCTGCTGCTGCTGCTGCTGTTGCTGTCGCTGGCTCAGGCCTGTCTTCAGTGGGTTAAAAACAATTCGGGACAACTGGGTGGCCAACAGGCACAGGCACAGGCAGAGGCAAAGGCAAGTTTGAGGTTAGGTTACAGTTAACGGGTGCCCAGATACCCACACACACACACACTCACACACTCACACACACATACACTCACACACACATACAGTTAACGGCACTCAACGCATACAAAATTTCAAAATCATCAAAAAGTAGAAAAATACGCATTTCATGCACATTCGCGGCATTTATGAGCCCATCAACGTCGCTCATGGATGAAAGTAACGCGTTTTATGCGTCGTTTGGGTGGCTGCAAATGTATCTTTTTATGTGGCTGCCAATGGTGGTGGTGGTGGCGAGGTTGGTGCTACTGCTCCTCCAACTCCTCCTTCTCCTCCCTCTTCTTCTTCTCCATTTCGACCACATGAGAACATGGCGCACACGCCAGCGCCGTAAAAGGAATCGAGCAAAACCATCAAGTTCAAAGTTTGGCAACGTTTATGAGCCGTGCTGCCTGTCGCCTGTAAAAATGAGGAGCGTTCGCCCAGCGCGCTCGACTCGCCTCTGCACACGGCTATGCGCTGGCCAGAAGCCGCCCACCCTACCGACGCTGCTCACCTGGCCTAGCGGTTGCCATAGTTGCCATCGAGCCTGGTCCATTCAATATTCGACATTGTTCATGGAGTAAAGCGCATTCGGCACTGGGTTTTATTCACTGGGCATGGGGCTCAAGGAATCCCCAATTCAATATTCGATATTGGGACGTTGGACATTTTGATATTGGGTTTTCGATATTTTACTTGGCATTCGAAATTCGACATTTGATAATTATTCATTTGAAACTTGAATTCGAGACTCGAAATTGGCCATTAGTTAATGGTAACTCGGCCTTGAGCATTCCAAATTCAAAAATGTCGACGGTGCGACATTAAATATTCAAAGTAAGAAATTCGAAATTCGACATTATCCACTAGTCACTTTTGATGACTAAGCGTTAGATTCGAAGCTCGACACTCGAAATTAGAAATTCGACATTCGAAATTAGCCATTGGTCAATCGCCACTCAGCCTGCAGCACTTGCTTTGGGCATTCGAATGTCTAGTTTCGAAGTTCGAGCTTCGAAGTCGAAACTTCACATTCCACATTCGACATTCGACATTGGGCATTGGGCATTGGGTTTGTGTTCTGGGTTTCGGGCTTAGCGTTTTGCGGCCCCTTTGGCGTGGCCGTGGTCGAAACTACCAAGTGCTTTTACGCCCTATTAAAAATATACTTTTTATAAGCCATATAAAAAAGGCGAAGACGACGAAGGCAGCTCGCGTCGAGCCGAACTGACCCGTAAGTAAATCGCATAACCAAACAAAAAAGCAACAACAACAGCAACAAAATAAAACAAAAAATGTATTTGGAAATGTCTGCGCCGCTTCCTCGAGAGAGACATTTTATGCGCACCTAAGTCATTCCGAACAATTTCGATTAAAAAACTCATCTAAACAATTTATGGCGGAGCGTAAAAATCAAATCAAAATACACGCGCAGCAGCAGCAGTGGCAGCAGCAGCGGCGGCAGCGGCAGCAACAAGAGGACAGTAAAACTGCAACATTCAGCAAAGCAACCCCCAGCCACTGGCGAGCTACCCCCAGCCCCGCTATAAAGCAATTCATGGAGCAACCCTCGCCTCGTTATGGCCCAGCCATTATTCACATTTTACAGTTTACAACTATGCGAAAAAACCATAAATTTAGAAATTAGATGGCCTCAATGACTGCCACAGTTACAGTTACAGTTACAGTTATTTCAGCTCCAACTCCCACTCCCCACAGCTTACTGCTTACTGCTTACTGCTTACTGCTCAACTGTACTTTATTGCCCATTGCTGCTGCTTGGGCTCAGCTGTACTCTCTTTGATTTTATTATGCTACACATATTGATAGATCGTCAGGCACTTCAGACTTCAACATATTCCACAGGAAAGGCTTTGCAGGAACTTCTGTTCCTAGGATCTAGAGGGTAAGGTCTGCGGACTAGGGTCTGGGTCTTCGGGTCTAGTGTGCCTAGAGCTAGAGACTTGAATGTATCTTAATAGAATCTATTAAAAATTTGATCAAAGTTCTGCTCATTTTGCATGTAGTTTTATGTAATTCTACTTTTTTCTAACTTCCATTAGTTTGATCAAAATTTAGTCAGATTGTTATGATCAACAGCATTTTCTTCATGCTTGAACTCTAAATTTGGGATATCACAATTGATAGAAATGTTGACTTATAAAGCGTCCAAGATACCTGAAATTTTCTACTTCAAACTCTTATAAGTTCATCAACTATGAAATTATTTGTGGGCTTCTCCTGATTCTCCTTTTATTCATAATTTTGGGACTCGCTCGTATAATCAGAATTCAGATTTTTTGATCTATTTAAATCGTAGGCATGTGTAGTATATTCCTATATAGCGCTATACAAAGGTTGTGAGTTGTAAATGCATCAACATGCAATGAGATTCGTTAAGTTTTTTAACTATTTTAAATGCTTTTTACTTCACAGATAGAGAGGGAGGGAAGAAACAGAGACAGAGAGAGAGAGAGAGAGGCATCTCAATCTTTCTAAGCACTACGATAAAATATAAAAGTTGGCAGAAGAACGCGGAAGCTGCTAAAGACGACATTGATGTGACGATAAACTGGAGATGAGGGATTGGATGTGGTTAGGAGGGGGGTTGTTGGTATCTAGGGACGGGGCAAGGGCAACGGCAAAGGCAAAGGCTCAGCCGAAAGAAAGTTAAACCGTGCGGGATATTAAAAAGTGCACGGGTAATGTTTCTTTTATGACTAAAGTGGCAGGCGGCTGAGCCAACTCTCTAGAAGAGCTGGGAGGAAGGTTGATAGGTTGATAGGAGGAACGGGGGATGCAGCGTGGGGTCGCGTCTTCAAATGTCAGCGGCAGGCGCGCATGAGCACGAGCATGAGCATGAGCTGTCGGTGTTGGTTCGGCGTCATTTCGTTTTTAATTTCCGTAATTCCGTCAGCAGAAAAATTTTTGCAATATAAAAAGTAAATATCGAAATTTATAGACCTGCAGATGTGCGTGGGTGGTTCGGGCCGGGAGGGGGGCTGGGCATGGTTAGTGTGATGCGGCCAAAGCGACATTAAAAATGTTAAATAAAAACAAACAAACACAGCGAGAGCGAGCGAGAGGGACAGAGACAGAGAGAGAGAGAGAGAGAGCAGTTGAGGGCATTCGGGCAACCCCCTTGGCAACTTACACGAGGAATTTAATGACAACACTAAAAAGTTTAAGCGTTATTATTTCTAGGGTAGCTCGAAGAGAACCACCCTCCCCACTCCATCCGAAAAATCAGCTCACGGCTAAGAGCTTAGACTACAGAGTTGAAGTTTTTGTGTGGGCGTACGGAGCCAAAGCAAAAAAAAGAGAAGAATACGAGGCTGTAAAATGGCAAATTCATGACCTGCAAGCCCTAACAGCCCACCACACCCCTATCCCTTCAACTACCCCTAGCGCTGTCTAACGGGCAACTAAAAATGAGCAGCGCGATTGTAACGATTCAGTTATTACCGTTATATTGCCGAAACAACGCGGCATTGCCCAAAAACAAAGTCGCAACGCACACATAACTCAATCTTCGACAGAGCAGCAAAACCGACCCGCCCCCTCCTGCCGAACAACCCCAACCCCTGCCCATTTTATTGCTAATGGCAGCAAAGTAAAGCTTGGTCATGGGCTGCTGCTGCTGCTGCTGCTTCTACTGCTGCTGCAGTTTATGCGAGCGCTGTAAAACTTACTTTAGTTTACCTCCCATCAACCCTGGGCCCTACCCCTACTCCTACCCCTAGCTTGGCTTAAAAACGAAACAATTTTTACAACTTTGTTGTTTCGCCTGTGGCAGCCTTTTAGCCATTTCTAGTTGCCACGCCTCCAACCCTGCCGCCCCAGTAATTTTTTTGAAAAATCTTTGTATTTAATGGACCATCAAGCGTCCCTCTGCCCGCTGTCGCCGTCGCCTCACCTGACAGGCGAATGCATAGTTGAAGCTAAAGTTGGCTTTTTGGACCTTCGGCTCAGCGTTAAATATTGCACTTTTTCTGCAGCTTTTTTTCTTCTGAGGCTGTAAAAATGCGTCGTTTTAATGCTACAATAAAATACAAAAAGTTGGCATGCCAAAGGGCGGGTTAGGCGTGGCAAGAAACAATTAGCGTAAAAAATACGCATTGCATCAGCTAGCAAATATTTGAAGAGCAGTGCAGCCCCACCGCCCACCGTTCCTCGATGTTAATGCACAAGACTTGTAGTTGCTACCGAGCTACAAGCTCCAAGCTCCAAGCACCACCAGGTCCCACTCTGCTCTGCTTTCGCTCGACTGCAGCTTGTTGCAAAATAGTTTGTTCGCATTTTTTATGCTAAAAGTCGACGAATGTTCATTTTTAGTAGAGCATACTTTTTGGGGCGAGAAGGGGGCGACAAGGGGCAGAGGATAGGGCGTGGCAATGAGCATATATCACAGGATCGACCGCAGGCCAACAATTTGTTTATGAATGAATATTTAATCAAGCTAAAGTTGCAGCCAAAGAGCAGGAAGAGTCGAAGAGCCAAAGAGGCGAAGAGCCTCAACATTGGCGTTCATTTACCTGTGAACTCACAGCCCCGCGGCCCCCTCCACTCCCCGCCTTCTGGCGGCTTGGCAAACTAGGCAGCAGAAAATACATATTTGCCGTGCGTGGCAGCAAACACGTGAAAAAAGAAGGGCAAAAACTGCAGATGAGGCGAGTTCAAGTTAAAATGCGATAATGCAAACATCAAATTAAAAACGAAAAGCCAATTGGAACATGCAACTGCACACAGGTGTGTGGGTATGTGTGTATGTGAGTGTGTGTCTGTGTGTCTGACTGAGCCTGGCGAGCTAAATGAAAGCCTTTGCGTTTTGCAGCCAAAGACAAATATTGCAAAATGCGCCGCAGCTTTATCCATATTTAAAATCAATTAAGTCAATAAATAATAAGGACAACCTTAATGCAATTAAATATATATATATGTAGACTATATATACAAATACATATGTACATATCTATATATAGATAAGTATATGTTAATGTAAATAATGAGAAGCTTTGCAGTGGAGCGCTGGCGACTGCATAATACTCGCCCATTCTCTTTGGGATGTACAACATATTGCGTGATCCATCTAAAGCACTAGACGACACCTTGGAAAATAGGCTTTTGATTCGCTTACCAGGCCCTTAATAGGTCAAAATATTTTCTATATATTCTGCACATTTCATATGCGCGTTTACGCCTCATATAAGAGGTTTGTTCTGATTTCTCACATCTTTATTACGCGTATACAAAGTGGTTTAAGGCTTTATCAGTTGAGCGAAACAACGAGTAAGTGCTTCAAATTTCTCTAGATTTGCGGTCATAAAGACAGACAAACGGATGGACGGGCGGACGAATAAATAGACAAACGAAGGAACGGACGGGCGATCCAATGGACGAGCGGACAAATTTTGGATGAACGGACGAACAGATAGACAAACAAAAGGACGGACGGCGGCTCAAACGATTAATACAAGAGAGAAAGGATAAGCACCGATTGATGCATTTCAAAACAGAACTATTTTATTTGCCTACAATCCTAGTCGTATGCACCCAATATGAGAATCGTAGCAACACTTTTAATGATGACGTTGCTGATTATTTAGAGTTATGTTTGGTTACGGAATTTATATGCTACTCTTAGTTGTGTCAAGTGTTCACAGAGCCATAAGCATTAGACATAGTTCAGGCTACATAGAAGGATGCTGACTGGACAAACCAATATACTCGCTTCACACTATGTGCTGGGGTATAGCAATAAAAAGGTAGCGAAATGTTTGCAAATGCAATTGCAATGCAAAATCGCTTTTTACCTGCCCAAAAGGTAAGCCCCGAAAGTAGGTAGTCGTAGCTCGACACGCTTCGAGGACTCTTGACTCGTTCGCCAAAACGTTTTGCAAGCATTCAAACAGCGAAAGAAAAAAAGAGCAGAAATCAAAGGAGAACAGGAAAACGGCAACAGAATTCAAAATATGTGAACTGAAAGTGGAAACTGAAATTTGTTGCGCTGGTCGCTTTTTCTATGTGAAATGTTGCGTATGCCCTGTACCCGAAAAAATAAACACAGAAAGCAGTGGGTATATAGGGACAGGCTAACAAGATGAGACGATCTAGCCCATCTCTCCGTTCCTCTAAATGCCTTCAGGCCCACCTCGGAGTCTGTGAGGGCTAGAGTATTCTTTGCTCTATTAACCTGGCTTAAGGGGAATCTCTGGACGTCAATCCGGCAAGGCCCACAAAGATCTGCTCGACTCGACGTGTCGAATACAGGGTAGCTGTCATGTTGAGCGACTCATGACCGCAACACTGAGTTGATTTTATATTTGCTTGGCCAACGGGGCGTGTGGCCTGTGCATGCAGTTTGCCGAAGCATGCGGCGCGGCGCATGCCGCACAAAAACCCACTCGGCCACAAAATTGGCCACAATGTGCCCGACTGCATTGTCCACTTGAGCTGCTCAACCACAACTCAAAGGCGAAGCCAACAACAGCGGCTAAACGGGTGGCTAATTCGAATTGAGGTAGCACACGCCCCCCAAACCAATGCCCAAACACCCCCAACCAGCTGCCTGTTGGCTCTGGGGCAACATAAAGCCGCAGCGGAGCTGCACACAAATGCAAATGCCAAAAAAATGCATCAGCTGCAAAGTCAATAAGAGTCAACTGCAGATTTCTAACAATAAGCCACACACATACACATGCACATATGCTACAAAAGAAGCAACGTGTTGCAACTGGAGCAGCAAAAGCTTGCCACAACGCGAATGTGACACACAAATTTGGCCTGCAAAAGTAAAGGAACAAACGCAAGCAACAAAGATGCAAGCAGCGTCAAAGACAACCACAACAACAGCACAAACACACACACACACACACACACACACACAGACACACACATACACAAACACTCGCTCAGCATTCCATTCATGACGTTGACCTCAAACTCAGCTGGCAGCTCGCTTGCCCAGTCTCCAGTCTTAACCTTGTGTGTGTGTGTGTGTGTATGTGTGTGTGCCATTGTTGACTGCTGCATCTCTTTTGCTTTCGTTTTAGAAAGCAGCAACAGCAGCAGCAGCAGCAGCAGCAACAGAAAGAAACTGCAACGAAGCAAGGACGAATTTTTTGGTACATTTTTTTTGGCGAACTCATGTCTGCGCCTGCCACCACCACCACCGCCACCTCCGCCGCCACCAGAGCCACTGCCACCGCCGCCTTTACTTTTGCTCCTGTTGGCGCTCGGTTTGCATCCTTTTATTGTTATTGTTTTGCATACATTTTTCCTTTTGCCGCCGTTCGGCGAGGCTGTGCAGGGTGGCCTGAGTCGATTGCGAGTTCGAGTTGGCGATTCTTTTGCTACCTTTTGCAAAGGGAGGGTGCCTACCACATGCCACATGCCACATGCAAAAAGATGACGTATGCACGTGGTTTGGCCAGCAGCAGCAGCAACAATGCCAACAGCGCAAAATGACCAAAAAGACATTTTTGCCAAAAGGTAGCAAAAGGCAAACCGAAAACAGATGGCAAGGTGGCATGTGGCAAGGTGGCAAGGTGGCAAGCTGTCAGTGGCATGCAAATTGCGACCATCTCTCAACAACGAAATGTGTGCCATGATATCGATGCCATTTTCTTCTTCTACTCCTTCCGCCTCTTCTTCATCATCATCATCATCTTCCTCTTCTTCTTCTTCTACTTGTTGTCATTGTTTACAGAACGCGTTCAATGCTCAATTCGTTTCTTCTAATGCGCTGTAAAAACCAATGTGCCCCAATAAACAGCCATTACAACAGTTAGCTAATGTGATTGTTGTTTCTGCTGCTGCTGCTGCTATTGTTGTTGTTGTTGTTGTTGTGGGCTTATTGAAGGCAACAACACGTAGATTATATCGAAAGTAAAAGTAATGCCGCCTCAATGTTGCGGATTCGCTGGATTTTTGTTTACTCGGCTCATCGAATGGCTTAACCTTTTGCACACGCACACACGCATACTCACACCCATGCACACACACTCACACTCACACACACTCACACACACTCACACTCACTCCCATGTTTGAAGGAAAATTCAATACTTGTTCCTAAAATCTTTTTGAAATAAAATGCAAAGGCGAAACTGAATCTCAGAATTTCTACGAAATATACGAATAATTTATAAGACTATGTATGTATAAGAGATCAAATAGGTATTCTTATACACGACTGTGAGTATTGGTCTTATACTATATAAATTATGGTATACGAGTAATAAAATAATATTCGTTATGTATACAATATGTGCTTATGGAGCGCGTGAATCTTATATTGTATGAAGCACAGGCGAAGTCTTATACTGTAACTAGTATAAGAATAGTTTATGATTACATCGTATATTGTATATGATTGTGTATATTGGAGCAAAGAGTACAGGCTTCTCTGTCGCTGCTTGAGTGCTGCAAAACGTTTCTAATCAGATGCAGCGCACTGTTTGATAACATGCAAAGCAGATGCAAGGCTCTGCCTGTCGAAGCTGTCGCCAGTTGTTGCTCTCGTAGGCCCAAAAAGCCTCAATAACAAAAAACCAGAAAAAAAAACAAAAAGACCCTCAACAAAGAGCGAGTCGAACCTCGCGCGCCAACAAATCCCGGTTTTGTAAGCCAATTTGCACTTAGGCTTATCTAATGTCATATCATTTGTATAATGTTCGTGTTGGCCCTGATACTTGATACACACTGTACTATTGCCACACTCACACACAGCACACACTTGCTCGCCTGGCGCTAGCTCACATGTGTGGCCTTCTTATCCTCCGGGGTTCATTTCTAAGCTCATTTATGTTTATCACAAATGCGTGCCAAAGTGTGTCGTTATTCTTGCGCTTCTTCTTCTGCTACGGCGCGCGAACAAAAACATTTCAAATATTCAAAAAAATACACACACACACACACGCTCGTGCACGCACACACACACATGTTGCTCAACTAGTCGAAGCATGTGCGTGCCGTAGAAATTCATCTAACGGCTGTAACAGGTAATTGAACTTGGGTTATATGACGGCACGGAATGATGCGCAGCCGAAATGGAATTGAATGAGCCCAAATGTGTGCCACGCAGCCCCCCTAAGGCCGTCCCCACCCGCACACCCGTAAGCTAGCAAATGCGTGCGAACTACATAATGTGGACATAAAAAGGATTTGGCAAACGCGGCAACTGGGCCAAAAACCAGTGGCATAGAGGAGGCCTCCTCGAAAGGAGGAGCGTCAAGTGGGGGCGTAAGAGCGTGATGGCATGAGGGCGCGAGGGTGTTGCGTAGTCAATTTCGTGTAACATTTGCCAGCTATATGAAAGTTGCAAATTGTATGCCATAGTTTTACACACACACACATGAGAGTGTATTGTATTACACATAGCAGAGGAGGAGGGGACATGGGGGCGTATGCGTAATGCCAACTGTTGAATAATTCATGGGCAACTGGAGATTTGTGCAGATGCTGCATGCAGATCCAACAGACAGACAAACAGATCCACATACACATTTGATGCCGATTTGTGGCACACATAACTGTAAATCGCGTTTGAGTATAGCAAGCCCCTAACCCCAAAAAAGTAAACATTTCGAATCGGGTTTAACTGACTAATAAGTTGACTCGCCGACTGTAGAGCTGGCCAATGAATCACCTCTAAAAGCTAGTGTTATAAGTATAAGTATAAGTATAAGTATAAGTATAAGTATAAGTATAAGTATAAGTATAAGTATAAGTATAAGTATAAGTATAAGTATAAGTATAAGTATAAGTATAAGTATAAGTATAAGTATAAGTATAAGTATAAGTATAAGTATAAGTATAAGTATAAGTATAAGTATAAGTATAAGTATAAGTATAAGTATAAGTATAAGTATAAGTATAAGTATAAGTATAAGTATAAGTATAAGTATAAGTATAAGTATAAATATAAGTATAAGTATAAGTATAAGTATAAGTATAAGTATAAGTATAAGTATAAGTATAAGTATAAGTATAAGTATAAGTATAAGTATAAGTATAAGTATAAGTATAAGTATAAGTATAAGTATAAGTATAAGTATAAGTATAAGCATAAGTATAAGTATAAGTATAAATTTGTCAACATAAGATAAACTTTTAGATGCCCTGCAGACATACAAAACCAATATAGCCTTTTTCAGCAACGTTAACGAGCAGAAAGAACACAAATGAGAGTAGAGCCAGTGTGAACGACTCTGAACGACTGTGAACGACTGTGAATGTCAATGCATATTTGAGCAGATGGTACTCCGGGCACATGTTCCTGCCACTGTTTGCTGCCAGAGAAATTGCAGGGAACATACACTAATCGAGCTTAGCTTTCCATATAATCATTATCTTATCTTATTTGGCCTTTCGTTTTATCTTTATTTCTCTCTCTTATGTGCAACTAGTTTCCTCTCAGGCCCCACTCAACTGGCAGGCACACGGAGTGGATTATCTTATAATCAGAGAATCGCGTTTTCATTTGCTTTAAGAGCTCTTGAAGAGAACAGACTCAACTTACAGAAGTCAATGTAGCGATAAGTCTTTTGTGGCTAGATGTGTTTATATCTATATATTAGCAACTCTATTATCAAATGCAGACTAGAATTTGGCTTAATTCAAAGCGAAATCGTTAGGGCTCAGGGTTTCTGAATTGCTCATCTGAATTGATTCTTTACTATAAATATAAATACAATTTCAATTTCTCTCTCTCTCTCTCTCTCTCTCTCAATATGAACATATCTCGCTCTCTCTATATCCCTCTCTCTCTCTCTCTCTCTCTTTCTTTCTCTCTTACTTTAGCTATCTTTTCTTTCTTTCGAAAGTGAGCCTAGTTCTGTTTCTTGGCTGAATTTTCTAGAAAATTCCTATCGAATCATGCTCAACCCTATGGGTTTCTCCTCATATCTGAACTATATGTTCTAGTAATGCTCTAACAATATTGTTATCTGTTTCTATCTCTTAATTGAACTTGATTTTCATATTTGAATTTTTCTCATTAAAATCACGTTGTCCTGTACTTCAATTTAGCTAAGCAAACTATGTTAGTGCCTAGTTCTTAGAGTACTCTCTCGTCTTCTCTCTCCCTTAGTCCCTTTTTTTTCTTTTAGTTTGCTTCCTAATATAGCTGGCTAATATAGCCAAGCTAATTAGTCGCATTCTTCTCGTTTGCTTCTAGTGCTCTTCCCTTGTCGAAGTTCAGTCCAACTGCTGCTTATGTAATTTCCCCTATTGGTGAGTCTGAAAAAATGAATAATCATTCACTTAAACAGCTCTATATAGAAATATATTTATATTCGAGTGTTTGTTTAACTGTTTGTGCCCGATTCACAATGGCAGAGTCAAAAGATTTCGATTTGTTTACCCTGCTCGAACTCGTTTTGTTTCATTTGTCGACTGACGCACTTGGAGCACACACCTACTCGCAATTGCCATGGATTTTCTTTTGTCCGGTATTCGACCCGCACTTGCAGCATCCTGGTGGCGGCGGCGGCTGCAGCTGTGGCTATGTCTGTGGCTGTGGCTGTGGGGGCATGCACCCAGCGCAGCTGAACGTCCGATTTTCGTCGCATTTTCTGATTTTTTCACTTTTTCGCTTTGTATACCCTGTAGCAATTGTAAGTTGATTGAGGGAGGTGTACTGATTTCGAGTGTATGCAACAGACATAGGAAGTCCAATATGCAATTCTCTATACTTAAGACAGTTGAAGACAATACCTCGCCAGTTAAGATTGCAAAAGCTACAGACGACAGACACTCTTGACGAATGCTCGTATCAGATTTTAGATACTTCCTCCTCTAGAAAAACTCAATGAAATAGTTTTGAGCTTTGGCACTTGCGATATTTATGTGCTGAGCTGTAACTTTAACTAGAAACGAATGCACTCAGTACATAGTCAGGGTGTCAACTAGTCGAGCACTCCCGAGCACTCGGGCATTCTTACTTGCTCTCATTGTCGGAGTCGTTCTGCGCGCCTGGTATTGGAGTCCCCACTGCGTATGCTGCGTGTGTGTGTGAGTTATGGATACGAGTCAGACTGTGGGTTGAGCTCATCCATCCAACTGTGGAGAGGCATGCTTTGGCTTTTTTTTTTTTTTTCGTTTTTATTTCTTTATTTTGTTGCAGCTTATTGTCTTAGACTCTATAGCGCATTTAGCTCTAAACCTTAACTAATGGGAGGGCAGATATGCCAATTATTCTGCACTTGTAGCTACTATCTTAATTAGTTCTAATATTGTCTAGAGGATGCAATCTCTTCAGTCTTCGCCTATTGTTGTTTATAGCCAGGTTGCTTGCGAGATGGTTAGGATGCGCTGCAAGTCTGTCCGCGTATCTTGAACTGTGTCGCCCAATGAGTTCAGCAACTGTGGGAATTGCTAAATCCCTATGTAAGACTGAGTTTCTTACAAACCAGCTGGCTCCAGTCCATCTGCGTAGTGCTTTATTCTGCAGGGTCTGAATTTTGTTCCTTGTAGTCTTCGCCGAGGAGCCCCATAGAGAGATACCATATACGAAGGTTGGGACAACTATTGCCTTGTAGATGGCGGCCTTGCTGCTGTAAGACAACTTGCTTGAAGCTCTCAGCATCCAGTCGAGGGTTTTTAGCTTGCTTTTGCATTTTGAGGTTACTTGACTTATGTGCGCTTTAAAAGTCAGCCTTCTGTCAAGAGTGATACCAAGGTACTTTACTTTTGAGGCTTTGGGAATAGTGGGCCCCAATGCAACGCTTGGGCAATCTCCTCTTCTAGTGGCGAAGGTAGTATGTACAGACTTTTGTGCATTAATGGTGATACACCACCGTTTTGCCCAGCGTCCGAAAGAGTCCAGATATTTTTGTAGTGAGTCTGAAGCTTCTTGCGCAGATACGTGACGTGATAAGATGGCGGTGTCATCTGCATAGGTCGCTATGAGTACTGCATCTGTACTTCCTATATTTGGCTCGGGAGTTGGCATATCTCCTGTGAATAAAGTATAAAGTGTTGGGCCTAGAACACTACCCTGTGGTACTCCAGCCATAATTGGTCTAGTCAAGGATACTGTTTGCCCCCTTGACACTTGGAAGGTTCTTCCAATAAGGTATGAGGATAGCAACGCGAAAAATGGGGCTGGAAGGGTGGTCCTCACTTTCTGCAGCAGTCCCAGGTGCCAAACTCGATCAAACGCCTGTTTGATGTCTAAAAAGACGGCAGAGCAGTACATCTTTTCTTCAAAGGCTCCAAGGATATGGTGCACAACTCTGTGAACCTGTTCCGGTGTTCCATGCTGTCTCCTGAAGCCAAACTGATGGTTTGGAATGGCCTCCTGGCGTCCCAGATGTGTCAGTACTCGTTCCAGAAATATTCTTTCGAATATTTTGGAGAGTACTGGCAACAGGCTAATTGGTCTGTACGACTCAATTTCTCCCACGGGTTTGCCAGGCTTAGGAATCATCACAATCACGGCGCGCTTCCAGCAGGCTGGAAAGTGCCGGATGCGGAGCATGGCGTTGTACACCATAGTTATGTAGTCTATGGTGGAGTCAGGCAGTGCTCTAAGGACTCTGCCGTTTATTAGATCATATCCAGGGGATTTTTTTGCCTTCACTCTTCTGATGTGTTCAAGAACCTCTTCTTTTGTACATCCAGTTATCTGGTCTTCAGCTGGGAGGGGCGAGAGAACGATGTCTTCTGTTGCTTCGATTTCTGAGGCCTCTGCGGTAATCACCGGCGTGAATTGGTCTTGAAGGTGGTTTGCAAAAGCCTCAGCTTGAGCTTCGTCTCCAATGTGCCAGGAACCAGAAATGCTCCGAATGGGATGACGTCGTATTGGCTGCCGTTTGAGCTTTCTTGTAAATTTCCATAATTGAAACTCTGCGTCAGTGGGCGATTCAGCTCGTACCAGCGCATCGCTGATACACCTCTTTTGAAGCAGGGCGAGAGCAGCTTTAAGATGCCTCGTGGCTTCGTTGTACATGGATTTGGCATCAGGCGTGCGTAATCTTAACCAGCGTCTCCTGGCCCATCTTTTGTGTATTAGTAGGTGTTGGGCCTCCAAGGTGAGGGGGATGTTGTACGGAGACTGTTGTCTTGTTTGGCAAGATGGTGGGGCGGCTTGGTGCGCAGCTTTGACTATTTCTTCCTGCAGTTTGTTTGCTGCGTAGTCCACGTCTTCAGGAGTGTTAAGTTCCATTTCTATGTGCAAAGAGTAATGGAGCTCGCGCCTAAAGACTCCTAAATCTGATCCTGCTGGCAGTAGTTGTTTCCTAATGGGCAAGGGCTGTGGCTGCGCGTGGATTGTGACTATTAGTGGCAGGTGGTCAGAGGATAGGTCCAAGGATTCTTCAATGGTCAATTGCCGGTCACAGATGCCTTTGTAGACAGCGAAGTCGATTGCCGAGGGCCTGTGTCCATTAATTGGGTAACGGGTGGGGGCTCCAGTCGCCAATATGCTGAATTGTAAGTTTTGAATCGCCTCAAATATGACTTCTCCGCGACGATTCGCACTATTGCTTCCCCAAAATGGGTGCCATCCATTCCAGTCGCCGCCGATGAGGGTCTTATTCAACCTTTGGCCTAGAACCTGTTCCATGTGATGATCACACAGACCAGTGTTTGGCGGAAGATAAATTGACGCAACTTCGATCGCTCCAATAGACGTAGGCAGGGTGATGGCTGAGACCTGCATTGTTGCGTTGCAAATTGGCAGTAAAGGTGTATGCGGTATTGTTGCTCGTATGAGGATTGAGGATCCACCAAAGCAGTTTGCTCCTTCACCATGAGCCTGATAGTGTTCGTATCCGAAAATTTGTGTAGTGGGGCACTCATGAGTTTCTGTTATTAACATTATATCTATGTTTTCTTGTGAGAGAAACGCAGCCAGTTCCTGAGTCTTGTTTCTCAGGCCATTGGCGTTCCAGATACCCACACGTAAAGCCATTATTTGTAGGCAAGCTTGGTTATGATGGCCATTAAACTGTTTAGCATGGTTGCTTGTTGGGATTGTACTTCTCGCATCGCTTTGAGCTCGGCATTAATTGCGTCAAACTGACGTTGTTGTTGCTGAAGCATTTCAGTGAACAAAGTGTCACTTGTGGTATTCTTATTTGACGGTCCACCTCTAGCGGCCTGTGCGTAAGAAACACCACTAATAGGCGTTGCAAAGCTCGTGGCTTGGGTAATGCTCCGGGGCCTTGTAATTTCGGAAGCAGTACTCGGACCCGTAGACGGTGTTTGTGTGGGACTCCTTTTTTGTGCTGGGGATTGCAATTTGCGCAACCGCTTGTATACTTGGCAGCCCTTATAGTTGGCTGGGTGCTGTAACTCACAGTGCACACAAGTTGGTGCCTGGTCCTTTTCGCGGGTGCAGTCTTTGGATGCGTGTTTCCCGGCGCAACGCACACATCTGGGAGCTTTGTGGCAGTAGCGTTGTGTGTGTCCAAATTCTTGACAGCGATGGCATTGTGTCAGGTCGTTGTATCTTCTTGGCAGTTCCACTGTGCAGCGTTGCCTGCAGACAACTCGAATGTCCAAAATTTCTTTGTTGTTGGGGGCCTGAGCCACGTCAACAAAAAATATATTTAGCGGTGTTTTGTCCATACGGCTCAGTGGGTTGTGCACATTTGTAATTGTGTGGCCTTTGGTTTCCAATTCCTTTTTA
This sequence comes from Drosophila hydei, assembly GCF_003285905.1. Lineage (NCBI taxonomy): Eukaryota > Metazoa > Arthropoda > Insecta > Diptera > Drosophilidae > Drosophila > Drosophila hydei. The sequence continues at coordinate 330,577 of NW_022045716.1, read as the reverse complement.
ATTAGTGTTGTATCAGTGCTGGAGTGAAGCCCTTTGAACACGACTCTATATGGTTTGTCCTCCTTAAGCTGGTAGCAGTGGAACTCCAATTCCAGCTTAGTAAAGTGGTCTATAACTCTGCGATAGTCCTCACTGCATTGGGTTAATACACCTATGTTATTCTTCTTTGGCTTAATTACGTATGATTTAGCATCAATTACTTTATCTATTATCTGTTGAAGTAGGGCCACAGACTTGATGTTTGGACACCATATGGGGGGCGGACGAGGTTTCGGAGTAGTTTGCTGGTCGGTCAATACTGGGGCTTCTGGAGCTACAGGTGATTCGCTGTAGTCTTCATCTTCTTCTACGAGCAGTGAAAATCGATTTTCTGATATTAATGCTGCATTGCTGGTGCTTGGTTCGTCGAAGATGAGCCTTTTCTTGATGGTTTTTGGTGAATTTGGCTGTTTACGTTTCGTGTTTTTGTTGTTAGTGATGCCTTGCACGGAGGCGATATCTATTTTTGAGTTTATTGGCATGATGGAGGCTTGCCTATTTGCCATCACAACGTTAAGCTGGGCTTGCATTTCTGCATTTACCTTTACAGCTGTAGCGAGGTTATTGACATTAGATGTCATCGCGGATTGTGCTTTTGAGTGCAGGCGCACTCGCGCCAAGCGACGAAATTTCGTAAATTGCAATTAAAGCAATTGAGTTACGCGGAAGCAAGCGATAAGAAAACGCTGCGTGTGCGGTTTTTGTTGCTGTTGCGTTGAAGAATGCACCGCAAAGTTCTATTTTTAGAACTCTGCAGCAGTAGAGCTTAAGCGAAGGCTGTTCGAATTCACGTCTTTACAGGTCGAACGACTGATCGCGATTGCTTTGGCTTTTGCTTGGTCTTGTTGTTGACAGGCTGCTGCTGCTGCTGGAGCTTCTTTCTTTTGTGGTGCTGCTGCAGCAGCAGCAACCTCCATGGTTCTCTGCCCACATGCGCCATGCATTGTCAACAGGTGGCGCCACAAGCTCCTGGCCGGCACGCGCCGTTTCATACGAATCCCCTCGTTTACTCTCATTCCCTCCTCTCTCCTTCCACAGGCATCACAGTGTGAAGGACGTTCGAGTTTCTTTCCTTTTGTGTGTTGCAACTTTTTTGTGTGTTGACTGCAAAATTTCGGCATGCTTCTTCTTTTTGCGTAGAGTGCCCCTCCCCCTCCCCCATTCCATTTCCCACGACCTTTCTGGCGTGCACACGTTTTCCTCTTTTCTTTTGGCGACACGCTTCGATTCACCTGTTTTTTGGCTGACTCTTGCCCTGACTCCCGGTTCGGTGTCCAGCTGGAGTGTTTAGCCTGTGGTTTAACTTGTATATGTTTGCAATGTTTGTTAGCTTGACTTGAGTGGGAATACAACGAATTCTCAATTATTGAATGACATATTACAGAGACGAGTGCAGACAAGCTTAGAAGAGTGGAGAAGCGGCGGGAATAGGAGAGAGAAGACAAGAAATTCATGCCTTTACTATCACTAGAGATATTGACAGACAGTATTGAATTAAATAAACTTGTTGCATACTTATGTAGGTATACGTAAGACGCTGTAATACTTTTTTTTTTTTTTTTTTTTTTTTTTTTTTTTTTTTTTTTCGTTTTTATTTCTTTATTTTGTTGCAGCTTATTGTCTTAGACTCTATAGCGCATTTAGCTCTAAACCTTAACTAATGGGAGGGCAGATATGCCAATTATTCTGCACTTGTAGCTACTATCTTAATTAGTTCTAATATTGTCTAGAGGATGCAATCTCTTCAGTCTTCGCCTATTGTTGTTTATAGCCAGGTTGCTTGCGAGATGGTTAGGATGCGCTGCAAGTCTGTCCGCGTATCTTGAACTGTGTCGCCCAATGAGTTCAGCAACTGTGGGAATTGCTAAATCCCTATGTAAGACTGAGTTTCTTACAAACCAGCTGGCTCCAGTCCATCTGCGTAGTGCTTTATTCTGCAGGGTCTGAATTTTGTTCCTTGTAGTCTTCGCCGAGGAGCCCCATAGAGAGATACCATATACGAAGGTTGGGACAACTATTGCCTTGTAGATGGCGGCCTTGCTGCTGTAAGACAACTTGCTTGAAGCTCTCAGCATCCAGTCGAGGGTTTTTAGCTTGCTTTTGCATTTTGAGGTTACTTGACTTATGTGCGCTTTAAAAGTCAGCCTTCTGTCAAGAGTGATACCAAGGTACTTTACTTTTGAGGCTTTGGGAATAGTGGGCCCCAATGCAACGCTTGGGCAATCTCCTCTTCTAGTGGCGAAGGTAGTATGTACAGACTTTTGTGCATTAATGGTGATACACCACCGTTTTGCCCAGCGTCCGAAAGAGTCCAGATATTTTTGTAGTGAGTCTGAAGCTTCTTGCGCAGATACGTGACGTGATAAGATGGCGGTGTCATCTGCATAGGTCGCTATGAGTACTGCATCTGTACTTCCTATATTTGGCTCGGGAGTTGGCATATCTCCTGTGAATAAAGTATAAAGTGTTGGGCCTAGAACACTACCCTGTGGTACTCCAGCCATAATTGGTCTAGTCAAGGATACTGTTTGCCCCCTTGACACTTGGAAGGTTCTTCCAATAAGGTATGAGGATAGCAACGCGAAAAATGGGGCTGGAAGGGTGGTCCTCACTTTCTGCAGCAGTCCCAGGTGCCAAACTCGATCAAACGCCTGTTTGATGTCTAAAAAGACGGCAGAGCAGTACATCTTTTCTTCAAAGGCTCCAAGGATATGGTGCACAACTCTGTGAACCTGTTCCGGTGTTCCATGCTGTCTCCTGAAGCCAAACTGATGGTTTGGAATGGCCTCCTGGCGTCCCAGATGTGTCAGTACTCGTTCCAGAAATATTCTTTCGAATATTTTGGAGAGTACTGGCAACAGGCTAATTGGTCTGTACGACTCAATTTCTCCCACGGGTTTGCCAGGCTTAGGAATCATCACAATCACGGCGCGCTTCCAGCAGGCTGGAAAGTGCCGGATGCGGAGCATGGCGTTGTACACCATAGTTATGTAGTCTATGGTGGAGTCAGGCAGTGCTCTAAGGACTCTGCCGTTTATTAGATCATATCCAGGGGATTTTTTTGCCTTCACTCTTCTGATGTGTTCAAGAACCTCTTCTTTTGTACATCCAGTTATCTGGTCTTCAGCTGGGAGGGGCGAGAGAACGATGTCTTCTGTTGCTTCGATTTCTGAGGCCTCTGCGGTAATCACCGGCGTGAATTGGTCTTGAAGGTGGTTTGCAAAAGCCTCAGCTTGAGCTTCGTCTCCAATGTGCCAGGAACCAGAAATGCTCCGAATGGGATGACGTCGTATTGGCTGCCGTTTGAGCTTTCTTGTAAATTTCCATAATTGAAACTCTGCGTCAGTGGGCGATTCAGCTCGTACCAGCGCATCGCTGATACACCTCTTTTGAAGCAGGGCGAGAGCAGCTTTAAGATGCCTCGTGGCTTCGTTGTACATGGATTTGGCATCAGGCGTGCGTAATCTTAACCAGCGTCTCCTGGCCCATCTTTTGTGTATTAGTAGGTGTTGGGCCTCCAAGGTGAGGGGGATGTTGTACGGAGACTGTTGTCTTGTTTGGCAAGATGGTGGGGCGGCTTGGTGCGCAGCTTTGACTATTTCTTCCTGCAGTTTGTTTGCTGCGTAGTCCACGTCTTCAGGAGTGTTAAGTTCCATTTCTATGTGCAAAGAGTAATGGAGCTCGCGCCTAAAGACTCCTAAATCTGATCCTGCTGGCAGTAGTTGTTTCCTAATGGGCAAGGGCTGTGGCTGCGCGTGGATTGTGACTATTAGTGGCAGGTGGTCAGAGGATAGGTCCAAGGATTCTTCAATGGTCAATTGCCGGTCACAGATGCCTTTGTAGACAGCGAAGTCGATTGCCGAGGGCCTGTGTCCATTAATTGGGTAACGGGTGGGGGCTCCAGTCGCCAATATGCTGAATTGTAAGTTTTGAATCGCCTCAAATATGACTTCTCCGCGACGATTCGCACTATTGCTTCCCCAAAATGGGTGCCATCCATTCCAGTCGCCGCCGATGAGGGTCTTATTCAACCTTTGGCCTAGAACCTGTTCCATGTGATGATCACACAGACCAGTGTTTGGCGGAAGATAAATTGACGCAACTTCGATCGCTCCAATAGACGTAGGCAGGGTGATGGCTGAGACCTGCATTGTTGCGTTGCAAATTGGCAGTAAAGGTGTATGCGGTATTGTTGCTCGTATGAGGATTGAGGATCCACCAAAGCAGTTTGCTCCTTCACCATGAGCCTGATAGTGTTCGTATCCGAAAATTTGTGTAGTGGGGCACTCATGAGTTTCTGTTATTAACATTATATCTATGTTTTCTTGTGAGAGAAACGCAGCCAGTTCCTGAGTCTTGTTTCTCAGGCCATTGGCGTTCCAGATACCCACACGTAAAGCCATTATTTGTAGGCAAGCTTGGTTATGATGGCCATTAAACTGTTTAGCATGGTTGCTTGTTGGGATTGTACTTCTCGCATCGCTTTGAGCTCGGCATTAATTGCGTCAAACTGACGTTGTTGTTGCTGAAGCATTTCAGTGAACAAAGTGTCACTTGTGGTATTCTTATTTGACGGTCCACCTCTAGCGGCCTGTGCGTAAGAAACACCACTAATAGGCGTTGCAAAGCTCGTGGCTTGGGTAATGCTCCGGGGCCTTGTAATTTCGGAAGCAGTACTCGGACCCGTAGACGGTGTTTGTGTGGGACTCCTTTTTTGTGCTGGGGATTGCAATTTGCGCAACCGCTTGTATACTTGGCAGCCCTTATAGTTGGCTGGGTGCTGTAACTCACAGTGCACACAAGTTGGTGCCTGGTCCTTTTCGCGGGTGCAGTCTTTGGATGCGTGTTTCCCGGCGCAACGCACACATCTGGGAGCTTTGTGGCAGTAGCGTTGTGTGTGTCCAAATTCTTGACAGCGATGGCATTGTGTCAGGTCGTTGTATCTTCTTGGCAGTTCCACTGTGCAGCGTTGCCTGCAGACAACTCGAATGTCCAAAATTTCTTTGTTGTTGGGGGCCTGAGCCACGTCAACAAAAAATATATTTAGCGGTGTTTTGTCCATACGGCTCAGTGGGTTGTGCACATTTGTAATTGTGTGGCCTTTGGTTTCCAATTCCTTTTTAATTAGTGTTGTATCAGTGCTGGAGTGAAGCCCTTTGAACACGACTCTATATGGTTTGTCCTCCTTAAGCTGGTAGCAGTGGAACTCCAATTCCAGCTTAGTAAAGTGGTCTATAACTCTGCGATAGTCCTCACTGCATTGGGTTAATACACCTATGTTATTCTTCTTTGGCTTAATTACGTATGATTTAGCATCAATTACTTTATCTATTATCTGTTGAAGTAGGGCCACAGACTTGATGTTTGGACACCATATGGGGGGCGGACGAGGTTTCGGAGTAGTTTGCTGGTCGGTCAATACTGGGGCTTCTGGAGCTACAGGTGATTCGCTGTAGTCTTCATCTTCTTCTACGAGCAGTGAAAATCGATTTTCTGATATTAATGCTGCATTGCTGGTGCTTGGTTCGTCGAAGATGAGCCTTTTCTTGATGGTTTTTGGTGAATTTGGCTGTTTACGTTTCGTGTTTTTGTTGTTAGTGATGCCTTGCACGGAGGCGATATCTATTTTTGAGTTTATTGGCATGATGGAGGCTTGCCTATTTGCCATCACAACGTTAAGCTGGGCTTGCATTTCTGCATTTACCTTTACAGCTGTAGCGAGGTTATTGACATTAGATGTCATCGCGGATTGTGCTTTTGAGTGCAGGCGCACTCGCGCCAAGCGACGAAATTTCGTAAATTGCAATTAAAGCAATTGAGTTACGCGGAAGCAAGCGATAAGAAAACGCTGCGTGTGCGGTTTTTGTTGCTGTTGCGTTGAAGAATGCACCGCAAAGTTCTATTTTTAGAACTCTGCAGCAGTAGAGCTTAAGCGAAGGCTGTTCGAATTCACGTCTTTACAGGTCGAACGACTGATCGCGATTTTTTTTTTTTTTTTTTTTTTTTTTTTTTTTTTTTTTTTTTTTTTTGTTGTTTTGGCTTCAGTTTTGTTTTTCGACTGGCTCTTCACAGATTTGCTTTTATCTTGCTATCCCAAAGAGCCAGCAGCAACTGTGGCTGTAATACTAATTCAATCTTAATAGCTAATATATGGACTTAGGGTTACTTAATATTATATTCTATTATTCATATCGTAATACTGCGTGGGATTGGTTTGTGACTTGAGTAATTCTGTTGTCGATCAAGTTGCTCGCCAAAAGCTTTCGAATCTTCATCTGGGAAAGCTGAGGCAAAGCTTAAAGCTTACTAGAGCGCGCTTTGACCACGAGCCAGACGCGAGTTCCTTAACATTTTGCTTCTTTCGAGTAGTTAGCTAAAGCAACAAAAAACATCAAAACTAAAAGAGAGGCAAAAAGGGGGAAGGAGGCTGCCTTCTAAGTGGGCATAAATCAGTTTTTGCTGCCGACGTCGACGCCTTTCGCTGAAATGTCGTGGCTCTTAAGACTGAACTAAAAAGTTCTTAAGAGAGCGATGCCTAAAGCGAAGAGAAAGTGCCTCGAGTGGGCGTACGATTCGCAATTTCTCTTCTTGAGGAGACGGCTTCTGTGTGTGCGTCGACTAGTAGTAGGAAAATGGGAAAATCCAGCGCATAAAAACGACTATAACAACAGTTAGCGGAGCGAGGGGGTTGAGAGGGGGGCAAGCGAGGGGTGCAGCTCCCAAAAAAACAGGAAAAGGAGCGAGCCGAAAGGGCAATACAAAAATGGAAAGAAAAGAAAACGCGACGCAATGAAAGGAACGTGCGCACTTCGACGTTGACGTCGACGTCGACGCTGATGCTGACGTTGACTGCGCCGCTCCTCTCTCGCTATATGTGTTTGTGTGCGGGCGGCATATCCTCATGTGGGCAGACAAAACTTTCGCTTTCGCTGAGTCGCCTTCGCTTTTTTGCCGACTTCTTTTGCTCTAGCGTGCTAGCGTCAACGTCAACGTCACCGTTAACGCCAACGCCAACGCCAACGCCAACGCCAGCGTCGACGGCAGCATCGACGTCCGCACGCAGTCAACGCCAATTTTTCTTTTACTCAGCAAAAGCAAAAGAAAAGAACGGAAAAAAGAAGAAAAACGGCATGTGGAAATTGTGGCAGCCGATAAATTTCTATGAGAACATTTCGAGGATGCGAAACGGAGCAGAGCTACAGTTACACAGTTGAGGCTGTGGTACAGGTGGGCAGACAGGTAGCAGCTACACATATATATATATATATATATATATATATATATATATATATATAAAGGTATATAGGTAAATAGGTATATATATATATATATCAAAATGGGCAGCCAGCACGACCTTGAACCAACAACTAGCTTGTCTCCTAATTGGGCATGACTGGCTAAGCTCAAATGCCTACACACACAACAGAAGAACCACCTGTAAGCTGCGTTGCCCAGCGGCTAAGACTTTTGATTAAACAACTTTGACTATGTTTCTATGCCACATGTGTGTGTGCGTGCGTGTGTGTGTGTGTGTGTGTGTGTGTCTGTGTGTGGGCAGCTGTCCACTCGCTGCTAAAGGATTTTCATATGCTTAGCTTTCTCTTTTGGCTTTCGCCATGTTACGTGTCACTCGGCTGCTGTTTGCTTGTGTTACTCTTAAAACTTTCTTCAACAGGTTGCAAGTTGGCCAAGTCTCTCTGTGTCTGTGTCTGTGTGCGTGTGACCCTCTCAGCTGTTGGAAATGGAACTCGTATATATGTGCTTGACCTTGGAGCCATAGCTAAGCGCTGCCATGGCAGCACTCAGTTAGCATGCGGTCAAGCCCCACCCAAGCCACCCCAAGCCACTCGTCGCCTGTTGCACACGCCACTAATCCTGACAACACACGCACACGCACATAGAGTCAAGTGTGTTGCCTTGTCTATTGGCCCCCAAATAAAGATAAGACCGTGCTGCAACAGCTTGTGTGGCAGCTAGATAGCCCAATAGCAGAGCAGCTGGACAGCTGGACAGCTGCCGCTGCTTGCGCTTTAAGCTTCGGCTTAAAGGCGATTCGAAAAGGTTTCTAGATAAGGCTCGCTTGTATGTTTGGCGATCAGGTAACTCATTGAATGTCGGCTATTATATCGCAATTGCAATTTGATGACTTAATCGTGGCAGCTCAATAGGCTTCTGCAAAGATTCAGTAGACCGTTAACCTCCGAGCGCTCGTTGCCTTTCCTTATATCTCTCTCTCTGTCTCTCTCCCCCTCGCTCTCCCCTTGCCATCCCTATCTGCAAATTATTATGCTACGAAACCAGTTTGTTCTCAATTCTTGGTTGCATTAACTATGCAAGAGCTTGTCCCAAAAAAAGGAAAAATAATAATGAAGATTTGAAAAGCTGAGCCTGCATGCAGGCCAACCGATGCAGAAACTCGGCCCGATAACGAAACCGAAACCGGGTACAAGAAACTACAACAACATTGAATGCAACAACGTCCAGAGGCAGTAGAGAAAACGGTGCAAGGGGACAAAGGGGCAAAGCGGGGGTAAAGCGAAGCAAACATGAAATCCAAGTATTAAATTGCAACGACCTATATAGAAAGAAGGCAGCATGATCAGCGCGGAGAAAGAGAGCCGGAGAGAGAGAGGGAGAGAGAGAGAGAGCGAGAGGGAGCTTCAGTGCTTATCCTCGTACTACTTATGCTCAAAGAGCATAAGGCAGACAGAGCGAGAGAGAGAGCGGAGCTTCGAGATTTTAAATTGAAAAAACTGCATTGTGAGCTCAAACTCGAACTCGAACTCTAGCTTCAGCTAACGCACAATCTTTTTAAAGTATGTCCTCCGTCTGGCTCTGCAGCATTGCAGCTCAACTGGATGCTCGATATTCGATGCGCGCTGCTCGTTGCCCGCTGCTCGCTGCTCGCATAACGTGACCTGGCGCACCAAAAATGTTTCGACTTTTTTGGCAATGCCAAACGCAAAGCGACGCGGAACTAAGAAAACTAGTTTCCAAAATAAAGGGATCGCGTGGAGCGGCGTCTCGGGGAGCGCGTCTTGTGGAAGGTTTCTTCGCCGGCTCGGCTTCCTCGCCCTTGGCTCTAGTCCCGGCTATAGCCTGGCCAACTGGTTATTTGAGTGCGCCTGTCTGAGCATTTGATTGAAGTTTTTAGCACAATTTCACTTGGCCAACTCGATCTTGGACTTGGAGTTGGCCCAAAGGCGACGCGCCTAATTAGGAGCTTAAGCACATGCAGCAGAATGAAAGAGCTTGCATTCAAGTTGCCAGACTGGTAAGCTGTCAGGCTGCCAGGCATCTGCTGCTGCTCTAAGGGGCTGCTATTAACGACCTGAGCGATCTACCAACTGTACAGAAAGTCCTTAAGTAAAGTAAATGAAACACCATTTTCATATACCCAAACAGCCCAAATATTGTGTAATATTTTGACTGATCTTACGGAGATACAAATATTGAAAGGACTATTGTAGCATGAGAAATGCTATTAATGCTTGACCTATTTGAGGCTGGAGATGTCTATATATAGTCGTGTCTATGCTCTCGTCTTCGCAACCTCTCGCGCTTCTTCATAGGCTTAGAGCTAGAAGATTCTGAAGCAGCAAGACCTGTAAAGTATAGTTAGTTTAAAGGCATGGAATTTTTTTAATGCTGATATTATTGAGCTTAGTCCTTTTCAAATACTTGCTTCTTTTTCTTTATTAAAGCATTTCCCAAAACGCTTCACAAAATCGAGCTTAAGAACTGGTCGACTGGTCTTTGGGGTTTAGCCTGTTGCGTGTTTTGTTTTGGGTTTTCGGGTTTGTTAGCACCCTTAAGTGTTTATCATGTAAAACACCAAAGAAACATGTCAAACATGCCAAATATGTATGACCCACAAATTATGCGACACACACACACGAGAAAAGAGGGAGAAAAGGAGCGAGAGGCTGTGTGTGAGCGGAGGAGTGAGTTGTTGTTTTCGACTTGAGTCTTATGCATACGAGAATGCCGTATAAAATCAGGGATTACCACTACGAGTAAAGAGAGAAACAGAGGGAGAGAGAAGAGGACTGACTGGGATGTCCTTGATTTTTTGTAGTAGGGCTTTCCTCTCGACTCTCCGACTATACAATCCCAGGCCCAGCACAAATATTTAAGACGCACACGCAAAAACCAAAACCGAAATGCTCACCCACAACAAGTGTGAATAAGTTGAGACCCTTCGGAAACAACTTGTGGTCAAGTGGGTCGTGAGTGTGTTATATTTCGAAATATGTGACCAGAAATATGTGACCATTCAAATTAGCATAGAATAGCCGCAGCGCAAAACGTAGTCCATTCCAGTACCAACTAAGAAACTGACCGACTGCCTAATACTCGTTCACGGAATCAAAAAGTGTTAACATTACTTGAAATTAAAAATCCTAAAGACTGTGTAAAGACGATATAGTAGCAGCTCGATTGGCCATGCCCTAATATCATTATAGTTCACAATACACGAGTTTACTTAATCTCAATCTTTCGCTTTGCATGGCCAGACTGTGGCCCATCCAGATGGGCGAGTGAAGCAACGTAGGGCAAGGAAGTCATAATTACAAATTACACACATAATCATCAAAAACACACAGACAGGCAGTCAGACAGACAAACAGACAGACAGACAGAAATCTTGACTGAGAGTCATTTTTATTGCTTTTGCCATGGGGTCTAGCTGGTCCTCAGGCCTCCGTCCTTGGCCCTCCGTCCTCTGTCCTCTACCCTCAGCTTATCGCCCTCTTTGCCTGGCTGTCTGGCATGGGCAGAAAATTTCAGCTTGCGCTATGAATTTATTAGAAAATTCAAGAGTGAAATACTTGGATTTTGGCACACGCAACGCCCCAGCACGTCGTCAATTGAGTGACCCACACAAGATGGTGATTTGGGGTTTAGCATTCAGGACGTTGGGACTCTAGAGAGTGCTAAGGAGCTGGCTGGCATGGCATGGCATGCGTGTTGCGTCAAGCGATTTCACTGCTGGTTAAGCAACTAAACGACGTCTACATCTATGTCTCACAGGTATTATGTAAATTAATTACCAAAGGGCATCCATGCACACTGGCATAACCCTTTGCATTTCAATTGTTTCAAGCCAAACTCAACTGCTTCTCAGCAATCTCAGCTGGTGGCTTGCTTTTAGCCAGTCGCCTGGCCTTTCATTTTGTGTCCTGTCCTGCGTCCCAGACGGAAGTTAAGCCCAAAAATGATTTTTAACACTTTTATGAGACTTTTGTTGCCACTTCCTAGTGCTGGGCGCCACAAGACGTTGTCCTAACTACGTAACTGCCCTTCCTCTCTCTCGCTCTCCCTCCCTCTCTATCTCTCTCTCTCTGTCTGTCCCACAAGCCTTGGCTTTCGCTCTTATGCCACCCTGCCACATGGTTCGTGTATAAGGCATAAGGCATTCAACTGTGTTTATTGATATGGTCGTCCTTCCGTCCCTTCGTCCTTTGTGTGTGTGCGTGTGTGTGTGTTTAGTTTAGTTTTATGGGGTGTCCGGTTGCCCTTTACACAGCAAGGCCGAAACGGCAGGACATGAGTCGGAAGCCAAGTCAAACGAAGTCGGCTGTCCGCAAATTAGCATGATATGTGCCTCAGTTACAGCCTGTTGCCTGTTGCCTAGTTGTGTCCTGTTTACGATTAGGCCCATCAAAGGATTAGGCAGGCAGCACGCCACAGAAAAGGACAAAAAAAGGGGTTCGGATACTAGACTTTACGAGGGGTGGAACTGCGTGGCACTGACTCCCGCTTCCGTTGTTGTTATTTTGTTGCCCGAAAGGCCAAAGGTTCAAAAGTTTTGACACGCAATTACTTGAGCACATGTGGGCTAGGCCTATTTTGGGCCAAGGACAACAACAACAACGAGAGCCGGCAGCAGGAAGGAGCTGCAACAGGATGACTATTTAAGCTGGAGTACGGCCATGGCAAGGGCCATGGGGCAAGGGTTGTTAATATCATTTTAAGTGATTTTATGATGAATTTGTGCCCTAAAATTTCAGCTCATTTGCGCGCACACACACACACACACACACGCTCACACACATCATCAGGAGCAACATCATTATCAAGTAGAGCTCTCCGCCTACTTTCTGTGGGTTTTAGGCTAAAAGTTTTTAGTGTGAAATTTTCACAGTAATTTTATAGGCGCACTTAAGCGGTTTTTCTTCAACCCCCACCCCAGTGTAACCACAACCCCTGTGCGTGTGTGTGAACGTGTTGATTTTGTGGCATTTGAGCGTTTTTGAACTTTGAACTTGGTTTTTTGGGTAGTTTTATTAAGGTTTGTTTCTGCCTGATTATGGCCCATCACAGAATGTTTAAGTGTGTGTGTGTGTGTGTGTATGATTGAGTGTGCGTGTGTGTACATGTGTTTATTAGCGTGCGACAAATCGTTTAACTCCTTAAGCGTATGTTATTTAGATTGTCGACATGCAAGATTTGATTACCTTCTAATTGACTCTGTGACTCCGTGTGTGTGCGGGTGTGCGAGTTTGTGGGCGAGTCAACTGAACGGCTTGGGCATGAATAGTTAACCTCTCTCTCTATATACATATGTATGGGCATATGTATATATAGATGTGAGTATCTCATTTTGGAGGTTTACGACTGCCTGGCGAGTGCCTGAAAAAAGTTGCATAGTTACTAAAAGAGGCTCACCTTGAGCTTTGTTTGACTTTTGCAACACAAAAAGCGAGTGTGTGTGTCTTATCTTAGTCACTTCAGTCACTTTGTATACATATCTACATATATACATATAAATATATATGTATGGGACTATATATATCATTAAAAGACATTGAATTGGACGAAACCCCTTGACTGCGATTGCTGAACTTTGCGGCAAACAAACAAAAATCAAGTAGATATATTGCAGTCGCCATGCAACCGACTGCCTAATACTCGTTCACAACAGTTGAATGAACTAGGATATTAATATCGTATTACTCATGGGCCTAGCTGACTACGAGCTTAACACCAGATCTGTCTCCAGGGAAGGTCTTCAAAATAAAGTTAAGGCTGTTTAGACGAGTCTATGTCATCAGAGTTGAGGTCTCTAGACTGTCATTGCGCCAAAGCCAATATACTCTTTCTCTCTCCCTGTCCCTCCCCCCCTCTTCCTCTCTCTTCCTCTCTCTTCCACTCTCTGTTCAGTACATGAATGTATATAAGAAAGGTTAAGCAACTGTTGAAGCTCGTTTCGAAGCAATCATTTTTCAAATTACAAGCGAAACGCTGCACTCATAGAGCGAGCCAGAGAGATCGCACGACACAGAGAGAGAGAGAGAAAGGGAGAGAGAGAGTAAGAGGGAGAGAGGCTAACGGGTGCATTGATCCCAAAGTTGAAGCAGCGAAGAGAACCCCAAAAAATTTAATTTTGAAGCCGACATCTACGAAAAGCAAGAACAAACTAAAAAAAACAAATTATTTGTGTGTGTGTGCGAGTGTGTGAGTGTATGTGTGTGTGTGTGGCATGCTTGGCATGGGGACAAATGCGAAAAGAGTATAAAGCGTATGCGAAAATAATAATGTTATGCTGTGTAAATCTAAAGAGCGTTGCTAAAGAACCCTCCTGCCTCCTCTCTCCTCTCGTTGCATAAGCTCTAGCAGAGAAAGGGGAGAGGAACCGCGAGCGAGAGAGAGAGAATTCAAGCGTGCCCTCTCTCATAGTTGTTCGCTTGTACAGTCAGCAAGGTCTCAATTGAGCTCGATTGGCTTCTAGATTAATGGATCATACTAAAACTCGATTCTAGTTTACTATAGACTAAGTATGTAATACAAAGAACTAATGCTACGACTTGACTATTTTGAGCAGCTCTAGCAACCTTCGACTCAGACTTGCCTGGCATCCGCACCTATGATCCTCGACTTTCTTGATTCACATCGACAACTCAGCCTGAAGGGAGCTGGCCTGAGGCTTTTTATCGACTTTGAACATGTTTTGATTTACTTAGCTTAGCTAAGTAAGTAGCTCATCAAATTGAATTAGTTCATTTGACGATCCATTGGAGTAATTCTCGATAGAGCTTTGCACTCCAATTGAGCTTAGTAGTTTAGTCTATACAGGAAAAACTCTCAGCTATTGTTTTATAGAAATACGCATCACACGGGGTCGCTGCAGAAAGCGCATGGCGGGGTGGGTGGGGCACTTGCAATTCGGCAAGGCAAAGTCACGCTGCTGGAGCTGCGGTCTTTGAACTACCAAAAAACAACACACTCACACATTCACACACGCACACACATACAAAAGTGCAGGGTTTCTGAACACAGGGTCTTTGGTAGATATGCCAAGCGATCTATGTAACGACGCAGTCGACGTTGACGTCGCCAATGCTGCCGGCGTCGTTGCAGTCCAGGGGGCATCCAGAGGGTTGCGAATGTGTTGGTGAGCACAGCGATCGACACACAGAGAGAGAACGAGTGAGCAAATCAACTTTTTTGGCAAAAACAACCCATTTTTTTATATTTGGCAAATTCACTCAGTTTAATGCGCTCTCTCATTATTTTGTGCTCTCTCGCGCTCTCTCCCTCGCGCTCAATATGTGCCGAAGCAGCTCGCGGCGTCAGTTAGTTTGAAATATGCAAGCACACGAACACACACACGCAATGCAAACAAAGCTTTGCACACACACACACATGCATCTTCTCTGCTCCTCTCTCTCGCTCTATCTCTCTCTGTGCCCTGCGAGGTTGTGCCATTAAAGCAAAGCAAAAGGCATATCTACTCGCACTTCCTAAATTCTGTGTGTGCCCTCGCTAGGTCGCTGCGCTGCGATCGATGTGTGTGTGTGTGTTGGTTGAGAAACCTCAAAAAGTTGTATTGAAGCCGTTAACCTCGGCTACGCGTTCGTCGTTCGAGTTTGTTTTTGGAAATTATCAACGCTTGGTCTTAGTGAAGCGCCAACTGTTGGGTCGCGAGCAGAGCGCGCAGAGAGCAGAGAAGCGGAGGCGACGTTGATGAAGATCAGAGGCGGGCTGCCTGTGTAGAGACAGAGAATGGGGGTAGAGCTGGGAGGAAGGGCAGGAGGGCGCGCTTAGCCACCATAAAGTAAATAAGTGAAGTCATTTGCTAAAAAATGTTGACAGAGCCCCCACAACACACATGTGAGGCACACATGCAGCACACACAGAGAGAGAGAAAGGGATAGAGAGAGAGAGAGAAAGGGAGAGAATTGCATTCGTGTGTGTGTGCATCATGCGCTTCACAACAAAATTACGCAAAGCAAAGTGAAATAAAATCAAGAAATGCACACAACACAACACAACACACATACACACACAAAACCACACACACACGCACACTTGTAAGCTTGTAGATTGTATAGCTTTCGTTTAAGGAACAAGATTTGTGAGTTGCAATATTTGGCACACACAAACGAGTTCCCGGACATGCAACTGCGCCTGCACAGTCACTCAAGGAGCCCAGCTGCCCCAACTGTCCGGACTGTCCCAACGCAGGCACACCATCACCATGCCCCCAGCTCCCAGCCCCCGCCCTTGGCATATTTGCTGTCCAAGATTTTAGTTTTGGGCGCAGCTTTCTATGTCGAAGAGGAAGGCGAAGACGAACACGAAAACGAAGATGATTTCCAATTGGCGTCGCCCTTAAATCATGTAAAACTCTTTGCCTTCGCCTCTGTCCCAGCAGCCAAGATCAACACTCACACACACACACACACACACACACGGACATACGCAAAAGTTTTGGCAATTTTTGTGCCTCACTTTTTCACATTTTGCAGTTGGCATTTGTTTTTTGTTTTTGCGGAATTTTGTGAGCGATTTCTCTTTTTCGAAACGTTTTTTGGGCACACAAAACGAGCACATCAAGTGCAAGACAAGTTCCTCGGAATGAACTAAATTGATAGATAATGGCATGAGTGTTCGATAGCCTCAGAAAGCATTCGGCTTGAGGCAGTTGCTTTGGTGCATATGCGATTGGATGACGATCATTCACTGATCACATTGAATTCGATGACTAGTTCATTTCAATGAACCAGTTCATTGAAACCTCAAAGAATTTTCAAAGAGAGCTAAGTTAGTTGAAGGGAGACAGAGTGAAGGGTAGACAAGGACAGAGTAAGGCAGAGAACGAGAAGCAGGAAGAGAGATTGCAACCACAGATAAATGGAGATAGTGAATGGTAGAGAAACGGAGGAGACACAGAGAGAAAGAGAGAGAGAGACAGATACATAGGCTGAGAGAGAGAAAGAATAACAGAGGGATAAAAACAGAGAAAGAGAGAGAGAAAAAGATAAAGACTTAGATAGAGATGGAGAAAATGAGAGCGAGATAGACAGAGAAAAATTACAATTAAAAGAAGAGAGGGGAGAGAGACAGACAAGTCAAGGATAGAAAAGAAGAGATAGAAAGAAAGGAGTGCGAGAAATAGGCACAGGAACACAAGAGAGAGACAGACCCACGCATTGAGAGAGTAAAAGAGGAAAACAGAGAGAATAAAAGTTACGACAATAAAAAATCAAAATAAATCAACAGAAACATTCGAAGAGAGAGCGAGAAACAGGCAAAGGAAGAGATAGAGAGAAAATCATACGAGAAGTCTTCGCTACATGTGTAAAGAAAACTCCTCGCATGTATTTCTCTCTCTCTCTCTCCACATTAGTTGAGCTAATAGAAACCACAGATGGAGAGGGAGACGCAGGTGAAGTGGCAGAGGGCCGCAACCAGCGTCGCGATTGTGATCTATTCATTGAGGTGTGCAACAGGAATGCAATCAATATGTGGCCAAACCCTTTGATAGCCGTGACAGACGGCAATTCATGCCTTTTGGTGCAGGTGCAGGTGGGCGGAACAGGTGGGCGTCCAAGTGATGCACTGCAGCGGAATCAATTAAAAATGTTTATGCTAATTTTTTGCGACGCATTTTTCATTAAGAGCTAAGTAAACAGCGAGCGCGCAACATGCAGAATGCAAAATAACAAAAAAAAAAAAAAAAAAACAGCGCCTGGGCGTGGCTTGAGTTGCTTTGAATGCAGCCACAACAGCCACGCCCCCTCCCGCCGGGGCAGCCGTCTCCGCTGTTTTTCTGACCAGGCCTAGTAAGTAATACAATATATTAAAATATTTAAAAAAAAAACAAAAAAGTAAACTGCAAAAAGGGAAGCGAGACAGAGAGCCAGATGTGTGTGGTGCGAGTGGCACTGCGGATGGTTCAGCTCGCAGCTGTCAACAGATACACATAATACTTATGTACACTAGACACACACACACACACACTTATGGGTGTGTGTGTGAATTAAATTGATAAATGCATACAAAAATAATACAAAATAACAAAATAATAAAAATATAAGTAAATAACAGCGCGTAGGCACAACAATTTGTTGTTTATATAAGCTACCCCAAACAACAAAAAGTACACACTCACGCACACACACACACACATACGAGTCCGCTTTAACATAATCCAAAGTATGTGAAAAAAAGTAAAAAGAATTGAAATAAAACAAAATATAATAGATAAATATGCCGCAGCACAGTCCAAAAAGTGCAGCTGCCCTATAGAGCGAGAGAGAGAGAGAGAGACAGGAGGGAGGGGCAGGTGTTGGGGCTGGGTGGTGGGGGTCTGGGTGTTTTGCATGCGAGCCCTTCTTCAAGCCAACAACGCCTGCACGCATTTTGCCATTGCACTCACACTCTGCCTCACTCACTCACTCTCTCGCTCTCTCTTACACTGTCCCTCTCTCACTCTTGCCCTCCCTCACTCACTGTGTCTCACTCTCGCTCTCTCTCTGCATAGTCGAGCGAGAGCGCAGCTTGGTCACACGCACTTTGTCTACGTTCCATCCGTCTATATGGTCTATGGCATGTCCATCCATATATAAATATATGTGTGTGTGTGTGTGTCCAGCTGCCGCGTATGGGGCGTATACGTAATTTGAACACCCAACAAAAATAAACAAAACAAAAAAGTGAAAACAAAAGCAAAAAGGCAAAAAAAATGATGTCAGTAGAGAAAACGAGCAAAACAACGGAATAAAAATGAGCCAAATGGATAGGCCATGCGTGTGTGTGCGTGTGTGTGTCGGTATGTGTGTGGCTAACGAAAATGCAATGGCGGCTAGCATATCCGGGCCCCAAGCCAACCCACCAAGTGGCTGCTGCCTGCATTTGCATTTTATTTTCGTGCGTGTAATGCAATCGGTTGACACAGGGTGGTCAGAGTGCACAGGGTGGCCACATGCATGCATGCACACGAGTATGAGTGTGTGTGCATGTGCGTGTGTGTGTGTGCTATATACAAAGGTTTGGACATGCTTTTTAATTTTTATGTTTTTCAGTTTTGTTTCGTTTTTTTTTTTTTTTGGCTATTTTACATTTGGGACTGTGTGTGTGTGTTTCTTTTTTTCATGCATTTTTTAGCCATTTTTTTCTTTTTTTTTATTTCTTTTTCACACACACAGACACACTTGTCCATATATATTCATATGTGTTGCTCGTTGTTGTTAATGTTAATGTAATACTTTGGCAGCCCACACAGTATTAACCGTTGTTTGTATTTAGTTGCAGACACGTTCACACACACATATATATATATATATATATATATATAAATGTATACATATATATATATTTATTTATTAATATATATATTCATATATGCATCAGAGCCTCTTTACTTTTTTTTGGAATTTTTTCCATTTTTTTCGCTTTTTTTTGCACGCAGTTTGTTTACGCCTGAAAAGTGCACTTGTATGTGTGTATGTGTGTATGTGTGTATGTGCGTGTGTGAGTAGGATAAGTGTTCTGTTCCTTTTTTATTCTCGGGCTGCCTAACCGCAGCTCTCGAAGTTTCCTTGGGGCAGCAACTTCAGATCAAGCTGCATGCAACTCAAACACCCTGTGAACCACAACAGGGTGTTCAGGGAAACTTTGAGTGGCCCTAATCAGTTAAGCCCTGCTCAATAATTGCTTCCTTGACAGCCGATAAGTAGGCTAAGTTATGATAGATTTTCCGTTTCCTAGCCTAGGACTATTGAAACACCCTATGAAAGGGAGGGTCGATTTTTTAGTTATAGATGAGAATATAGAATAAAATTCGAGTTTATATAGAGAATGTTAAGTTATCGATTCTTTATAGAGAATGTTGAGTTGTCGATTATTCATAGAAATGGTCAAGTTATCGATTACTTGTAGAGATTGTTAAGTTATCGCATTTTTACAGCGAATGTTGAATTATCGATTCTTTGTAGAAAATGTAATGTTATCGATTCTCGATATGGAGATGTACCTGTATATATATGGAGATGTACCTATGGAGATGTACCTTTGCCTCTAAGCTTTTGACCTATCCGAAAAGAGGATTTGGTAAAGATCTACCATTCTCCAGTTGTATGTTAGAATGATCGGCCCTTAACGATACTCCTCGAATGCAGATCCAAAGCAATCAACCGTCTATATCGGAAGTTAATTGGGTTGATAACCTTAAGTCTTGAAATCGATATTTATTGGTTAATTGATGCCCCACATATAGCGCCAGCACTACGACTAGGCTGGGCGAAACCCAAAGCAGTTAGGGTATGCATTAGCATATATATAGATAACACATATATATATATATTATAAATTATATCATTCCACACAAGACTCGATTCGATTTTTTCATTAGGTTTTCATCACCTAAAAACAAATTGAACCTAAACATTATGCATCAGCATTTGCATTTGCATTTGCATTTGCAATTTGCAATTTGCAATTTGCATTTCCACGTATTAACTGTACATTTACTCTGCGTGTGTGTGTGTGTGTGTGTGTTTAATTTAATATCGAATTAAATTATGTATTTGTTGCTACTGCTGCAAAAATTGCATTATGCACACACACAAACGCACACACACACGCACACATACAAAAGTGTGTGTACATAATGACAGAGGCTTTGGGCCTATTAAGCAAACATATTACCAACACATACGCACCGCCCGCCTTACCCTTCACAGAGCACTGCGAACGGAAAAAAAGCAGCAAGTAAACGCGCTCCAAGCGACAATGCACGTCTAGCAGATACCCTGTAATGACAGTTGTGCTCGATGTAACAGTTCAGCGTATGAAAAGTTGAGTTCACACGTGACTACCTCAAATGATTGCTTAAGGCTTATGGCTGAAATTTGCCCAAGCTGTGTGTGCGCACTATGAGCGCCTATGTGTCGTATCTCAAGCTTCTACAAATCTCGAGATAGGTGAATTCGTAGAGGCAGCGAGGCTGAGAGAAGTGGAACTACAGCTGGAACTAGTTGATTTATGCTCTGGCTGACACTTTGCACCAACAGTCAATATGCCTCGCTCTCAGGATGAGTGCTGGGCATGCAAAATATATCACTCATACGCCGCATTGGCTGGGCCCCCAAAAAATTGCACAGCGACGCCCAAAAGCAGGCAACAACACACAAAGCACTCGCGCACGCATTTACTATGTACTTGTGCCTAAATGTACAACAGTGTGTGTCTCTGTGTATGTGTGTGTGTGTGCTGCACATTTTAGCGCATTTTTATATAATTTCCACTTTGTTGCCCCGTTTTATTTTTTGGTTGTTTTGCGCTTTTTTTTTTGTTTTGGTTTTTTGTTGCACCACGACCTTGCCGCACCACACCAGGCGCCATGCAACCAGCATATTAACTTTGACTGCATTTGCATATGCAGCAGCAGCGGCAGCAGCAGCAACAGCAGCGCAGCTACTGCAACTGCAACTGCAACTGCATTTCAGCTTCTTTTTTTGGCTTCTTTTTTTTCATAAAAAACGCCCAGCGACTGGTCAGATAATCGTTGGCTGCATGCATCCAACCTTTTTTTTGGGGGTTGTTTTGCACACACACACTCACACACACACACGCACAAAAAAACGTGCAACAAAATTTTCATAAAAAATAGGGGAATACAATTTCTACATTGCACTTGGCTTATTTTTAAACTTTTTTTTTTGCTTTGCTGTGTGTGCGTGTGTGTGAGAGTGTATGTGAGAGTGTGTATATGTGTGTGTATGTGCATAGGCCGCCCACATGTCGTCTGCCAGCAATTGCATTCAATGTCATATTGCCCAGCGCCAGCAGCCTAGCCTCTGCCTCTCCCTCTCTCACTCTCTCTCGCTCTCTCTCTCTCCGCTTTTGTTTTTGTTTGCCTACTTTTTGTGGCGAGTTACTTTGCTCGTTTTTTGGGCAGTTGGCGCCGCTGCCGCTGCCGCTGCCACCGCTGTGCGTGCGTTGCGTTGCGTGCGTTGCGTGCGCCAGAGCGAGTCGGCTGCTGGGCATCATTTGATGCATTCGCTTCTTTTTTTTTAGCTTTTGCTTTGCGCTTTGGTTGCATTGAAATTTTTTCTTTTTTTAGTGTTTTTTTTTTGGTGCTATTTATTATATGGCTCGGGACTTTTTGATAGGCCTACTCACGCGGCTCAAGCTTTGTGAGCGCTGGCAGGTAAGGGGTATTTGAAATTTTTCGCCTATGTGTCGAGCGGTGTGCGCTGGGATGCCTGCCTAACTGCCCCAACCAGCAGCAGGCAGAGCGAAAAAGAGAGAGAGAGAGACAGAAAGAGACAGAGAGAGTTAGAGAGAGAGAAAGAGTCGCCGGTGCGTATACTTAATAATCAGCTGCAACACTATTCGTGTGTGTATGTGTGTGTTGTCCTTAACTAAGTAAATATAATGAGCTGCACAGTGAGACAGAACAGAGTTGTAAGCTTCTAAACTGCATTTAGAGAAGAAAAAATATGCAAAATTAAATATATGAATGACTTTATATGGCTTTCTGTTATATATAGATATACAGTATAAATATATATACACATACTGAGCCCACCTTTTATGATGATCATGATCAGATGAACAGTTCTAGTCGTTCCTCGTTTTTCTTTCCCGAATGCAGAATGAAGAGATAGCTACTCTCCTTGATCAGAGCTGGTGACGAGATCAACTAGCCCAACTATGATATATTTTATAAATATGATATATGAGATATGATATGGTATAATAATATAATGTGACATGAGAAGATATATGACATATATATGATATGAAATATATGATATAATATGTTAGTCGATATGATTTAATATGATATATGGCATGATATCATCAAATATGTGCCATATACAAATGTTGTCATGATATGACACAATATGGCATGACACATATACGATATGATCTGATTATAAGATATGGTATGGTATGTCTATATATGATATGACTTCTGTGGTATCTCCTTATCTAAATATTCCTAAAATTATGGGCATTGCCACATGGATTGCTGCACTGTGCATTGAGCAGGGGCAGCGAGGATTTATGGCGAAAAAAACCAAAAGTAAAAAAAAGAAATGCACGAAAAATGTGCAACATTCTTCTTCTTCTACTACCACTTTTTTTAATTCCAATTTGAAGTGTTGTTGTTGAGGTTTGTTGTTGGTGTACGCACGCACGCGCTTTGTTGCTGGTGTTGATGCAACTGCAACTGCAACTGGTGTTTGTGCATTATGTGCCACATGCATGCATGTGCATCTGTGCATGTGAGTGTGTGCATGTGTGTGTGCAGAATAAATGTATATAAAAAAAGAAAAAAGAAGAAAGAAAGCAAAAAAAAAAAAAAGTTTTGTGCGCATTTTGTTGCACTGGACACAGCTTTTGACAACAGTATCGAACAGCGACGCCGACAGCGCTGCTGACTGTGCTGCTGGCAGCGCAGTCGACGCTGCTGTTCGCATAGGCCGAACAACAAAAAGGACGAGAGTGCGGCCCTCATTTGCCAGCGCACACACGCACACACACACACACACGTAGGCATATGTATATTCAATATAGATATGTGTGTGGAAGAGGGGGAGGTGTGCAGGTATACACACACACGCGCACACACACATATATATATTTTTATAGGGTTTCCATTGCATTTTTATTTAATTCGTTTTTTTTGTTCAATTTTTTCTTTTTTTTTTTTTGACCATTTGGATTACGCTTTGTTGCCTGTGTTTCGTGTCTCTCTTCTCTCTCCCCTGTGTGTGTGTCGCCTCAATTTTTGTTGCTTTTAGTTGTTTTGCGGGTTGCCTTTTTATATTTTTATGTGTTTTTTTTCCTCCTTTCTTTTTTTTTCAGTGTTTTGGGCAGATTTTTATTTTTCGGCCGCGGCTTTGAAACTGGAAGAGATGGAGCAGCAGAAGCCGAAGAGAAAGGAGAGAGAGACGCCGCAGGGGAGGGGGCTGACAGGGGGCAAGGGGTGTCTGGAGGGGCGGCCGCTGCAGTTCAACTGCAGCAGCACAGGCTTTTGGTCAAAGCAAGCGAGCGAGAGCGAGAGAAAGAGAGAGAGCGAGAGCGAGAAAGAGAGGACGAGGCAGGGTTCGGGTCGGGGCAGAGCTTGAGAGCTTTAAGTAGGGGTAGTCAAAAGTTGTTGTGCGTGTGTCGATGATGATGATGATGGTGTTGACGATGACGACGATGATGATGATGATGATGTTGTTGGTGATGAGACGCAGCTCATTATGATGTTGCCTGCATATTATGTGCAAGCCCCGCAGCAGCAACTCAGAACGGACTTTGCCGTTGGAGCATTGACAACTGCAGCAGCTCAGCACGAGAGAGAAAGAAAGACAGAGAGAGAGAGAGAGCGAGATAGGGAGATACGACGCCGGCTGCGACGTCAGCGACGACTGACTGATCCCAAAAAAAGTTTTCCTGGGCAACATTATATTCGAATAGTTCAGATCCATTTAGATGAACATCAGTTAGCTATCGGATTGGACGTGCGTCGAGCCGAGCCAAAAGCAAAAACCAAACCAGCCAAGTAACCAACAAACAACCAACAAACAACCAACAGACAATACAACAAGCGCAAGCCAAGACTAGAAAAGGATTTGCTTGCCATTCCAAATCCTTGCAACAGCAACATGCAACAAACAAACAATTTTGAGTGTTTGACAGTGGACGAGTTGCCGTTCCTAAAACAATAAACAAAAAACATAAAACAACAAACAAAAAACTGAAAAAAGGCGGCAAATCTCGCGACGTTAAACCATTTTTTTTTTCTTGTTCCAAGTGCCAAGAGAAACAATTGTTTTTTTTTTTTTTGATTGCCAAGTGTGAACTACAAACGATTGAAAAGTGAAGCTAAGCAAAACACAGAAACAAAGAAAGTTATTGTGTCTCTCTCTCAAGTGTCTCTCTCTCTCTCTCGCTCGCGCTCTATGAATTGGACTATCTATATTAACCGCAGCCCGCCCAATCGAAAAACTAAGCAACAACAGCAACCACAACATTCGATAAGTTTTTGCCAACTCTAAGCATTTGGATCTGAACCAGAATCCCCATCAAGATCTGGCTCACAGCGGCTTTGCGAGAGGTAAGTCAGCGTTTGCCCATTTCCGTTTCCGTTTAACACTTGCATTTCCGTATCCACTACGGCGCACACTTAAAGTAAGTACACGACCAAAAGAAATACTCAAGCATCTCTGATTCTGAGAGATAAGCATATAGATTAAGGGGTTTGTCAACTAGAAGATACTAGATTACTTTCAGCTTCATTTGAGATACACTCAGATACATTGAGATACTTTGGGATACTTTGAGATACTTTCAGTAACTTTCAGTAACTTTCAGATACTTTCAGATACTTTGAGATATGGGGTGATATTTTCAGATGCTTAGAGATACATCCAGAGATTATGAGATACTTTCAGATTCCTTCGAGATACTCTGAGATACGTTTAGATATTTCCAGAGATACTTTTAGAGACTTTAAGATACCTTTTGAACTGTCAGATACCATGGAGATTCCTTTGGAATACTTACGATAATTTCAGAGACTATGAGATACTTTCAGAGACTATCAGATACCAATTATATTCAATTGTCAGATACTTTCAATTACTTTGAGATACTCTTAAAAACTCATATTGCTGTACCCAGCTAACGTCTGTCTGTCTGTTTGTCGGACTATCTGACAGGGTCAAGGCCTACTCAATTATAATTAACTGAAACTCCAAGAAAATAATAACAAAACACCCGTTTTTCAATAAATAGAAATAGAATTTTATTTTGAGATCAAATATTCTAAATATTATGTGAAATAAATGCTAAAAATAAACAAAAACTCTATTTGAAGACAATGAAATTTACTTAAAAATATGTAAATATTTTATAATATATTTAAATTTATAAGCATAAAAACTAAATTAAATATACATACTAAATAAAAAATTAAAATATATTCAAAATGTATGCGGAAACATCAGCTTAATATAGCTAAAAATAGCTTTAATTGTTCTAAATATTCTCAGCTAAAAACTTTCTCTTTGACTGCGTGTATTGATCTATAATTCAAATATATATAAATAAAATAAATTTAGCATTTATATATATACCTAAGCAACATCAGCAGCATAGAGCCCGTCTCTGTCTACTAGCCGTGCATAAGTTAGTTTTAATTGTTGTTTTCTTAAATTCTTTTCAATTAGCCTAAAAACGAATCGACGAATAGGAATAGACCTAGGCTAATCCAGTATATATATGCTATCCAGTATCAGTATAACACTCTCTATATATATGTACGTAAACTAACTCGTTCCATGGCTGGGGACCAGCGTGAGTCCAGGCTCCAGCGCATTGTTTTGCTCTGTCCCCAGCGAATTGGCCAACGGATTGCGGCTGAGTATCGATTGATTTGTCGGCAAGCTCAAGCAAGGCCTGCAAATAGAGAAGGGAAAAGCTTTCAAATTAGAATTTAATGTTTTAAGCTCATTCAAATCGAAATCTATTAAGTGCGTCTATATATATATATATATATATATATATATATATATATATATGCGCCATAATCTCAATTGCCTTTCGGCTGCTGGCGTCAGAATTTACAAAGTTATAAAAACAATAAGAAAAACGTTTACTTTATCATTTTTCACACCCAGCAAAGGCAACACAAAAAACCCACACACACAGAGAAAAACAGAAAGGGAGGGGAGAGGGCTGAAAGAGGGAAGCAGCCCTTTAGCCACATCCACATTGCATAGAAAACTACTAAAACGACGTTTAACACGCGGAAACGCGAAAAACTTCTCGTACTCCCGTTAGACTCCCGTCCACAGTGCCGTTAGTCCAGGATGCGGCATGTGCTGCGGTCGTCCGAGAGCAGCTACTGCCTAAGCCCCTAGCCCCGCAACCACACAACCTCCTCGCCAGCCTTTGTCCATGCAATGCAACAGCTCCAGCTACAGCTCCAGTTCTGGCTGCAGCACAAAAGCAGGCTACAAAAAAAAGACAAGTGCGCTCAAGTGGAGAGTGCTCGACTAGCCAATACCCTGAACTAAGCATGCGCCTATTGCTTTTTTCTTTGAGCACTTTGAAAGACTTTCGTAATCGACTAATCGAATCGAAGACCTGAATAACTCTTGTGATGTACCTATAGCTTCCAGCTCTCTATGTTTTGTAGTTCTCGCTTGCTTAGCACATCTCCTGCTGATTCTACGACCTGCGACACTTACGCATACTAGCAACCAATATGCCCCGGTGCTATCTCTATGTCAGAGTATGCAGAAGCAAAAGTACAAAAAAGAAGAATGTAAACATAGACAGAGTCAACAAAGTTGTTTGAACGCAGTCACAGGACGCTGCAGGGCCTGTGCCTTTGCGAGGTGCAGAGCGCATTTTTGTAATTTTCCTTTTCCTTTTTCTCCTGTTATTTTTTTTAAAGTCAATTGCTAAACAAGCCAAACGCTGTCGTCGGCATTCACTCAATTTGATGGCCTAATTGTAGGATCTGTTTATGTGTTTACTTAGCCAAAAGCCAACTTAGGCAGCTCTCTCTTTGTCTCTCTCTCTCTCTCTCAGTGTGCACCTCTCCCTCCCTCCCACACACACACTTTGTCGAGTTGCGACCGCTAATACGCGCTATTTAATATCAATTTGCATTTGCTGGCTAAATCGCTGCTTATTAATTAATCGCAAATTGAATGAAATGAAAGAAAAGTGCAATAAAATCTGCCCTACGTTACCTGCGTCTATGTGTGTGTGAGTGTGTGTGTGCATGTGTGTCCTCTAAGCCTCACTCTATCCAAAGCGAGCTCTCATTTAATTATGCGGTCTTTGTGTGCGTAATTGCCAGCAATCTAATTTAATTAGTGCAACTGCAACGCTGCTTGCAACTCATTGCAGCAATTACACAAGCGTTTGCCCCTTTTTTTGTTTTGCACCCGTCCTCCTTCCTTTCACTCGCCACTCGCTACCCGCTACTAGTTGCGTGCTTCAGGAACTCATTCTGCGATACACATTCGTAATACGATATAAACACTTTTATTAACAGGCGCTTCTGGTCTTTTGTTACTCCTACTCGTCACTCGTTACTCTTTATTCATTCGTATTCTGCAATTGAATTCATGAGTCGTATACATTGTTGGTCGCTCGCTTATGACTCGGTGTATTCGCTACTCGCTACTCGTTACTCGTTACTCGTTACTCGTTACTCGTTACTCGCTACTCGTTACTCGCTACTCCCCACTCACTACTCTACACTCACTACTCGCCAATAATAATTTACTTAGCTCTTCAGACGTTTGCTTATTCACTGACTTGTTACATTAACTACTGCTGGCAGCTACTCGCAGCTGTTGATTTTCTCACTCCGACTTCTTTCTGGTATTGCAATTGTAATACTTGTTATTAGGAGCTGCTTTCTGCTGGTATTCGAAACTCGCCCATCGCTCGTTACATAATAGCCTCGTCTCATCACTTCTCGTTACTTTTTACTCGTTAGTCGTTGCTTTCACCTGCTACTCGTCACTTTGTATTCGCTTTTCGTCTGGTCGGCAATCACGAACAAAGCGGAAAGCAGTTTCCAGTCAACTTAACTCTGAGTCTTGAACTCAACCTCAACTAATCGCTTCTTCAGACAGAGATTGTAGCTAAGTACATGCTACACTGATTTGATACCTATTCGAATGTCAATGACACATTTTGGCTTGTACTTGGCAGTCTATAACCTGACCAAGAGACAGAGATCAGCTCAGATCAGTGCAGTATAAGGCAGAGTCGAGTCCAAATTTGAATTCGAATCAGAACCAGAACCTGAACCAGAACCAGCTTGGCACCACACAAATTCCAGGCAAAGAGAACAACAAGAAGAAGAAAACACAATTTGTTCGCAGTTAAATTGACTGCAATTTTTTGTTTTTAGGCAAGAGCGAAATTTACGGCCGGTTCAATGACCCACAAAACTGAAACCAAACAAAAGCCCCCCAAAAACAGAACCAAACACGAAAACAACAACAGCAAGAGATTCTTCTCTGTGTTCACTGTATGAATGTGTGCAACGATCTTCAAGCTGTTAGAGAGAGAGAGAGAGAGCGAGAGCGAGCACAGCAGCACCACAGAGCGAGAGAAACGGAGGGCAGGCAATGGGGAAAGGGGAAGAGGGAAAGAGACAACACGCGTGCAGTTGCCAAAAAGCGCACAAATATAAAAACCCGAAACTTGCGCACTCAAACAAACACACACACACACACACAGCATGCATACAAAAATATCAAATAGCAAATTACTCATGCGACGAAGGCGACGATGACGAAGAAGAAGCAGAAGCAAAAGCAGAAGGAGAAGACGATCAGCAACGCATGTAAAATGCCCAGCAGGGGTTAGGGGCAAGGGCACAGAAGAAGAAGATTGCAGCAAGAAGATTCAAGCCCAGGCAGCAGCTTAGAGGACTAAAAGCAGCGCTGCCAATTTAGCAATTTTTCCTGACAGATCTAACTTTTTCTCATGTCCTTTGGCAACATACACATTCCTTATCAGGATGATCAGTAAGTCCACTTGTCTACGCCTGTTTGTGTGTATCAGCGTCTTTTTGACTACATCGACCTAGAGAAAGGGAGGACCGAGATAGTGAGGCGCATTGAGTTGCAATTGCACTGCATAGGAATGAAAAGCAAAAAATCTTGTGCTTTTTCGTATCAAATCAGAATGGAGGCATCTGGCTCACATACCTAATTGTTGGACCTTGTCCGGGCAGCCATTAAAGTAATTACAAAGCACTTGGATCTCACACACTCATACGTTCAAGCCACTAGTTGTGTGTGTGTAACAATGGGATCTCTAAGCTTGAACCTAAAAACCTCAATTAGACGATTGCTAATTGCCTGGTTGATTTTCATTTGTATCTATAAGATACATACAAATATATGTATATATCTATAAAATATACTAAATTATTGTATATGTGTTAGGTTGAAACTATATACCATATAATATACACATCATATGATATCAAAGGGCGATGGAAGATAAGCAAAAGTAGCCAATGCATATGTCTAATACATAAAGGTTGCTGTCGACTAAGCCAAATCCTATTTATATAGATAGTATATGGATAGATAGATAGATAGAAGATACCATCTATCTTCTACAGAAATATATAGATAGCGTATGGAAAGTAAATAGATATATGTGTAGATAGTATACAGATGGTATATATACAGTATTTGGATAGTAAAGAATGTCGAATGTCGATCACAATAGATGTGGAGCAAATATACATATTTGATATTAATACAAATATAGACAGTACTTTGTAGATATATGACTACAGATATGTTTGGGTTAGTAGTCGAAAGGCAAAACGCGCAACGAATTTCAATTCCCTGGCAATACTGCATATACTCTATATATATACATGTGTATATATATATTGTATATAGCTTATAGAACCGTCCGCTTTATTTATTTTTTGTTTCGCAAAATTTTTGTTTGGGAACAGAACAGAATAAATATTGCGTACCAGGAAAGGCAAGGGCCCAAACAATGCAAAATAATGCAACGAACCTTGTATCCGGTTAGACTAGAATTTCGGGTATTAAATGACAACAACAACAGCAGCGCGGCGGCGGCGGCGCAGGCAGAGGCAGCGACGGCGACAGAGACAGCGGCAGAGAAGCCATTCTAATTTTGCAAGACTACGAAATTTCGGCATACAAATGTAGAGCAGCCTATGTACGTCTGTATGTACATGTCCATATGTGCTTGTGTGTGGGTATGTACATACATATGATGTATGAATGTACATATAAGCATGCAAGCTGACAATATTTTCTTGTGTTCTTTTTGTTGCGCGGTGTCAAACGCCTACGAAAAAATGCGCAACTGCATAGGCGACAGCAGCAGCAGCGGCGGCAGCAGCGGGGGAATGCGGAATGAAACTGAGAATGAGAAACGAGAACCAGAACAAGAACGACACTTGTATGCCTTTTGCACACACACGCATATACAACTGCAGCTATTCAGCTTTGCTGCTGCTCAAAGTCAAAAAAATAATTTTTTTTATTTTTTGGCAGTCATTGACCCGAGCGAGCGTCATGGCCAAGGCGACAGAGAGGGACACAGAGAGGGAGAGGAAGAGGGAGAGGAGGAGGCGAAGGCGAAAGACAGCGATGTAGAAAGATAGCAAGCAACTTAAACAGAGAGCGATAGTCGCAGCGCACACACACACATAAACACACATACATAAACACACACACATGCGCACACAAAGCTTCTGACCTGCCGATGATCTCACTGAGAGCGAATGAGAGAGAGAGCGAGAGCGAGAGCGTGATAGGGAGCGCAAACGCTTGCAGTTTCTTTTTTTATCGCTCTCATTCGCCACGCACGTAGGCGAGAGCTTTTTTTGGCCTGACTGCAACAATGTGCGTGTGTGTCTGTGTATGTGTGTGAGTGTGCAATACAGGGTGCTTAGAAGCTGGCAGTGCATAGCCAGACAAATAACCAAAAAAAATGATTCACGCGAGGCGAAACCGCCAAATGCGTGTTGAGAAGTGCATTGACTTTAAGTTCTCAACGATTTGCGTGGCATTGACACAAGAGCAAACACACACACACACACACACACACACGCACACATGTGCTTGATTATGATACTAAAAAATGTGTTTGAGTGAATGAGTGAGTGAGGCAAGGCTTTGACCTCAACACTGACTGATTGACTAACTGCAATTAGCAGTTGCTCAGATCATATTGAGCTACGATCACTGACCAATGATCACTGATCTGCAATCACCGATCGCTGATTACTAATCACACTGATCATATTGTTCATGCTCCCGCTCTGCTGCGCTGCTGTCGTAAACGCTTGTTGGCCGATAAGACAAGAGTTCACTGGACGCAGCGCAAAACAACTGCAAAAAAATCGACATAATCTAAAAATACTCGCTGCAAAATGCTCTTTATCAAAATTCACACTCACTTTCACACACACACACACACAGAGAGAAATGTATGCTTGCTTATGTTTCTTTTTTAGCAGCTAGCCGAGCAGCTGCCCCCAATTCTTTGCGTGGGCGTGGCAGCTGACGTAAGTCGCAGCCAGTTGATGTATTTTATATTGATTGTAGCATTCTTAATGGTAATTATTCATTCTTCATTATTTATTATGAAAGTACTCAGAAGCTGCTGCCAAGTGTTAAGTCAAAGATAGATATCGATGCAGAGCTAGAAACTCTAGTATTAGCTTGATGAATTTGTTACACTTAATGAACCTCCTCTATTGATGAGCTACAATTTACCGAACTAGCAGTTTTATAAACTAGTTGAATTTGATGAACTAATTCAATTTAGTGAACTAGCTCGATTTGATCCATGAACTAGTTAAATTCTCAATGAAACAATAACTTAAATTATGAACCAGTTAAAGTTGATGAACAATATCAATCGTTCACTTCCATTTAATATTGTTCCAGAACTAGATTACTCTATTGTGCACTGATCACAAATAACTAGTTCACTAGTTCTTTTTGATAAGTCGTTCAATTCAAAAAACAATTGCAACGCTGATGTATTTATATGAATGTGTGTGTGTGTGTCTTGCCAAGAGCTATCAATCACACACACACACACACACACACTCTCATACCACACACGAATGTCAAATGTCTGAAAGCAAAAATTGTAATGAAAAGCATTTGCGCTTCTTCTTCTTCTTCTCATTATGCATACACACATAATTCTCTCTGTGTGTGTGTGTGTGTGTGAGCAGCTACATCCATTGAATTCAAACAATATTAAAAAAGTGAACTAGAAGTTATTGCAGCCCCAATCTGCCTCACCCCGTACCCCTGTCCTCCCCAACGCCCCAGCACACGACCCCCTTCCCCAACATCATTTGAAAGATGTTATAGAAATTTTTTAAGCATGTTTCAACTACGCATTCGCACATGCCAAGCCCCCACTCCGACTCCTACTCCGACTCCGACGCCCACTCGCACTCGCAGAGCGAACGAAGGCTGCGTTGTATTTGAGTAACTCTATTCATCATTTTGCGCGCTTCTTAGCATCGTCCTTGTCGTCCTTCTGCTGCTACTGCCAAAGCAGCATCACAAAAATGGAAAAATGAAAAAATGAAAAGAGAAAAATGAAAATGAAAATGAAGAAGAAAATCAGGCAGAAGTGAAAACTGCTTACAAGGATTTCTTGCTACAAACGCCCATTGCTGCTGCCGCCGCTTCTTTTTCTTCATTTTTAATATGTACTTACACACACACACACACATTTGTGCAGAGCTGTGCGTGTGTGTGTGTGTTTTCTTTTGTATAAGTATAAAATTCTAAAAAAGAAGTATTAATCCTTAGCTTAAACATTTGGCAACCGCAGCAACAGCAGGCTTCACTGGCTACACACACACAAGCACACACACACACACACACACACACACATTTATAGTCGCTTAGAGTAGCAACTGCTTCTTAAGCTTGTTGGCAGCTCGTAGCTCATGTCTTAGCTCGCATTTGCTGGGTCTGTATATGCTGCATGTGTGCGTGTGTATGTGTGTGTGTGTGTCTGTCTGTAAGCAGCACACACATTCGTATAGCAAGTAAGCTCTAGAGACTGCTCAAAAATCTTGAATATTGATTGTAATTATGAAACATCGATGAAATCTAATGCGTGTGTGTGTGAGTGAGACACAGAGAGAGAGTTGGGTATACACACACTTACACACACACACACTATAACTATACATATATATGAGCAGCAGGTGGAGCGGGCGTCAGCTCACGCTTTGACTACTTTTAACATTTGCCCATTTCAAGCAGCTGCAGCTGAGTAGCTCTGCTTCTAAGTCCAA
This sequence comes from Drosophila hydei, assembly GCF_003285905.1. Taxonomy (NCBI): domain Eukaryota; kingdom Metazoa; phylum Arthropoda; class Insecta; order Diptera; family Drosophilidae; genus Drosophila; species Drosophila hydei. Next base: position 297,432 of record NW_022045716.1, on the reverse strand, counting down.
ACAACAGCAACAACTACTAGCAGCAGCAGCAATAGCAACAGCAACAACAACTAGCAGCAGCAGCAACAGCATCATCTCGCTGCGTACTTACTTTTGGCTTCGTATCGCTTTTTATTCAAATTCATAATCGCAAAAAATTTTTATATATATTCTTACTTATGCTCAAAAGAAAGCGAATGAGTATGTGTGTGTATATCTGTGTGTGTGTGTGTGTGTGTGTGTGTGCAAGGACTAGTGCTTGGCTTTGTGCTGGGCCTACAATACAGCCCACCCAGAGCAGGACCAGCCCAGCCCAGCCAGGCATTCGATGGAAGCCGATATCGCTTGCCGCCAAAGCCTCCACAATTCATCTACACACAGTTACATACCCCAACCCCACAAACCCCACAATCCCCACTCTCTGACTTTGCTTCTTCGCGCCCCCACCTCAAGCGCTGTAATCGGAAACTTTCCTCTTTCTTAACATTTTTCATCTTTTTTTTCGTGCTTGTGCCAAAAATACAAAAAGTACCCAAACCAGTGGGTTGGGGGCAGGGCGGGAAGGGTGGCGGTGGGTGGTGTTGTATGCTGAGAATGGAATGAATGAATAATAAAAGCGAAGCACTCGATGGCGTAGAATTTGAATAGAAGCTTAGTTTTTCGCTTATACAACAAAAACTTTCTTTTTTTCGGGGTTGTTTCCAATTTTTTTCTACTTTGCGCGCGACGCGAAGCTGCTGAGGGGTGCGGGGTGAGCTATATGAGTGTATGTGTGTGTGTGTGTGTGTGTGTGTGTGTGTGTGTGTTTAAGTTGCACAGTCAGGAAAAGGGCAAGGAAAGCGTTTTTATACACACACACACAGCGAGGGGGTGAGCGAGTGAGCTAGAGTTAGTGAGTGAGTGAATGAGAGAGCGAGAGACAGAGAGAGAGCGACGCAGACGCAAGACGGCAGAAGAAGAAAAACTGAAAAGTTTATAATTACTTATTTTTTGATGAATTGGGTAAATATTAAAAATGAGAAAAAAAAGAAAGAAAACCCCAGCCAACGAGTCGCGAGGGGAGGGGGGAGGGGGGATAGAACCGAACCGAACTGAACCGAACCGAACCGTAAGCGATAACTGAGCAGGGAATAGGAAAAACTTGAAGCGGCGACTGTGGCAGCGGCAGCGGCATCAGCGGTGGCAGTGGCGGTGGCGGCGGCAGTCGAAAAGGTACAGCGAACGCGTAAAAAGAAATACGACTACATTAAAAATTATCGATCGATTTTGTTTTTTAGTTGTTGCCGTTGTTGTTGTTTTTATATTTTATTTTACTTCGCAGTTTTCACTGCTGCCATTGCTGCTTCGCTCCCAGTTGTTGTTGTTGTCGTCGTTGGAAAATTAAATAGCACAATGGAAAACTATATGGAAAAGAAGCAGCAGCAGCCCAATACACCCAATACAAGATATATAATATATATGTCTTAGTAGCTAAGATACTGATAGAGTTTTGATACAAAAAATTATATGAATATATGAAGGTTTTTGGAGAAGAGCACAGGTAAGACACAGCAGCAGGGATGATCGATGATCTTCAGCTGCAACTATGATGGCTTACGATATATTCGCTCTAATCTCTCTGCTCACTCAGTCATCAATCATCAGCTATCTAATCTGTATCAATATCTCAATATATGTCATTGGTCTATCTTACAATGAAGAAGATAATGATTAGGAGGACAACAATGATGATGATGATATTAATAATGATACTTATGATACTGTTGAAAATGATAATAATAATGGTAGAATTGATAATAATAATTATAATGATCAGGATGATGATGAGGAGGAGAAAAATGATAATAATGATGACAATGAGTAATATGTAGGCAACGATAATGATGATGGTGCGAGAAATGAGAATAACAATGATGATCAGGACAGTCATGATAATGATAGGTATTACAAATATAATATGTAATGAAGTCTGTGATGATGATGATGCTAATAGTAATGATGACAATGAAGAGGCATGACCAGAGCGACTATGACGACGAATGATAGGGAAAATGTTGCTGATAATAATGATGATTAATAAGCATGATTATCATGCTGATAGTCATAATGATAATTGATTTCTAAATTGTTTAATTGACATTCAATTAATTATGTTCAATTGGCTTTCAGTGGATATTGAATCCTTGTTCGAGCCTGTTTCATAGATGAGTAGGCCGAGATGCGCCGCATTGGAACCCTAATAGAACGCATATCATATTTTCTATTGGCTAAAATAGTGAACTGAACCGAGCTGAACTGAACTTCATTTGCTCAATTAGTTTTATGTAATTCAATTGCTCAAGGAAGCATCCACGACAACAACAACAACAGCAAAAAGAAGACGAAGAGTAGAAGACGTCGCGACATCCTTATTAAGTTTAATTGAATTTGTCGTTTGTTTTTCTCTCTCTTTTTTTCGTATGCTTTGCCTGACGCTTTTTGTTAATCAAATAAACTCTAAATAATCAAAAAGCGCAAAAGAAGTTTTCGTCTTCTTGGCTGCTCCCCGTCGTGGCTTCTCAGTCTCTTTCTATATATATTCAAAGTAATCAGACGACGACGCGGATGCCAAAAGGAAATGCGCTTTATGAATTATTAAGACAAAAATCCTCAATGCCTCTTCTCACTCTCGCTCTCATTCTCTCTCTCTCTCTCTCTCTCTCTAACCCTCGCCCTCTCATTTTATAGCTTCATATGTCTCCTCTCTCTCCCTGTTCAGTCGCAATGTGTGTCCCTCCATCTCTCATTATCCCCCTCCTTAAGTCCCTTTCTCTCTCTCCGCCTCTATACACTCTGTCTCTGTCTCTCTCTCTCTCTCTGTCATTCTTCTACTTTCTCTTTCTCTTCCTCTCTCTGTTTCTCCTGCTCTGCCTCTATCTCTCTCTTTCTCCTTCTTTATATATATATATCTTTCCTCCTACATATCTATCTTTCTTTCTCGTAGTCTCTCTTCTTGTTGATCTCTTTTTCTGTTTCTCCTTCATCTTCACTCTCTCTCTCTCTCTCTCTTCCTTTCTCTGTTTACACTTCAATCGTGCGTCACATTAGATGTTTTACATTTCTTAGCCTCGCTTAATTTCGCTTAGCTTTTATCACGCTGTTTACAGCTCCCACATTTATCGCGCTGGCCAGTTTGCCTCGCTTGGCGCGTGATAAGTGAGGGGAGGCCACTGCAGTTTCCCGGATCCACACTTATCTGTGGAGCAAACATGCGTTTGCCACTTTGCCAGCGATGATCGTGACTCAGTTGCCGAGTTGCTGCAAACCTTTTCCACAAGCTTCAATCGCCCATTCGCCCCATCGCCTCTTTGCTGCTGCACTGCACTAGTGGGCCTGTACTAAGCGTTATTTCGCTCGAGCTCTGGTTGTGGCTCTGGCTCTGGCTCTGGCTCTGGCTCTGAAACAACTATAAACAGAAATACTTACCATCAAAGCAACGCCCCTCGAGTGCCCCATTGTCATTTGCCCCCCTCTTCGCTAGAACTTTTGCCAACTAACTGGCGTATATAGTGAGTGTAAGCCTCACACCCACAGCCCCTCTCTCTCTCTTTATATATATAGCCTCTCTATAAACCCTCTTTTTCAAATGCTGCCTAGGGGCATCTCATCAGCCATTTGCCATTGCCATTGCCATTGCCGTTGCCCAAAGCTTTTCTTAGCGCCCGGAAAATCTGCGGAATTTATAAAATTTTCATAGTTACAACTTTCTTTATGTTGCAAGGCGACTGAGTGGGGGCCGTTGCCGTTAACTTAATGTGCAGTCGAGTCGAGGGCCAGGCATACCCTACCCTGCCCAGCCCTACCCTACCCTACCCTACCCTCCATATATTTATATATATATATGTATCTAGCAGCTCTTCAGCTTCTTCTTCTATTTTGCAGTTTAGTTTCAAATACATTGCTCTTGCTGCAGTCTCCGCTTGTGTTTCTTCTTCTTCTTCAGCTTCGTCTTTTGCCCATATTTCTTGCGTGCGCTGCTTCTATACGCAAGACTCTACATTATTATTATTATTATTATTATGCTGCTTTTTTTACTCTTGTGTAAATGGGATTAAAAGACCGAGCAAGCGAGAGAGTGAGAGAGAGAGAGAGATAGAGGGAGAGACTTCTTCTACTTCTCCTTCTTCTTCGTCTTGCCCTTCTTCTTGCCGTTGTTGTTGAGGCAACTCTCAACTCGAAACAAAAAACAGCAACAGCAAACCACCCCTATCCCCCTCCCCCACTCCCTACACCCCCACTTTTGGAGCTGCTTCGCCCGCTGCTTGGCAAACAGACGCAAACTTTTCAGCGCTCTAACAGTTTTCGCCTATACCTAAAATAAACCAGTAGCAGGAGCGGGAGTAGAAGCAGGGGGCGGGCTGGAGCGAGGTTGGGGTTGTAAAAACGGCAAGCGAGAATGAAAAGGAAACCCAAAAAGAAAATGTACGCGCGCCGCGAGAAATGTTAAAAAATATTTTTATAGCTACGCGAACGTTAGAATAGTGTTTGCTGTGCCTGTGTCTGTGTGTGTGTGTGTGTGTGTGTGTGTATACATTTACTGTACGTCTGTGTGTGTGTTCTGCTGCTGCTGCTACTGCTGCCAAAGTTTGAAGGTCGAAAGCGCCAGCAGCGACGTCAACGTCTTCTTCATTGCCAATGCTGTTGCTGCTGCTGCTGTTGCTGCTGCTATTGCTGCTGATGTTGTTGTTATTGTTGTTGTTGTTGTTGTTGTTAGCCAAATGGGGTGTTGATTGAACGGTTGGTTGGCCCGCCCGCCCACATCCAGACGCCGCCAGAGCTGCGTTTAGACACAAATTTTACAGGCCACCCACACAAAACACGCCACCCCGCAACCCGCTAAAAAAAAGGAAGAAAAAAAGAAGTAGCAGCAGCAGCTGCTGCAAGAATAGGGGAACAAGGTAAAGGCAAGGCGAGCGAGAGCGAGTGCGGAGAGGAGTAGGCAAAAGTATTACTTGGGAACATGTATAGAAAGATTGCCAACTAGCATGGCCTCCCCGAAGAGAGGGCGGCGCGAGGGCAGCGTGGCAGTTAGGCAAGATAGAGCGCTGACTGAGCTGCCAGCTGCCAGCTGCGCTGCTAGCTGCGCTGCTGCTGTGCACTAAATAAATTGTAATACAAAGTTTCGCTGAATTATTATGTATTCAAATCGATATCAGGCCGAAGAGTTCGAGTTATGTGTGGCAGAGCAGCCAGCAGCAAGCAGCAAGCAGCAGCGGCAGCAGCGAGTAGAATGAGATTTATTTTATCTCAATTCTTTCCTTATTTATTTTTTTTTGCTTGTACAGTTGTGCGTGGCTTACACAGTTGGAATTGGCGGCAGCAAGAGGAGCAAAGGGTAGGGAAATCAGTTTCTTGAGTTGGTTTCGCCTCCAAAGTTTCACTCTATTGCATCTACGTCGCATGTGCCTGGGTCTCAGAGAACATATTTATTTGACGATCAGGGGTCGGCGATAATCATGGTTCATGGTTCATGGTTCACGGATAACGCTGCGGCAATGTCAGAGCAGAAACATGGCTTGAGGTGAGTCACCAGTGCAACGAAGGTTATCCCTTGACATTGACTACGCCAACAAACTGAGTTGACGAAGAAAGCCACACAAAGACGTTTACTATTGATAACGCTTGCCAAGTGGCTCATGTCTGCATGTATGCGCTGGCTTCTATTAAACGAATACAAGGAAAGCAGGAGTTAATCAAGAGCCCATGACATTCATTCCTTCAATCAGTTTAACAGTGTACAGTCCGTGTGGCAGTCTGTCAGTCAGTCAATCAGTCTGGCTCTCAGTCAGTCAGTCACTCAATCAGTCTGTCTATCAGCCATTCACTCAACCAATTCGTGGAGAGTCGATCTTTCGGTCTGTCAAGAGTCCATCAATCAGTCTATCTTGGCATGTCAATCAACGAATCTCTCAATCATTCTGTCTATTGTCCCCTCAATCAGCTAATTATCTTGCAATATGGCTGCTACTCACCAATTCTAACGATCAAACGCTCGGCCTGTAAGACCATCAATAATTGCATCAATCAATCACGCAGGCTCAATTTGAATGATTGTTTGCCGCAGACTATACGAGCGTATACGTAATATTCGAATGCAACGCGGCTTATGCAATTACTACGATTGTAGTCCTGCTTCGCTTTGTTCGTTTGTTTGCTTGTCTGTGCTGTGGGACTGAGTGGCATGTGGCATGTGGCATTTAGCATTTGGCATGTGGCTTGAGCTATGCGAATGCAAAGTTAGACAAACTCCTACTTAGCTACAAAGCTTTGTAGCTAGCACCAAGGCCAAGAGGCAGAGAGCTAAGGTAGAAAAATTTACAAAAGCCTTAGCCCCGGCTGAAAAAATCTCATTTAGTTTTTTAGCCCGAAATTTACTGCTGTTATATTTATTTTTTAGCACTTTTTCCTTATTATGTATAACTGGAAAATAAATTGCAAGCCACTATGACGGGGTATATTAGCTGAGGGAGGAGAGACCGCGTTCAAGAAGTCTGAGTAATTAGGTATATACTCGATTGGACTGATAAGCTGCCACGATCTAGCCATGGATGTGACTCTGTCTGGCTTTATGCTTGCTGTAAGCTCAGCTCAAGTACCCCGTGGATACCCTGTAAGCCAATGTTTTGAGCCCGAAAGCTTACAGCTTGTTCACATTTCAAGTTCCTGCCAAACCCTCCTGTTTAGGGTATCTGCCAGCACGGCATACCCGCCTGCGAGCTCTTACTTGTTTTATGTATTTCTTTGTTGTTGCAGCCTCGCAGAGACACAGTCATAGTTGCAGAGTCCAGGCAAGGGCAGCATAAGCAGCAAAAGTGTGGAAGGGATTTGAGTGTTTTGGGGTGGGGAGCAGGCGCGGGTCGAGGGGCTGAGCTATGGGCAGCAACATTTTAAATATAATTATAATATTATTTGGCGCGGTATTTTTTCGCCTTGCTGCCTCGGCTGCAGCCACATTATGTGTCCGCTCATGTGTATGTGTGTGTTACGGTATTAGCGCTAGCGTTACTTTGCTGATAAGAGAGAGGGAGACAGAGCGAGAGCGAGAGGGACTGAGAGTGAGAGAGAGAGGGGTCATCACTGCATTGTTAATGTAATTTCGCTTTGCAGCCGCGTTTTTGTTCTGCTTTTCGTATTAAAATAATTATAGAATTTTTTTGTGGCCCATTTTATGCATGTGTGTAGGAATACTTCTAGCCTCACTGTATTGTCTTTTTTGCATTCGTTTTTGTTGTGCTTCGTTTTGCATGTGTGTAAACTGTAAATTGTAAATTGTAAATTGTAAAAGTCAGTTTTGATACTTTTTTGCCCCATTGTTGTGCCCCAGCACCTGCCCCTGCCCCTGCCCTGCCCCTGCCCCTGCCCCTGCCCTTGCCACCGGCAGGCGCTGTCATCATTTCTTTTTTTTATTTGTATTTTCTCATAGCATGTAATTTTGTAGAAAGTTTAGCAAGCGCTATAAATAAATTCAAATGGAAATGGAAATGGAAATGGCAAATGGCAAATGGGCAAATGCAGAAATGCAAAAATGGAAATTTGGCGTTTATGTAGCATAATACGCCTCATCGCACTAAGCCACGCCCACTCCTCACACCTGTCTGGCTATTTGGGCCTGGCATATACAGATTCAAACAGTCCATTCGGTAAACAGCTTGCTGTTCTCTATAGCCTCTTTAATCCTATATATATTGTCTACAAAAAGTGCTCCTATATTCCCTTTATGTGCCCTACATACCTTGTCTATGCCCTGCTTATGCAGACATCTTCTATATAGTCTCCTTCCTTATGCCTCTAACATGCATCTGTGTACTTTATTCCCTTTATATTATATTCCCTTTATATTATATTATTAATGCTCTATGTACGCTCTCTATACACTCCATATCCATTCTGTATCGTCTCTCTACCTACCTACAGCCTCTTCTCACTACACAATCTATCTATCTTCCTATATGTAGAGTATCGTGAGACCCTCTATACTCTCTATATATGCATATAACCTCCGTAACCTAACGCCCTGTCCCCGATCTCTCTCTCGCTGCTTGTTTATATTTTTGGTAAATCATTTTCATGGATTTTGTATGTGTTTGGCAAAGTTTTTCAATAAGCCGAGCCGCCACTAATAAAATGTGATTTTGATTGTGTGGAAAAAGAGTTTTGCAATATTTATTTCGCTGCACAGGCAACTGATTGCCATATTTTGCAATATGGGGCGTATGCGTAATGCCAGCTGACCACCTTGCAAAGGGAGCTATAAAGCAGGAGTGGGCATCGCAGTCATAGAGACAGACAGGTTGTTAAACTGCAACAGGTAGCCTTTCCAGCGAGTGGGTGGGTGGTTGGATGGTTGGGTGGTTGGGTGGTTGCTTGGCTTGGTCGCTGTGGCTGCTTGTCTTGCGGATTTGCCACGTTGTGCGCCTCGCCTCACACAGAACTTGGCGTCTGCCAAGCAAGTCTGTAGACACAGCCATGACCTTCATTGTGGACGATGCGAAACTGTGCCACATGCCAGCAGCTGGGCGGGTGCGCGTGGGGCTGGTCGGTCTGGAGGGAGGTTGTGGTAGCCAAGCAATTCACAGTTCGCTGTTCGCTGTTCGCAGTTCGCAGTTCGCAGTTCGCAGTTCTCATCTCAAAAAAGCAAAGGACCTTTGCGAATGAAGTTCTCAAACAAATAAAGAATCGAAGGAGTTTTCCAACAAACAAACAGGCAAATATTATTCACACAGAGTCACGAACAGAGAGACAGAGAGGGAGAGAGAGAGAGAACAACTGAGAGCAGGAGTACCAAAGAACGTTACTCTGTTCCTCTGCTTCGTGGGCTGCTGTGCTCTTCCTTTGCCTCCCTTCGCTTTGCGTTCCTCCTTTCCCTCCTCCACTCGGTGCGATTGAAAATTAAAATGCCGGCCTGCCCATGCCCAGGGCTTCAAGTGCTTGTCGCGGACTTTTGACTTCCGGCTTGTGTCTCTGTCTTTCTGTCCCTCTCGCCCTCTGCCGCTCTCTCTCGCTCTCTCTGTCTCTGTCTTTATCTTTTTGTTCTGTCTGTCTCAGCTGGCGTTGTCGGCCTTGCCGACTTGACCTTGCAGCTGGCCTTTAAATGGCAGACTGGGCGTCTACCTGTCTGCCAATCTTACGCGTGTGCTCTCCATGTGTGTGTGTGTGTGTGCGTGTGAGTGTAGCTGTATTTGTAACTGGGTCTCGGCTCTGCCTGTGTCTGTTTGTAATGATAATCCGCATAAAATTACAGACGACAAACACACACACACACACGACGACAAGGCGAAGCAAAAGTAAGGCCAAGGTCATTCGCACCCACACACACTCTCACACACACACACACACCAATTGGCCAAGCAAGTGAAGTCGTCGGCGCGTGGCTCACTTTCACTCGCATGCCCAAAAAAAAGAAAAGCCAAGCAACTCGCATCCATGCCCCATATTCCCCCTACTCGGAAAGCCCCTGCCAGACAGGCAGCTAGCCAAACGTACGTCCTAAAGTCCTGAACAGCAACATATGTGTGTGCGCACGCTGTCTCTGTATGTGTGTCTGTGTGTGTGTGTGTGTGCGTGCGAGTGTGTCAACCATATGTGAATTCGACGCGGCACCCAAAAAACATTTCCTTGCCATGTCCTCCACGTAGTCCTGGCGACTGTCTCACTTTGTGTGTGTGAGTGTGCGAGTGTGTGTGTGTGAGTGTGTGTGTATGTATTCTTAAGTTTTTATGGCTTGCTGACTACTACTTCCGGGTCTGGGTCCGGGTCCGGGTCTGGGTCTGGGCCTGGGTCGCTGGGTCTGTCAGGCAAGGCAATGAATATATTAACACAAGGACCTGCCGCCCACAGCCAGACAATGTCTTAGTGTGTGTGTGGGTGTGTGTGAGTCCTTGACGTCCGGCTTTAAGTACACACACATACACACATATACACACACTCACAGACTAAGACTGGCCGTCTCCGTGACTGCGTCGTCTGTGTGTGCCCTGCCACAAAGCAAGTTTCCATTGTGTTGCGCCTTAGGGCGACTCACGCAACAAGTTGACACACACACGCACACGCACACACACACACACACACACTCGCACTGACATACACCCAAATCAACAAATTATCACACACTGCCAAACAGACGTCTCTCTGTATGTCTTCATCTCAGTCTCTTGCCAACTCCATTGCCATTGCCACTGCCAGTGACACGCCCCCTCGCCCTCTCGCCGCCCACATCTTCGCAGTTCTTCGCCCATTCGCATGCCGCCCTCTAGTTGGTTTCTATGGCCATCTAAACGCCATTCGACCAACTGTTTGTCTTGTTCTTGTGTGTGTTTACTGCTAGTTGAGTTCGATAATATGGAAATTTTTATGATTTTGCTACGAGCGAATCCACAGACAACTTAGCACTGTATATTACATTGCGTATGAGTGTGTGTGCGGCTGTGTGTGTGTGCCAATAAGGAAAATCCATCCTTGCACAAACTTAACGTTATTGTTGACAAGCAAACAGAATGGCAAACCGTCAAAATGTAAGTGAAAATAAATGGAAAATCTAGCCGACACAGTTAGACTCAGCTCGGACACGGACCCGTTCGCAGACCCGGACCTGCCCTTACTGTCCCTGTTTACTTGCGTGAGCTTTACCACACACACACACAGACACACTAACCCTTGACCCTTTTGCCAAGGCTGCGTAGTAAGACTCATGAGCGATATCACTTACTTATGTCATGTCAGACAGGTTTGCGAGCTTGTGGAAGGGTTGTTTGGGCTCTTGGGCTGTTGGGTTGTCGGTTTAACGGGCTAACGGGTTGTTGTTTGGCTGACGGGTCGTCTGCTTGGTCTGCCCGCTTGCCGGATTGGCGAGCCGTGTCCGCGTCTGGGCCGTGTCTCGTTAAGTGCTTGGGCAAAGATTTGCCACATGAGGTTGGGGGGGTTAGACGCTTAGAGGGTTGTGCAGGGTTAAGGGTTAAGGTTATTTACACGCTCGACTGCCAGTCAGCCAGTTGGTCGATTGGTTCATTTGCATTTGTCAGCAATAGGACATGTTTTAATCGAAGCACTCTGCAAGGGGTGTACATGTGTGTGCGTGTGTGTGGTCAGAGGGGGTTGGGACATCCCCCTCGAAAATTTGGCTTTGTTGTTGGTTTGTTGCTGTTGTTGTCGCAGATAATGCCTTATAAATTGCTGACTATTTTGTCGCATTTGAAGCGATCGTTTTTGGGACAAAAAAAACAGCAACAGTCGAGCACGAAGGCGGGGTCAGCGCTGAAGTCGTAGGTCAAGGGGCATAGCCAAATAAAGTGAGTGTGTGTGTGATTGGCCTGTGCCATTTGAAAGTCTTTCGTCAGGGGGCAAGGGTTCAAGGGTTAAAGGGCTTCTGCCAGGTGACCCCTTCCTTTTCTAGGCTTCAATCTAACCAAGCGCAATCACATTCCGTTCTCACATGCGAGACATGTTATACCCCCAGTCCCAGGTCGCATGCAAATGTGCTTAGGGTTGAGAAGTCAGGGGAGTTAATTAAATGCTTGTTGAACTTTGACCCCAACAGGGGCGGGCACTACCGGGCAAGTAAAATGGCCAGCTGAGAGTCGCAGCAAGCGGAGCGTCTTGCAGATGAGATCTGCACTGAAGAAGTCGAGCTCTATTGGGACCCTCTAGGTGCAGCAGCTTCGGCTAATTGGTAAAGGCTTTAACTTCAATGTTTTTGCACATATGCTTACCGCCGGGCAGTTGGGGCGGGGCTGCCAGTTGAATAGGCCTCAAGGTGTTGGGGGCTGGGGTTGGGGTACAAACGCGACGCTCGATTTGAAAGAAAAAGTTTTAAATTAATTATTAGAAAAAGCATCAGCTGTGGTAAAAGGCGCGCAAAGAAAGGGTAGCGTCCCAGAGGTTTTGCCAGCAACACGCACACACACACACACACACACATACACATCAAGCTTCAATGGTGTGCGAGTGTGTGTGTCACCTCCCTAGGCAATTTCCGTTGCCAAATTGAAAAATTACGCTCGCGCAAAGTTTCGTTGCCTTGATTTGAGCACTCCCCCCCTCCGCCCCTGCACAGCTCAGCTGCAGCTTGATGAGCCCCCCTTCCACCCCTGGCGCAGCAAACACTACTTGAGCGCGGGTGGGGGCGGTGCGGTGAGCGGGAGCAGGAGCGGCAGAGAGGGACAGTTTTTACTTTTCCCATACGCTTATTACATCATTGCGATGTACATGTGCCCCATTTTAGGCAAAAGGAAAATCCAGAGCACAACTCAAACTCAAACTCAAACTCAAATTCAAACTTGAGAAACTGAAAGACGCAAACTGTAGCTCGGGCCACGGTTTCTGTTTCGGTTTTGCATTTTGGGCGAGGGCAAGAGTCGGTGGTGTGAGTATTACGCATTTTTTGACTCTCTCTCTGCCTCTTTCTATCTCCGTATGTATAAATATGTGAAAAAAGAAAGTACACACACACACACCCACACACACCCAGACTCCCGCACACACGCAACGAAAAAAAACGAGTAAAACGCTAATGAAAATTAAAATGAAAAATTGCAAACGACGTGTGGTAGACGCAACAGCCGAGCCTTGCTAAAAACGCAGGGACCACACAGGGTGTGCAGGGAGCGAACGAAGCAGTGGAGCTGCGGTATTAGCAGCAACAGCAGCAGCGTTGGCAGCAGCAGCGGCAGCAGCGGCAATGGGGCTGCCACACATACTCAAACGAACGCATACATTAGATAATGTGTTGTGTGTAGCTGTAGCTGTAGCTGTTGCTGTTGCTCCTTTGGCTCCCAGCCCCCAAACGACGCCCCCTCACGCATGTCTCCACACTGACAGCATAAAAAGTGAAAAAACAAAATTTTCCATTTTTACTTTGCGTTTTGGGTGCTCTGAAGCGCGGGGCTAGGTCGGCGACTGAAGCTGTAGCTGGAGTTGGGGGTGCGGCTAAGACTATGGTTAGGGGTAAGGCAGAAGGTGCGGGTGCCGGTGCGGGTTAGCAGGGTGGCTCAGTGGTTGGGCGCAACGTCAAAGCCAATGCCAAGCGCGCGTCTGCCATTAGCATACACTACTCACATTTTATAATGCGTTTTTCTGTGCGGGTTTCTCTCTCTCTCTCTCCCCTCCCTCTCTTACACTTGTGCTTATTCTATATATGTATAAATGTGTATGTGTGTGAGTGTGTCGTTCTGCTCATTTCATTACAACAACTGCTTTGGGTACTTGTAATTTATATACATACACACTTTATGTGCGTGCTTTGGTGTGTGTGTGTGTGTGTGTGTGTGTACGTACGTGTGTGTGTGTGTGGCTAAACTACCCTTTTGCCTAATTTTTAATCTCGCGCGTTGCCAAGCAGCAACACCGACTGCGACGGCGACGTCGATGTCGATGTCGTCGCCAAGCCTCAGCCTATTAGACGGTTAGACGTTTAGTCATTGTTCGCATAAATAGAGTTGGCGGATCTGGTTCAACTTTTTGAGCTAGTTCCAATTGATTGGTTGGTTCAATAGTTTGCTTAGCATTGGCTATGTCGATAATATGATGCACTTTGAGAACGGAGTGTGCAGCTGAACTAGTTCCAAATGATTGGTTACGACTTTCATAATAGTGAACTGAACTAGTGCCAATTAGCTGGTTAGTTCAGCAGTTCCTTTCCGTATCACAAACTGTGTCCTCGATTCAGTAGTTCATTTCTTGAACACCTTATGATAGTGAACTTAACTAGCTCCAATAGTTCAATAGTTGCTTTGCGAACCTCATTCATTTCATTCATTCTTTCACTAGTTCATTTCTTGAGCAGTTCATGATAGTGAACTGAACTAGTTCCAATTGACTGGTTAGTTTAATAGTTTCTTTGCAAGTTCAATCAAAAGTCTGAGCGAGTCTGAGCTTGAGCTGTATATACGTGCATTGTTCATAGCGAACTAGTTCACTAGTTCATTTCAAACAGTTCTAGTGGCTGCATCTGTAGAGAGACGGTGGTCTTAGTCTAAGCTGTCACGATTCAAAACCTGACGTCGAATTCGCATTAACTAACATTTGTATTAACTGTTGTTGTTGTTGTTGTTATTGTTGTGGTTGTGGCTGTTGTTGCTTTTTACTTTTTACTTTTTACACATACAATTAAAAATGTAAATCAGTCGCGTTGCCTTGCGCCCCTTTCATATTCTCAAACACCCCGAATCTTCGCTCGTTTTTTATTATTTTGTGGCATTCTTTGGGAGCGACATTGCTCGAGTGGGTGGGGTTGGGTGGTTGAGTGGTTGCTTCAGCTTCGGCAAACTCCCTCTGCGTATGTATATATATGTATGTACATACATGTATGTGTACATATAATATATTTATTTATTTTACGTGTGCGCTCAACTAAAAATTACAAAATGCCGCAGCTCAAAGCAACAACAACAACAACAACAACAACAACAACAGCAACAATAGCTCAAAGAGTAATCAATGAATTCAATCTTCTTTTGCTGATGTATAGCTACAGCTTAAAACTCGGAAAAAATATTCATTAATCGATTGTGAAATGTGAATTAAATATCTTTATCACAGAATAAAAATCTTTTAACTGAAAGTTTTGCAATTCAGCTAAATTAAAATGCATTTCAATTAACCCTATCGAACATAGAGTAGTGTAGATAGAAGAGCAAGAGATACGTGTATTACTTCTCCTTATCCTCGTCCTCCGCTACAAGTATGTACACACGCATGTATGTTCATCATATCATCACTTCGGCCTACTTTCACAGCAACTGCAGCTTATCCATGTGTAAGCGTGGAATAAAAAGAAAAAAGTGTGAACATCATGTACATCTGTACATCATGAACATAATTTCTTTTTATCTCTCTTTAGTATAAGAAGCCAAAAAAGACACATATTAGTGTTTCATTGAGCTATGTACATAGTCTATGTACTTGTACATCATGTACATACATACGTATCTCTCTATATCTCTTCTTCTTTTGAATGAAATGTAATTAGAAATTAAATATTATTAAGAAGTATAGAAGAGGCATAGATATGTCTTTCATCGAGGTATGTACATCATACATCATACATAATACATCATACATCATACATCATAGATCATACATCATACATCATAAATCATACATCATAAATCATACATCATACATCATACATCATACATCATACATCATACATCATACATCATACATCATACATCATACATCATACATCATACATCATACATCATACATCATACATCATACATCATACATCATACATCATACATCATACATCATACGTGAACATCTCCATCTCCATCTACACCTTTACGGATTCCATGCTAATCAAATGTGAATATGTATGTACATGTACAGTATGTACATGTACATAATGTATGTCTGTCCGCCCGTTTCTTTGCCTTGTAAGTAGATTTGCTGCCGTTGCCGTTGCTGTTGCTGTTGCTGTTGCTATTGCTGATCCATATTATGGCTAGCAGCTGGAAGCTGTCTGTGTGTATAGGCACTTAAACACAGTTTCAAACACGCACACACACACAGCCACAGACACACTAGTGCACACCCACGCCCACACACCGAGAGAGAGGGAGGTAGATAGAGCCAGGGCTTTCACATACAGCGAGAAAGAGGGACCAAACATAAATACATATTTATTGTTGGAACAAGCAATTTAGCGAAAAGAAATCCAAATTATATCATAACTTTGTGTAGTGCGCCATCTGGGGTTTAGTTGCCTGTTTTTCGCCGCCGCCGCCGTCGCCGTATCCCCGGCTGACGTTGCTGCCAACGTCGCTGTAGCTGCTGCCTACGCCTACAACAAAGGCGAAAGCGAACTTCAACAGACACGAGGCGCTAGGCAGTTGCCAGAGCCAGAGCCAGCGCCAGAGCCAGCGCCTGGGCTTGGGCCAGCGAGAGGGGCTGGCAGAGGTGTGGCAAGGCGGGCGCTTTGGCAATAATTCTATGCTGCCACCGACATAGCCGACGTTAAAGATGTTGCCACACACATTTTTGTGCCGTTTTCCACTGTTTTGTTTTGGTTTTTTGCTTGGCTCCTTTTTTATTTTTATACAGCTGCCTTCACAATGAAAACAATTACAACAACAATTGCGAATAAGCATGCAAAACGCAAGTAGAAGATGAAGTAGCCAAATGAGCAAGACAGAGATAGAGCGACGCAAGAGTGTGAGGCAGAGAGACTGGGACGGAGACAACGAGGGAGAGAGCGAGAGAGAGACAGCGCGAGCAGAGCAGTGAAAAAGCTGTGGCAAGTAGCTTGAGTCGGTGCCGCAGTCAAAACCAGCTGCGACGACGGCAGCAGAATGGGAAAATGAGACTGAGCAAAGGGAGTGGGAAGTGGGGACTGGGCGACGGGGGGAG
Organism: Drosophila hydei; assembly: GCF_003285905.1. NCBI lineage: Eukaryota > Metazoa > Arthropoda > Insecta > Diptera > Drosophilidae > Drosophila > Drosophila hydei. The sequence continues at coordinate 281,070 of NW_022045716.1, read as the reverse complement.
TGGGAAATGGGAAATGGGAAATGGGGAACGGGAACAGAACGAGAATGAAATGTTTTCTAATAAATTTTGCTTTATGTGCGCGGTGCGGCGTGAGCAGCGGACGAGCAGAGGGCGGGCGAGCAGTAGAAAAGGGAATAAATAAAAATAAAGTTTTATATTCATGTACCGCACACACACACACACACACACACTCTCTCACATGCCGCAAGGGCCGCAACACTTGCCACCCAATTGCCATTAATATGGCGGCTGACTAACATTCGTCTCTGTGTATGTGTGTGTGTGTGTGTGCGTCTCTAATGCCAACTTGCAATTTATTTTAACTTTACCGCGAACTTTAGAGGCAGCCTCCCGCTCAGCCCCCGCCACCCTCAGCCATTGCGCTGCCTGCCTAAAAAAATAAATAAAAAATAATAAAAAAGAGAAGAAAATGTAAAAACAAAGCAGAAAGAAAAAACTTTTTCGCCATTTTGTTTCATTTTTTCCTTATTTTCTTTACTATTTCAGCTAAATTTTTTTCAATTTCTCTTCTCTTCTTTTTTCTACTTATTTACTATGTTGTTCTTCTTCTTTGCAGTTCCCCCTCTCGCTCTCGCCCCATCTCCATCTCTGTTCAGTGTTTTGTGTGTTTTTCGGAGAGGCGCAACAAAGGTAAACGAATCTTTTTTATATATTTCTATTTTTTGGCATTTTCCTTTTCTATTTTGCCTTAAGCTTTAGCATTCCATTGATGCTGCAAGAACGATATCATATGATCATAGACGTCTGTCTATATCCATACAGAAGTGGGCAGTATCTTTTATGGGACTGTAACAATTTCTGGTCTCTAATCAAAGTTCATTGCTGGGCAATGGGCAATGGGCAATGGGCAATGGGCAATGGGCAATGGGTACTGGGCATCAGGTATGCGAGGCTCGTCTGAGGCATAAAGTAGAGCTGAGTTAGGGGTTGGGGTTTCTTGTAGCCTCGTAAAGCAAGTAGGGTAGTGGTATTTTTACTGGCAATTGCAAGCATTTCATAATTTTCATATTAGCTGCAATAAAATGCGAAATTCTAGTCAAACTGCCAAGGGTTGGGGTAAGGGGCAAGGGGTGACGCCGAGCCACAAAGCAAAATAACAAAAATCGAAGCGTACAAAGGTCATTAAAGCAGAGAAGATGGAGCTGCCAAGCAGCGAGAAGGAAGCTGCGAGCTGAGAGCTAAGAGCTAAGAGCTGAGCTAGCGGGCTGCAGCTTTATCAAGCACTAACACAAAACTCTCTGTGTGTGCAGCTTCCTAATCAACCCTTTTACGAACCCTAAAAACGAGAGGAAAAAATTGTAAGGCAACAACAACTATAACCGAGCATAACAATAAAATGTAAAATTAGAAGCCGTCGCCGCGCCCGTCGTTAGGGGCAGTTTCTGATACACCCAACCACCCCCAACCCACAGCCGCACCTCAACCCTCGCCCCTCCCCCTGCCCCACCGCCTTTTGGCCACGCGGCTTCAATTACAACAACTACAAAAAAAACACAAGTAAAAACGTTTGCAGTCAGCCATACGCGGCTGCATAATACTCGCTCAGCAATCTTAGTCTCACCCTCGATGCGGCGCAGCAGGCTGTCAGGAATGATCCAAGTCCTGCCACGCCCAAAGTGCACCAGCAGAGAGTCTCGAGCTGCAATTGCCGGACTGCTCGAACAGCGTGACACTGAAGCCAATATGCTCCATTTTCACTAAGTGAGCGAGCATAGAAACCAGGCAAGCCCAAGCGAAGTCGCAACCTGAGCATCGCTGTCGAATGAGGCGGAAGCGAGCCAACAGCAGCAACAACAACACAACAAAATCCATAGCACAGCATTAGGCGGCGGCTAAGGTCAGACAGCAGACGACGCGCGTTCGCTCTCTTTATGTGTGTGTGTGTGTGTGTGTGCGTGTGTGTGTAAAGGAAATATGTAGCGTGGGGTCTTAAAAAACTACTTTAAGCGCATGATCAGCGGTATTTTCGGCTAGCCCAGCTAACAACTTGCAGCAGCAAGCAGCGCAACACAGCCACACACACACACACACACACACACACATACACAGCCAGACACACAAACGCATAAAAAGAAAAGCGGCAGCAGCAGCAGCTTCCGCGGCATCATTAAGGGTAGTTTCCAGCATCGTAAAAATATAGAGAAATAAAATTGAAAAAAAGGCAATAACAACAGCAGCAACAACAACAATAAGAAGCAGCAGAAGAAGAAGATGAAGCAGCAGCGGCAGCAGAAATTCGGCATACGACGACGACGACTACGAACAACAACAAAGCGCAGCCGAAAAAAAACAAAATAAATAAAATGTATCAATATAAGAAAAGTTGCTATGAAAATTGGCAAATGGCATCGAATCGTATTGCAACAACAACAACAACAACAACGGCAACAGCTAAGCGCGCGCGTTAACGAACTACAAATTTTAGAGCAGCGAACACCAAACCCAATTACTCAGTAGCCAGCCAAGGCAGCCAACAGCCAAGAACAGCCACTCAGCTGACCTTCCCACAAACTCAAATCCAAGCGCTAGCATCCCAACCCCTCCCCACCTCCTACCTCCTCCCGCTCGCGCTCTCTCTCTCTCTCTCCAGCAGCTCGCTGCCCATTCCGCATTCTCCATTAGCTGCCACGAAATCAATGAACGTCTAAGACGTAGCCGAAGCTAAAGCTTAAGTCGATGCCAGGCTAAAAGCGAAAGGTAAGTGGGCATATCGCGATGCTTTACTGTTAGACGGCAACTCTAGTTCAATGAGCTAGTTCGTTTTGATGATGCAGTTTGATTTGCTGTGCCAGTGCAGTTTGATAAGCTAGCTCAATAGTTGGATGCGATTAGCTAGTTCAATATGGCGAACTTGCTCAGTTCAATAAGCTAGTTCACTGACTTAATAGTACTAGTAAGATCCGATGAACTAGTTCAGTATGATGAACTGGTTCAATATGATGAACTTTCTCAATTTGATAAGCTAGCTCACTGCTTTAATGATAATAGTAATAGTTAGAATGAACTAGTTCAATAAGGTGAACTTTCTCAATTCGTTAAGCTACCCAATTTTGGTTCTACTAGTTCTATTTGTGGTACTTTTTCAATTTGATGAACTAGTACTGATTTAATTTGTTATTTTGCTTTGAGTTGCACTAGTTTAATGTTATGAACAAGTTCCATTTCATAAAGTAGTTATTTTTGATGAACTAGTTCCTTTTGGAATCATACAATTTATCGTTAATTTTATTCACCTGTTCAGATAGATATGTTCGAATGAGTCGCCTTTGAACTATTCATATTGAACTAGTTCATTGAATCGAAATTATTCTGAACTGTGTCTTAGCAGCCGCCTCCCAGAAACTCTCTCTGCAGTTGTTTTTACAGGTGAAGTGCTGCTGTCACACATATCGATAACTCACTGTAGACAGCATTTCTAATTAAAGCTTCAAAGTCGTCTCTTCTTTTTTATAGATACCCAGCTGCAACTTTTCTAGCTGTCTATCTTTTTTCTCTCAGTTGCGCTTTGTCTGCTGTATCGATGCCCCACTGTAGCCACTGTCTTAGCCATAGTTTTGCTCATAGTTTGACACCCCCTTTCCGGTGCCAATCAGAGCGAACTTCTTCTAGCGAAATCTCTATAAATAATGTTTCTGGCGCAGACGAAATCAAACGATGATTTTGGCGTTGTCGGGATAAGGCTCAACCCGCCCAGCCCCCAGCCCCCAGCCACCAGCCCCTCTTCACAGCGAGTACAGAGCCAACCCTTGCGCGCCTACGCAACGCTGTTTGCCACGAGGCGGCGTCATCGTCATCGTCGGCGTTGGCATCGTCCTTGTCCAAGTCCTCTTCTTCGTCGTCGTCGACTTCGGCTGTTGAGCGTCTTTAACTCTCATGCCCTTGCCCTTTCCCTTTCCCATTCCCATTCCCTTTCCCTTTTCTTTCTGCGCTCGCTTCTCCGTTACCTAAGCCACCCACCCCCAGGGCCTCCTCCCCCTGCCCCGCCGCCTTCTCGTTCATCTATTCATTCCTCCTGTTCCAGGAGCCATTAAGTTTTCTCGCTGTAATAAAAAATTTTCCTTTTTTTGCCGCGCATCACAGAGCGTTTATATATATATGTGTGTGTGTACCTTTGTGTATATGTGTATGTGTGTGTGTAGATACTAAATTTTCTAGTTTTTTTTGTGTATTTCCCTTTTACTCTATGCTTTGCCTTGCCTTGGCATTAGTGTTTATTTTTTTCTTTTTTTGAAAAGAAGATTTATGTAAAACGTTTGGGGAGTTAGCGCTGCGACAGAGCAGCCAGCTGCGGCAGAGGCCGCGCCGTCGACGCCAGCAGCGACAGCATTAGCAAAATAGTCGCAGATGCTGTTGCTGTAAGTTTTACGCAGTCAAAAAACAAAACTGCCAAAATACCCATCGCCCATCGCCCATCGCCCATCGCCCGTCGTCCATCGCCCACCGACTGGCGTCTTTCGCCTACCTTAAGCTCCGGCAGCCATCCTCTGCCACAACCCCTCTAGCCAGACCAGACCAGACCAAACCAGACCGCTCTCCACCCTCACCCTCGCCACAAGTTGCTGGCTGAGTTGCCTGCGGAGCCGCTGCGCTTGACTGCGACCAGCAACTGGAACGGCAAGACCTTCGCTCCTGGCCCTGGGCTGGCCTCACCCCTACACCAGAGCCAAGTCCTACTCCCACTCCTGCCCTAGCCCCTGGCTTGGAAGTTTGGCAAGTTTCATGTTTAGATTTCTAAGTCGCCTGCCAAAACCTCCCGCTGTGGATTTTCCACTATAAATATACATTTCCTGGCGCCCCTCACTTGCCCCCTCCAGCAGCAACTACATTTACTTGATTATTATATAGCTCGTCAATAATTAAGCCAAGACTGCCTGTGTGAAGGATACCCTGTAAGTAGTGCCGAGCCAGAGGACGATTGCCTGAGATGTGACTGAGGAGATGCGGAGAGATGCGGAAACAGCAAAATTTCGCATCTCAGGTCAAGTCTTTAGTTCCATGGATTAGGACCGTATTCCAGCACAAGAAACCTAGCAGAAGAATATATCTGGGTAACAGTGCTCCATGTTAGATGCTAATTTCGAGTGTCTGTTTGGAGTCGTTAGTCTGGCGCGCTGTGTGCCTCGCCTTGGCCTTGGCAAAAGGGTTCATTGCACATTGCGCTGCATTCAATTATTGACAAACTGGCAAACAGTCGATTTACGCAAGTGTCAGCGGGGCCGGGCGAGAGGGGTGCATAGAGAAAGGCCTGTGCAAAGCTGGGCAAGCCTTGAAATATAAAGAAAAACCCACGAGAAACAAAGAGAAACCCAGCACACATTCAATATTTGCAGATGAAGTGCGAACGCGGAGGGCGAGGCAGAGCCGGAGACGTTTACTTTGTTTATAGCCACATTTTAGTTGAAGCTCGAGCCCGGTTAGCCGATTATTGGATCAGCTGCTGAATGCGATCACTCGATCGCTGACTGCGCAAACCTTGTTGCCACGTGCCTTACAGAGCTGCATGCACACACAGCTACAGACAGAGCAGGAGATAGACACAGAGAGAGAGATGAAGTCAGATACAGATACAGATGAATAAAACTTAAAATAAGCAAAGAATCGAAGTAGTAAAAACTTTTTCTTATCGCATAGCATAAACACACGCTCCATCTGTCCCCCTGCCCCTGTCTCCCTCTCTTTCTCTCTCTATTTGTGTCTCTGCTTCTCCTTCTGTTGTTTTGTCTTTCGACTATGTGCAACATTAATAGCAACAACAACAACAACAACAATAGCAACAGCGGAAGCGACGCGTAGCAAAACGAAAAATGCCACAAAACGTGCTTCTAAGTTATTTTTCATTTGCCCCAGCCCCAAGCTGCATAACAGGCAGACTCCCTGCCCTTACACACACAGAAACACACACACGCACATTGGCCAGAGCATCTTAGACGCTTGAGCGCTGCTTGCTATTGTGTTTGTTGTTGTTTTTATCCTTCACACACACACACACTCACACACACACAACAAAAGATTGTCGAGTAGTTAGGTAACGGCCAACAGGCAACTGTAACGGTAGCGGTAACAGCAACGGTAAAGGCAGCGGCACTGGCACTGGGGCAGACAGGCATTTTAAGATTTATGTCGGTGATTATTTCTAAGTTTTTGTGCGCTTAGCAATGCGCCGCCCCCGCTCAGCTCTTGCCACAAGCATAGCTACAGGGTAGATCTGTGTGTGTATATATCAATGTATATCCACCTATATATGTATGAGGCACGTAGCAGCGCCAAATAGTGACCCCCAAATGCCTAACCTCGCTTAGCCTGGTCACTTATCCAGCTGGCTCCGCTTTGTGCGAGTGAGCGAAACGTGGCTGAGCCAAGATAACGCATACGCCGCGTATGCCGCTTTGGCTTGCACTGGCTGCACACGCTCAGAGCCCAGTTCTGATCTCGAGTCCCGCTTTAAGTCCAGCGTGGCCCTAGCCAGCAGACTGTATCCAATGCCCACATAGTCACCCTCACCTGCATCCTCCTTCTCGCAGCTCAGCCCTCGCCTCCTCATCGCAGCTAGCGCTGCTTGTGTTTGCCTTTGCCTGCTTTTCAATTCCCATTCTTTCTTTGGCTCATTGTGTTGACCTCGGCATCTCGTTTTTTTCTTCTGCTTCTTCTTCTTCTTCTTCTAAGCACAATACTATTTTCTTATTTTTCTGTTGTTGTTGTTGTTACATTTAAAATGTTTTATTTGGCCATTTGTATGTTTTATGGGAGCCGTCGCTTACCGCTAGCTACCTACGAAATCGACCCATGCCCGCGCCATCCCGCCCAGCCGCCTTCTGTGTCGCATTTATTCAAGTATATTTATATAAATACATAAATATATATTCGTTTAAACAGGAATGTTTTTGTGAAGCCATATGCTACATGTAGCTTTGCTCTGATCTAGCATGGGCATGAAGCGAAACTAAGTCCGAATGCGAGCATATCAGAAGAAGTCTAAGTCTTCACTTATATATATATATATATATATATATATATATATATATATATATATATATATATATATATATATAGATATATATATATATATATATATATATATATATATATATATATAGATATATATATATAGATATATATATATATATATATATATATATATAGATATATATATTACGAACTTACTGGAATTAGTGAGAGTTGCACGTTCCACACAGTCGTCTCATCAGTAGCCTCGTCTGCACCTGCTCTGCAGCCTCTCTTCAAATGGTTCTTCAATTCTAGATCTGTTTCGCTATGTGTGATAGGCAGTTGGCTAGACCTGAATAAAAGAAGTTCGAAATGAAATTTTAGTTTCAGGTAATTGAATTCGAATCGAATACAGGTGTGTTTGAAGCAAGCTTAGCCATTTGCGAACGCCTCAAACAAGCTATTTGTGATAAGGACACACAGCCGACTGATGCCAGCGCAGCTTGAGCTAGGCATGAAATTCAAATGCTTCTTTAATCAAATATGCCTGGGGCAGTATCTGATCTACTATGAATCAGATGGATATAGTTGTGCTCATGAAAATAGTAATTCTGCACGACAAAAATACAAACATAAGACAAATGAGTAATACATATATGGTTAATGAGGTATATATATATATTGATTCATAGTTGACATTGACATTAGCCAACTCAAGAGCACTTCGAGCCCTCTGCCTCACTGTATGCACTCAACTTTCGTTTTTACTTGGCATCTGCTGCTGTCTCTTCTACTTTTGTGTGGCTCATGCCCCAAAACTAATCGCGACTGCTTAAAAGGGGCAGCAGCAGCAGTCGCTGTTCTGCACAATGCATAAGAGAGTGCGAGAGAGAGAGAGAGAGAGAGAAAGAGAGCGCGAATTCTAAATTAAAAGTAATAATAAGTATGTTATGTTCGAGTAACAGGAGGTGTGTGTGTGTGGGGGTAGCTACCCTGCGAACTTAGACATTGAAATGAGAATTTTTAAATATAAAAGGATGCCACACACACTCCCACACACACACACACACACAATATGCATATGTATTAACTCAGCCCACACCCACCTGACATCTACTAGCAACAACAACAACAACTAATGCCAAAGCTCTGGTTGTAGCTAGTCTCCAGCGTCTTCCACGCTGCCAGCGTCGCTGTCGCTGCCGCCGTTGCCGTTGCCGTTGCCGTCGACGTCAGCCGCCGTTAGCAATGCAAAAGAAATATTGCAACCCTCGGCAGAGGGTTGTGTGTGTGTGTGTGTGTGTGCTTTTTATTTTCTAAACTTTACTGAAGTTGTCGTTGTTGTTTTTTTTCCATGCTGCTTCTCCTCTTTGAATGCTTTTTTATACATGTTTATATGTATATATATAGTACCCGTACTTAGTGGCTGGGCAATGCCGAAAACGCACTGCGAGAAATCGCGAAGACTAGCGAAAGAAGACATTGCACATGATCTCCTGGTCAGTGGGCTTCAGAGGCTGAAGCAGTAGAGTGGAGACAACTCATAACCTACATGCACGAGGTATCGAACTCAATCTGCAATAGACGGACAAACGAATAGAATGCTTGAGAGCAGAGCTCCACAGTGACCCAACTGCAGATCTGCTTGCTTCAAGATCTGCTGGCTCCGCGTTCCACATTTCATATTTCATATTTCATATTTCATATTTCATATTTCATATTTCATATTTCATATTTCATATTTCATATTTCATATTTCATATTTCATATTCCATGTTCCATATTCCATATTCCATATTCCATATTCCATGTTCCATGTTCCATGTTCCATATTCTATATTCCACATTCCATATTCCATATTACATGTTCCATGTTCCATGTTCCATATTCCATATTCCACATTCCATATTCCATATTCCATATTCCATATTCCACATTCCATACTCCATATTCTATATTCCATATTCCATATTCCATATTCCATATTCCACATTCCGTATTCCGTATTCCATTTTCCATATTCCATATTCCATGTTCCATATTCCATATTCCATATTCAATATTCAACATTCCTCATTCCATATTCCATATGCTCTCATTTCACTACTTAAGCGAGAGAGAAGTCGAATCATACCAGATTATTATCGCTAGCTCTAGCTCATATACATACACATCTATATATCTTAGTATATAATCGACGTTCAGCTAACTATTTATTTATGATATTTCTTATTCAGACATCATTTTGCTCAGTGTACGCTTTGTATTGGCGCCTGTCTGTGCGGCGTTGTCATTGCGCCTAAAAAGCACCTTTTTCCACTACAATTCCGCTCATGCTGCCTGCGCCTTAGCCTGCCTTAGCCTTACAACAGACTGGCACAACAATTTACAACACACACACATACATACATACACTTAAACAAGCAGCCACCATAAAACATAATATGTATGAGATTTTTCTTTCTTCTTTTTTAACTACGAACACGTAGTTAAAAAATGAAAAAATTTAGAACTGCAAACGAAGATGAAGATGCTGTTGTATGTGTGTGTGTGTGTGTGTGTGTGTGTGTGTGCGTGGGGGACTCTGGTTGTACCTAGCAGAAGAGCTACTGCGGCATCGACGCCAGCATCAACGTCAGAAAATTGAAAAAAAGAAAGAAAAAAGAAAATAATACAACTACAACGCACCGACGACGTCTGCTATCGTCTCAGTCTCAGTCTCAGCTGGCTTTGCTACAGCCAAGTCGCAACTACACGGACACAGACACACAAACACAGACACACGCACACGCACGCACACAGAGACACGGGCCACGCACAGACATGCATATAAACCACCCTTGAAAAAATTTCGCGCAGCAAAATCTAAAGCAAAAATTTCAAGAGACGAAAAAACGAAAAACGAAGTGCAAAAGTATAGAAAGAAATGTTGAAATAAAAACCTTGTTTCCGCGCAAGTTACAACAGCTTCCCCCACCCTGCCCCGCTAGCCGGCCAGCTGACAAAAAAAGCTAAGCACACACACACACACGCACACCACTTATTTGGAGGGGTTACGAGTACATGCCGTATCCACCTTGAAGAGAAAGTACGATATTTGCTAGCAATAAAAGTAGTAATCAGTCGCGGTGCCTGCCATACACACACACACACACACACAGAGACGCACACACACACACACACACGCACACACATACATAAAAGGCGAGCGAATCGCCGAGGTTGCTCTGTCGACATTCCCGAGTTAGAAAGAGATGAGCATTAGAAGCAGGCAGAAAAGCAACAACAACGTTTCGTAGGGAGGCGAAAGAGTAAGCGAGAGGGGGCCGGGGACGTATGGGGAGGTGGCAGTGGGGAGCAAGCTGCTGGCTGGTGGCTGGTTTAACAACTGCTCCGCGTAACGAGAACTTTTCATTTTATGTAATTTCACTTCGCCGTTTTTTTTTTTCGCCGCACTGCTTTTTTTGCGCTTTGCTCATTTTTCTATAACATTCGAATTTTTAAGTGAGTGTCGCCGGCGCTGCCGACGCCGCGGCCGGCGTCGCTGTCACGCATGTCGCCGCGGCTGTCTGCCTTTACTTTTGCTTTTGCTTACCCCATTTTTCGCCCCTAGCGAGCTGCAATGTTTTTTTGCTTCTTTCTTTTTTCTCGCTAACTAAGACATTTGCTGTCGCTGCATTCGTTGGCGCTGCTGGCGTAGGCAGCGCTGCCAGCGTCGGCAGTTTTTCTTTTTTTGTGTGTTGAAATTACGAAAGCGACATTAATTTTTTAGAATTGCGCTTATGCGTGGAAAAGCAGTTAGCCTAGTGCGGAGGAGGCGGAGGAGGTGGAGCAGGTGGAACAGGGACAGGCAAAAAAGAGACAGAGGCAGCGACTGCGCTGCTTGCCAAACTTTCACTGCGGGTTTGGGGCTTGGAAATTGGGTTGGGGGTGGCTCGGCAGAAGCTGCGTTTTAAATGGGTAGTAAACGCGCATGTATGTAGTTATATTATTTTTTACGAGCGCGATATGTTGTGTAAAATAGCATTCTGCCTCAGTCAACAACCACGCCTACCCGCACCCCTCTCCACACCCCATCCGCCGCCCTACCACCTCCTCACATATCTCTATATATATATGCATATTTTGTATGTGGCTATGCAGATGAGTCGGCTGTAAGTTTTCACTTTACACTCAGGTGTGCTTCAGATGGGGGTGGGGGTGGTAGGGAGGGGGCAGCCGTTAAGATACCTTTGTAGCACACGGGTTTCCTTAGTATTCTATACATAGTTTGGATGTGGGAATGATTGCCTACACTTGAACGAATCGATTCATTCGATAACAGAGAAATGTCCCAGTTTAGTAATCGATAAGTTAATTTTATAATGCATGCCATCGATATGTTTTTATAGATACTCAGCAATTAATTTGTCCTTCCAATCGATGAATCAAAAGTCAAAAAGAGCAAGTTTTCACAAGTTTTGACTGGCATTATCGATTTGCCGCTAGTTGTACCATGAAAAGTCATCGGTATGTGTTGAATTTACTTAGTATATCAGCTTCTTGATAGATAGATTCTTGCTGTTCAATCAAAAAAGTAAAGTATCGATAAATCGATAATTGTGAACTATTAATCAATTTGGGTTTTAATTCTTATGTGGATTGTAAGTTATGCGATGCATTTAGATGCCCAAAAATTCACATCGATTTATCGACACATTCTTATTGATCAATCGATCAAAAGTTGCAAGTCGATAAATCGATTGTCACACATTAGTAGTAGTGCATAGCCTGCTCTTGCACATTATATGAGGTCTCACGCTCCATCAAAATAGAATGCAGACACAGTTGATAAATCGATAACCGATACATTTTCTGTTTAGTTTCTCACATGTAGTTTCATCGATACATTTCTAAAGTTGAATTATCAGTAAGAAATCGATAAATCGATACTCATGAATTATGAGTAAATTAAGCTTGTTTGCCTGAAACAGTCGTGGCCAAATTAATGAGCACAGCACAATGCATTGCATCGCATCGCATCGCATCGCATAGCCATTCGCTGCGACTATTTTGATCCTTTTTGTGTTTTTTTCCTCCCATACAGTTTACTTAATTTATGGCCACACCCCTGCTCACTGCCCTTGCCACTGCCACGAATGTGAAATTATTTACGCGACAATCGAAATGGATTTTTTGTTTTATAAATGAGGAGAAAACCTCATGAATAATAGCGCAAAATATTTGACGTCAGATGCCTTTTTATATATTGTAATTATAATGGCAAACTTTTTGCCATTTCCACTTGTTTTGTCGGCATTTATATTTGATTATGTAATGGTTTTTTATTGCAAAAGAATGCATAAAAAACACACAGCAAATCAAGCAAAAAATAGATGAAAAAATGATGGAAATATTTTGTGTTTGCTTTGGGGTTGGCAAAATTTATTGATGAAGCGAGAGGCAAGAAAGGAAGCAAAAAAAGCAGCCAAATGAAATGTTAATTTCACACACACACACACACACTCGATCCCCCTCTCTCCCTCCCTCTCTCCGCCCATGCTTGACAGCTGACACTGGCCATAGCAAACAATGGAAATCACAATGACTGACCGATCCTGGCCTTGTGCCTTGTGCCTTGTGCCTTGCACCACGCCCCTCCTGTCTAGAGCCCAATTGACCCCTGGCCAGCCGAACGCCCCTCTCCCTGATTCTCATTGTAAGCACAGCAAAATGAATATCATGCTGCCAAATTGTCATAACAACAACAGCAGCAGCAGCAGCAGCAGCAGCAGCAACATGACTTGCCCATTGCCAGAGCGACAAAACCTAGAAATGTTTTCATAATTCAACAGTTTCTAGCTAGAGCTGTGCGTGTGTGTGCGTGTGTGGCGCGTGTGTGTGCACAGTATGTGCCAACGCTATTAGACAATGCCATTGACTAAGGCCAGCAAACACGAGAGCAGCTGCAAAGGCTTTTCCCAGACTCTTTCAGCTTTTCACTTTCCCCTTCGCATATCAATCAGGCCCAGAGCTTAGCTCTCTGCGACTATAGACAGATATATAGAGATATATACACAATGGTTATATTACACTCAGGCAGTAGAGCAAGTACAGTGACGCAGTACAGTAAAGCCTTGCCAATCCAAACAGTCTTTGATCAGTAAACAATATAAAGGAGCAGCAGAAGACGAAGCAGAATAAGTAGAACGCGTAAAAGGGAGCTTGCAAAGAAGAAGAAGATGAAGATGTAAGGAAGAACATAGGAAGAGTAGAAGAAGGAGAAGAAGAAGAAGAGGAAGAGGCAGAGGAAGAAGAAGCCGATGTACAACTTGTGCTTGTCAAGCTGGAACTTGCTCGAATTCCAGCACACACACACACACACACACACACACACACACACACACATATCTGTCTATATGTTTAGCAGACGTGAAGGCAGAGTAAAGGAATGTGCGTAATATGCATACAGATATATATATATATATATATATATATATATATATATATATATATATATATATATATATACTATATACAAATATATATGTGTATGTGTGTGTGGGTGTGGGTGTGGGTGTGGGTGTGGGTGTGGGTGTGGGTGTGGGTGTGTGCACTCACACGACGACCCCCAACGACATGCTAAAAATTTGTATAGAAAATTAGTTAAAAAATTACTCCGCAGACACGCGCACACAAACAATTTACATGGCTGGGGGCGGGGGAGGGGCAGCTGGTGTATATGTATTGTATGTGCGCACACACGCACACACACGCACGTAGTCGCGTACACACATTCGGCATTAGTGGGCGGTGTTAGAAATTTGCGTGGATCCTTCCTTGCCCATTGTATAAAGGCGACATTACTACCTCCACACCCACGCACACACAGGCAGAGAGGGAGATAGCAGAGCGCACAGCGTGTGCAGGGCTACTTCTACTTTTTTAAGCACACACACACACACACACACACATGTGACGAGTGTGTGTGGCGCGCGAGTTGAAAGTTTGTCATAAAGCACCCCATTAAAAAAGAGGCGCACAGCGAACGCTTCACAAAGTTAGAAGTGGCCGGGGCGGGAGCATGCCCCTCCCCCTGGACTCCCCTTTTGGGGAGTTTTGTGCGGCAGCAAGCGAGACAGAGCGAAAGCAGCCACCAAATTAAACATAAATGCGAATTAGAAAAAACTTTTCTTTTTTTTTACTGCGAATAGCAGCAGCAGCAGCAGCAGCTCAAAAGGTTGAAGCCACACGAGGCAAAGCGCAGGGAAGCAAACAATGAGAGCACAGACGCCTAGCTAAAAGCTAAAAGCTAAGAGCAGCCTCCAGTGGCAGTTGATCTATTGCAAGCAGAGCTTACGATTTGGCCTTTTTCGCGACAGATCTAGCCTTTTTTGCTGTTAAATTCCTGAAACTCATTGGACATTGATAGAGCTGATGACCATTCGTCCGTCGCCTGTCCAATGGCACTCGCGAGCGCTGTAAAAGCTGCCGACTTGAAATCGGGAATATCTAGACCTATCGAGGCCCTGCGCAGGTTTTTGATTGATGTCTATCGATAAGTTTTGCAGGCTTCTAAGCTCTAAGCCCTTTGTATATATATGAGCAGGAGTCCAGTCACGAGTGTCTGTTCATCCGTCCGTATGCACGGACATCAGTTCTTGAGCTCGGTTCGGTGAGCGGAGCTGCATACCATAAAAGCGCGCTTCAGGGTATCTGCTAGTCGGGCACTCCCGCCTTAAGCAGTGTTTTCTTCCCTGTGCGATCGACGAGTCTCGGCCGCAGGTCGCCTAAAGTGTGTCAGCTGTGCTTAGGATCGACTCGAAGCAGGCTTCGCTAAAAATTGCCCTCTTGCAGCAGTTGCCACTTGCCACTTGCCACTTGCCACATGGCACTGCTGCCACACACAGAGCAGACGTGTGCAGTTGTTTTTGGCAATTAACCAAGAGTGCTGCTGGCTGCGCCGTCAACGCCCACCACTGCCCTGCCTCCTGCACTGGGGGCGAGCCCCCAGCCCCCACCGCCAGCCAGCCCCACTAGCAAATGTAAAAAAAGGTACACATACGCACAGTTTTTTGTTGCCTGCGTCGCACTCCACATTTTTAAATATGTTTAACTGCTGCGCATCGTTTCATGGCTGGGTAGGCCGGCAGGGGCGCAGGGGTAGTTGGGGGTGTGGGGGTGTGGCGGTGGCTGGCAACGTGGCAGCGTGACAGCGTGGCAGGGCTGGCGGGGTGTTAGGGTTGATATTCGTTTGGCGCTTTTCTCTGTTTGGTTAATATTTTGGCTCGTTTATGGGCAATGCGTGTGCGTGTGGCCATGTATGTGTGTGTGTGTGTTTATATATACATATATAGATGTGTGTGTGTGTGGGAGTTCGCGGAGTCTTTGTGGGTTCGCTAGTGTATATGTACATAAGTTCACACACACACACACACACACACGCACAGACACGCAGATAGGTGTAGGCTGTTCGGCTCACACTCAAATAGCTCCGCCCCACCCGCCCACTCCTCGCCCACTTTACAGGCAGCGAGACATGTGCGTAATATATTAACCGACACAAAAAAAGTAGGTGGAGCTGTAAAAATGAGCGCCGACACTTTTTGGCTTACTCTTTGCTGTGTCCACCTGACCAGCCCACCCCAGCCCCTTTCGCCTTCCCCTCCCCCTCCCCCTCAGCTACGCCACCCTCTCCCCTCTCTCTGCCTGCATTCATACGGCACATAGACAACTCTATGCATGATTATTGAATGTTTTTTTTTTTCAATTGACTCTATCTCTTTCTCTCTCTCTCTCTCTGCACATGAATTGCCAAAAAATCATTTTTCAATTATTTTAGCACAATTAGGGAACTGAGAAATGCTTCCATATAATAGCAGTCCATACATGAAGTTATAGCTCTTGAAGTCAAAGGTTCTTCCATAGCTTTAGTCGCATGCATAGAAAGCATAGCAGTTGGGTGTAGCCAACTGTTCAATACTCGCTCTTGCCACGCAGTTGATAAGAGCTTCAGAGAAACTATCATATGGGGCACAGGGAACCTCATTCATTTATATTAAATGTAGCTTGCATAAAAGCTAAAATGCTCGCTTTTCACTATGTAAACAAGCATAAAAAGGTAGTTTTTGTTTTTGCATTTGAATCAGCTGAAGGGAAAGCAGTTTTAACTAAGGCAAGCACTACGATCTTAAATTTCAATCTAATATGGCACACAGACACACGCACACACACATACTGGTTTTGAAACACGCCCAACCACTACATATGCAAAACAGCTATTCCTATTGGCTAATTACAACGAGCTGAAAAATTACACACAGCGAATAATCTACATAAGATGTTACATACGTACATCAATGCCTTGGGCTTATGAGTATGCGCGTGTGAGCTCTGTCTGTGTGTGTGTAATTTAAAAAAGAAAACACACACACTCACACACACACACACGCACACACGTCGTCGTCTTCGTCGTCGCCGAGCTGCTCATGTCTAAGAAAATATGCTGAAAGTTTACCCCAGCAAAGGGAAAAAGTAAAACAAACTCAAAATCAAGGCAAGTGTAACAGTGTACGTGTGTGTGTATGCACGTGTGTGTGCGAGTCGAGTAAATCAAAATTATGTGCACTCACACAAACACACACACTACTTGCGCCTCTAGCTGCACACACACACACACACACACACACACACTCGTACACAGAGCCAACATCTTAGATTTTTATACAACCCAATGAAGTTGGCTGCAATAGCAATAGCAATAACAACAATAACCGCTAACAAACTACAAGTATTTACAGCCACATGCAGCTCAAATAATTTGTAGCATTTGCCTGCTCCCACCCCACTCTACTGCTCTACTGCCCGCTCTGCGCCTCTTCTCTGCCTACGCTACACTAACCCCACGCCATATTCGCTTTGTCTAGCGGGAGCGCTAAATAAAACTACAACGAAGACGTCAACATCCAAGTCGATTGTTACACTGTCTCTTGCTTGGCCTTGCTCTCCCAGCTAAACGCACACGCACACAAGCACACAAGCACAGGCAGGCGGGCGCGCGCTCTTACGATTTGTAAAAAGAAGCAAAAGTAAGAAAGAAGAAGGAAAAAAATAAAGAAATGTCGGCGCACTTGTTGGCATCTCAAAGTCGCCGCGCCGTCTAAGAGCAAAGCGAAGAGAGCATAGCATACTTAGCAGCGAGCCAAGGCACGAGGCGAGGCAAAGAGCGCGGCCTAGGCGAAGAGCACTACGGCGAGACGGGGCGAGAGGAGACGAAGTAAGGCAAAAGCAGCGACGCTGCGTGGCGCTACTGGTGGGTACTTTACTTGATGATTATGGCGACGATAATGATGATTGGAATGGCTTTGATGGCGTTGAAAATGAAGATTGCGTGTAGTAGATTTCTTTGTGCTTATTTTTTTTTCCTTTTGCGCTAGCAGGGTCCAGCGGCTTGTGCGTGTCCTCCTTCGCGATGCGTGTGTTAGTGCTTGTGCGTGTGGGTGGTTAGCTTAAGGTAATGCTTACAACTACACACTATCAACATTTGATTTTATTACGCTCATTTGTATGCACACATACACACACATAGTAGCGGCAAAGATAGTGCGTGTGCATGTGTGTGTGTGTGTGTATTTGTCCGCCCGCTCAATTTGGCGCCCATAACCACTAAACTAAATTATAAGAATAGATTCACAAAGAGACTGAGAGAGCAAGAGTGTGTGAGTGAGAGAGAGTGAACAACTTTGACCTCCTGCTGTGCTGGACGCTGGCATCGCAGCTAGCATCGCAGTTGACGTCGACGGCAATGAAGGACGCCGTCGTCACACGGCGACTTTTGCCGGCTGGCTGAGTTCATCTTACATTTTTTCATCTTATTTTTATTTTATTTCTGTTTTTTTTTTGGTTTTTGGGTCTTTTTGGGCAACCAGCAGGAGCAAATCGCCAGCGTCTTTCAAGGCAGTTAGTAACTGTTAAGACGTCGTGGTCGTCTCGTCTCGTCGTCATTCTCGCTTCATTTGTGGGTTGCCCATTTGCTGCGCTTCACTTCGCTTCTCGATTCTGTATTCTCGCTTCTTGCTTTTTCTCTGTTCTGTTTGTGTTTTCTGTTGTTTGCCGGCTAGCCTCAGCCAGCCGGCAGCGGCCAAAGCAGCCAAAGCGGCCAAAGCGGCCAAAGCAGCCAAAGCAGCCAAAGCAGCCAAAGCAGCTAAAGCAGCCAAAGCAACCGCAGCAGCAACAATAACAGTTAGCTGGCTCGGACAAGCGGCGGACAGGCTAGAACGTGTTGCTTGCGTTTGTAAATGGTAACAGTAACGGTAACGGTAACGGTAACGGTAACGGTAACAGTAACTGTAACTGCGAAGCTGTGAATGTGAATGTGGCTGCTGTGATTTACTAACTGTTCTTAACATCAATGGATGGCGGAGATAAAGATAGAATGAGAGTGTCAGAGAGCGAAAGAAAGAAAGAGACAGAGAGCAGCATAGCTATTGTAGTCCCCAGTCCCTTTTGCAATAATAACAAATTAATATTATTATTAAAAATAAAAATTATAAAAAAAAGCTGAATATGCACACACACACACACACACACACACACACACACACACACACACACACACACACACACACACACACACACACACACACTCACACACACACACACACACGCGCGCTAATAAATCTATTCACACACACGCACATACACTAACACACACACGCACAAGCGACGCGCTTCTTTTTTTGTTTTCGGCTCGAATATTTTTTGTGCGTCGCCCTGTCGATTTCCCCTTTTCAACGCCAGTGGGTGGCACCGCCCCTTGCCCCCTCCGCCCACCACACTTACTGCACATAGTTGTATTTTGGATTTTTTTGCCCTTTACAATTTGTTGTTTTTTTTTTTAAATTTCGTGCCGTCGCACGGGGGTTGTTTGTGTGTGTGTGCGAGTGTATTTGCGGCAGCGACGCTGACGTCGCCGTCACAGCGAACGCAGCATGCAGCGGGGTTGGTTATGGGCTTCCTTTTTTTCGCTCGCACACACACATGCAAACACACACACACATGCGCGCTCACTCTTTTGCTTCTTTTTTTTTGTTTCAGCGCGTTGCTGTTGTTGTTGCTGCTTTTGGTTTTAGCATTTTTCGTTTTTACTTTTTTTGTTTGTTTTGTTTGCGATTTTCCTTTGGCCGACGTTGCCGTCGCCGCTTCTGCCGACGTCGCAGCTCGCAGCCTTTTTTTAACGCCGCACGCAGCGCAAAAACAACAAAAAAACACACAGAGAAGAGATGAAATAAAGCTAGTTGTTGCTTGCGATTGGGGGTGGGGTGAGGTGGGCTGGTGCGAGGGTCGGAGTGGGGTATTGGCTGCTGCCACATGACATAGGCCGCACAGCAGGGTGGAACGAGTGGAACGGATGGAACGGGGTGGAACGGGTGGCCAGGCAACGGCAATGAGTAATGAGAGTGTTTAGTGCTCGTGTGTAGTTTGGCGGGCGTCGCAGTCGGCAGCCGGCAGCGGACAGTAGCGGCAATTATGCCGTTAGAGCAGCCAAAAAATGCCGGCCACAGTCACTGCCGGCGTCGCAGTCGACGCCTTCAAATCATAGCACAACCTTTGGCGCACTCTGCCATGGTGTGTGTATTGGAGGGGGTCCTCGGGGGTGGAGGGCTTGCGTATGTAATGGCTTCAATTGTGTGCTAAATTTTCTATTTCATTGTCGCGCTGACTGCGCAGCAGCGACCGCAGCCGCAGCATCAGCAACGCGTCGTCTTTTAGCTTCGGTCCGCAATGTCTGCTGCTTCGGCTTAGCTTCGTGTGCCGACGACGAGGACGAGGCCGAGGACGAGCGCGACTCTTTTTAGCCACAGTTGCTGCGCTGCGACTGCGACTGCTGCTGCTGCTGCTGCTGCGACTGCTGCTGCTGCTACCGCTGCTGCCGGCTCGTCCTGTGGCTGCGACTTGCCCGTTACTTGGCTCACTTCAATTGAGTTCCGTTTTTAAAAATAACGTTAGTTGCTGTTTGTTGCTCGTTACGTGCGCGTGTTGCGACGCGCGACAGAAAAACAAAAATAAGCAAAACTGAAAACATCAAAATAACACAAAAGGAAGGAAAACAGCAAACAGAACAGAGAACACAGCCAAAAGGACATTTCATATTTCACTCGAAAAATATCAAAACAAAAATTCGAAAATTCTAAAATACAAAAAACAAACCAACAAAAACAAAGCAAATTAATCAAGCAGCTATTGTGAACTGATTTTATTTTCTATTTTTTTTTTCGAAATCGAATCGGAATTTTGTAAAACAGTTTGAAAAACAAACAAACAGATTTTTTTTATTGTGAATGCAACGCAGTCGAATGTGCAATAATAATTAGTGAATCGAATCGAATCGAAACATTCACACACACACGGGCACACACACCCACACACACACAGGCACACACATCTACAGCAAACATCGAGTAATTTCGTCTGTTGTGGCCCATTGCAGCGCCTGGTCCGGTGTGGTTCGAGTGTGTGACGAGATAAACAAACATCAAACAACAAACAAACAAACAACAAACAAGAGAAACAAAAACAAAGCTCGCGACATTCAGGCTCGAAATCGTACAGCGAAAGCGAAAGTGCCACAAAGGACCTGCTGCAGACGACCACGACGAACTAACAACAACAACAACAACAACAACAACAGCAGCAGCAGCAGCGAAAGAACAAGATAACAAAGTGCAATCGGAAACAACAACAAATTGAAGCAAAGCAAAGCAAATCATGTAAGTAGAATCCAAAAGTCCATTAGATAGAATAGATCAGCCAGAAGCATCTGAAACCCCATTGAAACTGATTTCTACAACTGTGAATATCATATGATATGATATGACATGATGTAAATGTAACACATCTGAAACAGTCCTTATTAACTACATTCGGAATGAGTTGGGAAAAGTGAAAGAACTCTCAAAGAATAGATCTACGAAAGTAAAAGTAAAGTCCATTAGTCGATGAGTCCATGAAACCCTATTGAAACTCATTTCTATAATTCTAAATATCACATGATAAAATATGATATGTATTCATTATATCAGAAACATCTGAACTCCTCTCAACTAACTCTGAATTAACTATTATTAAAAGAATAGTTTGGCGAACATTGAAGCAAAGTCCATTACATCGAGTAGAATAAGTTAGTCAGAATACAACAATATTTTCTCAAAATAAACTCACTTTCATAACTAACCGATATGACATGAGATGCTATACATGACATATCTGAAACGTCTATAACTAAGTTGTAAATAGAGTGCCTCTGCATATGGAAAGTCCATTGAACATCTATAACTGCGAATCTGATGTGCAGTTATCTAGCTGAGCCTTGTTATTATGATATATATCTATATAGCATATCTGAGTACCACTCAAGCACTGCGAATGGATAGAGAATAGAGGGTATAGTAAAGCACGTTGGATCACACAGATCTATCAAAATAGAATATAATCACATAAGTCCATTAGATAAGACGAAAAGTCGACCCTGATTATAATGTGTAGCAATATCTGATACATCTCAGACTCTAGATCTGATGGGATATACATTTATATACCCATATATATAACAGAAATTCTGAGTAGAGTCCATATGCATATGGAAAGGAAAATTAGATCAAGACAAGACACGTTTTAATTTAATACTTTAAATGCAGAATTCCTAGAGTAAATAGGTTAAGCCCATAGTTGAAAATTCTCTTTAAGGCGACAAATCCCAGAAATTCTGTAACATAAACTGGCTAATAGAGTGGTCGAAACATCTTGAGTAAATTCTAACAATTTTGAGATTATAAAAGTTTGATAATTCCTAACCCAAGATGTGATTTCCTTAACGATGTGATTTCCTAGCAAAGTGTCTCATAGGTCTATGTGGTTGCAGTCTAAACTAACCGATAGACTACTTTAAATGAGCGTAGGAACTGTGTCCTTTAGGAGTTTGCCCTTTCAATGGGACAGCAAGAGTCTCCTTAACACAAAATCATGTTTCGAATTTACATCGAAACAGTGATTGCTCCACTTTCTTTGGGCAACTCTCCATATCCTTCGATATTCCAGTCAAAATCTGGCCCAATCACATTTCCATTTCAATCTCGCTATTCACAATGCCTATTTCAATGCCCAACAGCCACAGTAGATAAGCTCGCATCGTATAACGATTGGGCAGATAGGGCGAATGTCGCGCGGGGCAGAAGTTGCGGCAATCGTCTCTCGGGTTGGCGATATTCTCATGTCGCTTAGTCACGAGACAAATGGAACTGCGCGCCATATGCGCTCTCCTCTCCCGCCCCCGCTGTCCCGCGCTCCGTCTATTGCTCGCCTTGTACGATCTCTCGCTCAATGAGGAACGTAAGCGTATAAAGCAAGGCAAGTCGTTGAACTTTGCGAGCTTTTTCGACCGATTCCAATTGCCCTACCTACTTTGGGGCATTACAATTTTATCATTGACGAGATAGCGATATAGATATATAGAGATGTATCGCAAGTAGAGATACGAAAGCTGAAACTGATATTTACAGTGACTTATCTGATCTGATCGGATCAAATGTATTGAAGCTTCACTGTGACGTGACGTTAGCCTTGGTCGCTTTCCTGTTTTTGTGAACTGTAAAGATTGCAAGATAATTAACGCTTGGGTGTTCGTGTGTTTGCGTCTTCACTGTAAGCAGCAGCATATCTAACGCTGATATCATGCGACAGACAAGGAGGGAGAGAGACAGAGAGCGCGCTAGCTAGAGCAATGATCGAGCTAATTCACATTACGTATACGCCGCGTTTAGCGTCGGGCTTTTTATTTGCCTTTTGCCTTTGCGTTGCGTTTTTTTTTGCGTTTTTCGTCGCGCGAGCGCGGTCAATGGACGCAGCGCTTATTAGGCCTTCAGCGTCTTTGTGTGTGTGTGTGCGTGTGTGCGTGTGTCGGTGGCGGTGTCGGTAACCCAATGCAATATACAACAATTAGAACAAACAGCGGCAGGTTCATTGCGATCGCATTGCCAGATCATTGCGTTTTGTTGTCGTTGTTGTCATTGTTATTGCAATTTGCTGCTGCTGCTGCTGTTGTTGTTGTTGTTTTATGTATTGTTAATACGAGGTCATGCAAAGGGTTAATGTCAATAGCAGCAGCAGCAGCAGCAGCAACTGCAACTATTAGAGTAGCGAGCGTGAGGCAGAGGAAAGGCAAATGGAAGATTCCGTTGCACTGCCATTTCATTCCGTTCCAATCGTAGCATAGAAAAGGTGAAGTCGAGAGAGAGAGAGAGCTAAAAGATAAAGGGAAAGGGAAAGGGAAAGGAAAAAGGCTAAGGAATTCCGTTTCAGTTTCAGTCCGTCCCGTTCCATACGACAGCAGAAAGCTGAAAAGCTAAGCGAGCTGCATTATGAAATCGTTCCATGGGAAAAATACTTAAAACGAAGTTGACCGAGAGTTAAAAGCGTAAAGGAGATAAGAACGAAAATGACTTCAAACTGCATAAATTCCGTTTCAGTTTTAGTTTTTTGTTCTATTCCATTCCGTTCCAAACAATCATTATAAGGCGAATGGGGAAGGCTATGCAAAATGAGAGTCAATGATTGCTGCATATTGAATAGTTTCAATTTCAATATTTCGTTCCGTTCCATTTGATGATAAATATGTAGTAATAGCCACGTTATCCGCACTTTCAGTTTCATAACCATTCCGTGCCGTTCCATTCGGCGACAATGATCTGCCCTTACATATATTTATATATGTATATTTACAAATATATATATATCTACATCTGTGCATGTTTGTTTCGAAAAAAATGTCGAGTTTAGCGCAAAATATTGGCCAGATTTTCATTCAAGCCGCGCCGCTGGCATCTTCGAAAGGTCAAAACAAGTGCCAAAAAGCCATGGCAAACAGCAGTGTTAAAAAAAAAAACGAAGTTTAAATATCAAAACCAGAAACAAAAAAAAATGCGTATTCTGAAAAAATGGGCAAGACACAAGTGCGAGACAAGCACAATTAAAAAATTAAATCGCCACGCATGAAAACACAACAAGAAAAAAAATTCAGTTCAGCAAACAGACGACAGACGACAGACAGTGAAAAAAAGGCCCAACAAAGTACGAAAATTATATAAAAATCAGCAAAAATGGAACAACTGAAGAAGAAACAGAAAAAACGGCTGAAGCCAAGCAGCGAAAGATGCAATTCCCAACTTGTTCCTGCGCAGCGAACTCAGGGCCACATGCAAAGCGAGAAAGTGAGAGAAAGAGAAAGAGACAGAGAGACGGAGAGAAGGAGAGAAACAGTGGGAGAGAGTAAGAGCTAAGTGCGGAGTTAGGGGTTAAGCGAAATGCAATTGATTTTATGGATCTGGAATTAGGTTAGGCCCAAGTCATATCTAAACACACACATACACATGTATGTAGGGGGAGAGATAGAAAGAGAATGAATAGTGTTGCGATGCGATAACCAATCGGCAATCAGCAATCACCAATCGACATCAGCGCAAAATTCAGCAACTGCAAATTGCGAATGCACACACGCACACACACACTCAAATTGGGAGTAAAAAAAACAGGCCAAAGAATTTTGTTGGTGAGCTTTTGTAAAATTGCGAACAAAATGTGGGCTATAACTTTCAATTGGCGGCGATTTCAACAGCCGACGACGAAAGCAACAGCAACAAGGGCGAAAAACGAAAACGAAAATCGAAAACGAAGCTGATAAACGCTTTGATATGCCCGTTGATCGTACGTACATACAAACATACATACATATTAAATAATGCATATGTACATACATATACACACGCACACACTTACACACCAATACAGTGAAAGTCGCTGCGCTACAAGTGCGCCGCTGCTGGCGTTGGATCTGCAATGAACTCAATTCCAGAGCAGAGCAAATGCAAACACTTATTGCTGCTGCCCTGCAACTGTTGTCTACAACAGCAACGACAACAACAACAGCAGCAGTGCATAACTGTCAACAAATTTGTGTCTCTGTCTCTGTCTCTCCCTCACCCTCTTCCACGCTCTTACACATAGTGGGCGTGATCCCTAATTTTGATTGCCCAATTTCTCTGCACAGGAACGAAAACAAGCACACACATATACATATATACGCATATGCATGCATGCATATAACGACGCTTATTCTATTATAAAAAAATTTTTTTTCTTATGTCAAAAGAAAAACGAAGAGAGCATGAGCACAAAACGTTTTTTTTTTTGGCGACTCCGCTGCCGCTGCTTGCTGCTGTAATGTGCGCTGGCAGCGCACGGCGGTGACTGCAGTGACGCGTCGCTGATCGTTCGTTCGTCTATGTGCTTCGGTTTTCGGCTGACGTTGACGTCGACGTCGCTGCACTCCAATGGCAAATCGCAAGCCCAAAAAATGAAGGAAATATGTATGCGTGTGTATGTGACTCTCTCTGTGTGTGTATGTAAAAAAGTTGTATTTAAAAATGAAAAAAGAGCAAACACAGGCGGTATATACACACACATACACAAACACAATGTCAGGGAATTCTCTGATTCAATTGGGCAGCACGCACACACACACACTCTTATATTAACAGCCAGCCGCAGCAGCAGCGAGCAGCAGCAGCAGCAGGGGAAAAATATCAACACATTTAACTGCATTTTTTCGGAACTCAGTTGAGCTTTTTAATTCGATCGGTTCAGTTACTAAAGTTAGTTCAGCCAAAACGCACAATTTCAAATTCAAATTTGAATTTCACTGTTAGCAGCCGCAGCAGCAGCAGCGATAGCAGCAGAGCAGCAGCAGCTGAAGCAGCAGAGCAGCAACAACAATTTTTGGGCAGTGCATGCGGATGCGGATGCGAATCTGCGGATCAGTCATAGACAGACAAGGCATAGATAGAGAACGTGCGTCAAGTGTGCAACACAAATGCAACAAGTGCAAGGATCGGAAAGCTCAACATTTATTTTGTTTATTTTATTTTTTTTACGTTTTCCATTTTGTTAAAAGAAACACCCAAAAAACCAAAACAATTTTCCTGCATTTTCCAAACAAGTGAAAAACACCCACGTCGTAGTGTGGTCTAAGTCAAATCAAATTACAAAAACCAAATTGAAAGAAAAATTAAGTTAAAATTCGCAATTTCAAGGACTTTCCAACTTGAACTGCTGAAAGAGACAGCAAAAACTATTTGAGTAGAAGAAGCTGAAGCTATTTCGAGTTCGCAAATGTCGCGCCATGTGAGAAAAAATTAAATTCTTTTTTTGTCGTCTACAACGGGCCACATCCACAGCTGCAGTTGCAACAACCACAACAACAACAACAACAACAACAACAGCGACAGCAACAGCAATTCCAGCTTCCAACTTCCAACTTCCAACTTCCAGCTTCCCAGGTACGTCTCAATTCTATTCCAATTGGAAGCAGTGTAGAATGTGCTCGAAAGCTGAGGGCGAGAGCTACAGTTGCAGTCGTTAACTGATTCAAGGAAGTGCTGCACTGCACACACATATATATATATATATATATATATATATAAATATATATATATATAAACATATATATATATATAAATTATGTATATATGTATATATACATGAATATACATGTCTGTATACATATATGTGCGTAAGTATGGGCAGCTCTTTCTTGGCAATTGGCAAAAGAAGGACATTTGACTCATGCAATCCGGGAGAGCAAGTTTTCGGGCAAAGCGCATGAAAGAGCGGCAGCGCGAGGCAGAGGGTGGGGGAATGCATCTGATCAGCTTGCACTCAACTGAATCGGGCACAAGTTGAACTTCTCTCTCGCTCTCTCTACATTTTTGTTTTGTGCCAATTTTCTGCATTGAGCTTAGCAGGCTGGGCAAGGCTGTGTCTGCGTGTGCATGTGTGTAAGAGAGTGGGCACGCGCATTCATTTGCCCTTCTCGTGCGCTCTTCGTCCCAGTTCTAGTTCCAGTTCGAGCTGCCAGTTGCAGTCCCAGTAACAGTAACAGTCTCAGTCGCCGTCGCGGTCGCCGTTGCAGTTCCAACGCTTGATCATTAGCACTTTTGAGTCACCGTTGCCCTTCGCTGGCGACGCAGTCGAATTTAAGCAGTATATGTGCACGCGCATGTGTGAGTGTATAATATTTAGTATAAGAAGCATTTCTCAAGCGCTTTTGGTAAAGGGCCAACCCACTGGACATAGAGTGTAGGAGAGTGAAGAGAAGGTGAGGAAGGGGGTAGGCGATATGCAGGAAGTCGTTACCACACAGTAGCCCAACAACAACAACAAGAAGAACTTCATCATCATCATCATCGTTACCGAACGCTATTCACTCGTTGCGTTCGAGTCTCGTTCGTGTTTCGTTCGTGTTTTATTTCGTGTCGCTCGTTGGCCTTTGTTGCCTTTTTCTGCTCTGCTGCTGCTGCTGCGGCGATGGAGGATCTTTTTGCACTGTTGGATCGGGGTGTCGGGGCTTTGGCATTGGCATTGCGCCTGCAGTTTAGTATTCAGCGTCGCAGCGAACAAACGTCGTGCGGCAGCCCACAGCGCAGCAGCAGCAGCAGGCAACAGAAAACTGCATCCAAAGATTCACGTTGAGAAACATCCCGAATACACACAATACACATACGCACATGTAGCTGAAAGGACGTTATTGTGTTTTTTTTTTTATTCATATATGTATATATACAAATATATATATATATTTAAACATACATATGTACTGTGCGTTTCGTTGTTTTCACTTTCATCTTATTTTTTTATACATATTTTTGTTGTTTTCTTTGTGTTTGATATTGTTTTTTGTTTGTTTGTTTGTTTGTTTGTTGATGATATCGCGGATAGTATATTTGTTGCTTGTAACAAGGCTCAACAACTCAGGACTTTTACAACAAATAGTCAGTATAAGAATACACACACACACACATGTGCTTAAATGTATTTGTGTGTGTGCATGTGTGTGCGTGTAACTAGATGAACGCCGTTAAATACCTCGCAAAATAAACCAAGCCAAGAATAAGCCCCAACTCAGGAATCGGCAACCGGAATCGTGAAATTACCGTT
Organism: Drosophila hydei; assembly: GCF_003285905.1. NCBI lineage: Eukaryota > Metazoa > Arthropoda > Insecta > Diptera > Drosophilidae > Drosophila > Drosophila hydei. Next base: position 253,079 of record NW_022045716.1, on the reverse strand, counting down.
AACAGGTAAGCGACAAGTGACAAGTGACAATCTTAACTAAGCATAAGCCACAGATATATCTATATACAGTTATATATATGCGCAAACTTTCGCTTTTTAATGCTGCCAACTAGGAATTGGGACGCTCCATAGGGCAATTATGGAATTGGGGAACGAGGGAACCGTAGAGTATTAAGTGAAATGGTCGTCAGGCCAGACAGCCAGCCCGACACACACATACACAGACAAAGAGCGAAAGAGAAGGGTAGAGAGTAGAAAAAGAGAACATGTAGCGAGCCGTCTGTCTACTATTTGAGGCTGTTTAGTTTGGGGCGACCGAGACCCCAAGCCCGAGACCCTGAATGCAGCCAAAGACCGGTATGCATGCACACACACACACACAGACTCACACTCGCACTGACACTCACACTAACAACGCACACACACACACACACACTCACACGCATGTGCATGCATGCACAGGCAGACATGAACAGATGCACAGATGCACACAAAGGTGACGTAATGGCAACTACTCCACTAACACATTTTTCTACATTCCTGCCGCAACCAAGCTCTGTCCCTCTGCGTCCGTCTCTGCGTCCATCGGTTCGTCCGTCTATGCGCCTGTGGCGGCAGCGTGAAGACGGGAAAAACTGAATGAAAATTGCAGCGAACGTAGCACATGCCCTGGCCTAGCGCATAAAGAGAAGCAAAAAGAAGAGCAGCAAAAAAAGCAACAACTAGGAGACGGCGGGACGACGCAGCCAGACAGCTAGAGTGTGAGTGAGAGTGTGCGAGAAAGAGAGAGAGAGACAAGTTATTGGGGCTGAGGATGCTAGGCAAATGGCTGTGGCTGTGGCTACTGTTTGCTGTGCAACTGCGTAGAGGGCACTAGAAAGCGTGTGTGTGTGCGTGTGTCAATCTGTGTATGTGTGTGTGTGTATGTGTGTGAGTGCGTGTGCAAGTGCCCGACATTCAAGGTTGACGGCACACAACTTGTTTTCTTGTTATTGTTTTTGCTGTTGTTGCTGTTATTGTTATGGTTTTTTATATCTGTCTGTCTGTGTGTGTGTGCCTGAGCTTGTGCTTGTTTTAGTTTCAGTTACAACAAAGCAAAAAGCCAAAAGGCAAAAAGCAAGCGCAATCGCAAACGCAATATGCAGTGAAGCCAATTTCCAGGAACACTGCAACAACAACAACAGCAGCAAAGATGAGGGGCGAAAGAAAGAAAGAAAGAAGGAGAAAAAATGTAACAGTAAAATTGAAGCCACAAGTCACAGCGGAAGCCTTCGTAAGGCTTCGCCGTCTCTGCTATTGCTCCCTCGCTCTCTCCCTTTCCCTCTCTATCTCTGTCTCTCTCTTGCTCCCTGCGCTGCCAGCGAAATTGAGCTGTTATTTACAGTTAATCAAAATGACAGAAGTCGGTCGCTGCCATTATTGCCTATGTGTACATGTCTCTCTGTGTCTCTCTTTCTCTCTCTCGCTCTTTCTCTTTAAGTTTGTGAGTAATTAGAAGTGCCCGCCCTTTTTGGCTGTATAGCCGCCGTCAACACTTCCGCTGGCCTTGAGAGACAATAAAACAATAAATAAACTAACAGCAACTGGCTTCAATTGAAGGGCAGCCAGCCAGTAGTAGGGGGACAGCCATAGAGAGAGAGAGAGCAAATGGAGCCGTCGTCTTTACTTAGCTCTACAGACGGATGACTCAGCAATAGGTCGCGCAGACACACACACACACATAGACATGAATGCATGCTTGCATATGCATGTAAAGTTCTAGCAAAGTCTACGCACACACACACACACACACACACGCACTGATAATGACGATGCCTTCAATTCATTCCAAGGCCGCATTCACGGGCAGGCGAGAATTGCAAAATGCAACAAAACAGAGTAGATAGACAAGTGCGAGGGTCTGCTGTCTGGCGCTGCAGACGGAGGAGTGGGGGCTGCAGCTTGTTGTCGCGGCTTCCATTCTCGGAAACGGTTACGCCAAGGCCACACAATGAATAAGCAACAAGCAGCAGAGCGGGAATTGACAAACGAACTTCGCATAGACCACTAAATGTTGCTAAAGGCGTAGCCATAGCCGAGATAATAAATATACATACATACACATACTTTTATACATACATACATGCATAGACGTAAAGAAAAGAGAAATAATAACTGTACCCGATAAGTCAGCACAGGCTCTTCTTCGACTCGTTGGCTGACCCCAGCTCCAACACGAGCGAAAGCGAGACGGAAGTTGTTGCAATTTTTTATACATGTATATTTTGTGCTGCTTTTCTCTGATTCCTCTTTCTCTTATTACTATTCTTAGTCTTTGCTCACTCAGTCAGTCAGTTGGTCATTGGTGTCATGTGCATAGCTCACGCTGTCTCCTTCTTCGTTCCTCTTTCGCCGGCATTCCTCCTGGCCTAGTCTCGTGGCGAAGCGATTCGAGTCTCAGTTTACATCATTGCCACGGCGAGGGTATCTTAACGCCGCCCCCTCCCCCCACCTCCTGCTCCTGCCGTTCCTTTATTTTTTGTGTGTGCTTTATGCATATGGATTGTAATATGAGCTGTGTCTTATATTAGTAACGGTAAACACAGGCTTCTCGTTGACCATGTGGCGTATACGTAACACATGCGTTATTTACTAGAAAATGCGATTGACAGACAGGCAGGCAGGCAACGTACGAAAGAGAGAGACAGAGATAGAGAGACGGGCAGAAGTTAAGCAAGTCAGCAAATCAAATGATCATTGAACTCGTTCACACTCAGCAATGCATTGATCTAACTCTCTCGCTCTTGCACACGCCATCGGGCTCATAACGGCATTTGGCGCACCCAAAATGCAAAGCCTTAAACTCAAGAATAAGTCACATGGCGCTGTATACATGCATACACATATATATATATATATATATATATATATATATATAACCATTAGTATGTATGCGTCTGCAAAAAATATATGTTAACTATAGCTTAAGCACTACGACTATAAATATATATAGAGAGAGCGAGTGGGAAAGAGAGAACCGGTCATAGTCATCCACTCCATTCGATTCCCCTTCCCCACATACACAAACACACACACATATGCATACATATATACATGAGTACGAATGATCGTAGTCGCCGATTCATTTCCATTTCCCAGTGTCGACTGCGAGCGCATATTTTTGCTCGAACACATTTTTATCTAATAACCTTGTGCAATGTTATTAAACCCAAAAAGTTTCTTAACCTCGCCGGCAGCGGCAGCAGAATCGCAGCAGCAGAGCAGCAGCAACAACGGCAGCGCAGCTGCGCGCCGAACAGCTTTTGATGTGAAATGCTAATACGCGTACTCTCTGCGTTTGTATGCAAGCCACACACACGCACACACATACACTAGCGAGCAAATAATCAACGACAACGCACAAAGCTTTAAAAAATAGCCCGCTCACTAATACAAATGCACCTCCGACTGCATATGCACACAGGCGACAATTCGGTCGACGTCGTGTAGAAGTTAACATATGGGGAGCGGGGGGAGCCTACTTGAGGCCTACATGAGTACATATGTATATATATACATATATATATATATATATATTTTCGTATATGTGTCAATTGAATACAATTCTTGTAGCGAGTAGGAGTTTGCTTATTTGTGCAGAAATTCGCAAACATACATATCTGAATATGTATGTAACGCATACATATGCATGTACAAGCATATATATGTACATACACCGAAAATGAGAGCGCTGCGTAAATTGCAAGGCAAATAAGCAAATGCCATGTAATACGAATTAAATTGTGAATAAATGTGTGTATACATACACACATGCATCTATAGACGCATGTATACACACATACACACAAAAGGATTGTGAAGGCAAAGAGCGCGCGCAGCTAGGGAGAGAGAGAGCGAGAGAGTGCAGGCAAGACCAATGCGCAGCTAACTTTTGTTTTAGCTTTTACTCTCGCACACACACACACTGTGAGAACTGTATTTGTGTTTTTTTTTTTTGGGTGCTGTTTTGCAAAGCATTGCGTTGTAGGCTTTTGTTCATGCCAGCAATTCGTGTAAGTGTGTGTCTGTTTGAGTGTGTGAGTATATGTATGTAGTTATTTTAAACTTAAATGCATTTTCTCAACTGGCAAGAAATTTCGCCAGCTCTGCATTACTTTTGAAAGTGCCTTCTTGCTTTTTGTGGGCCACACGACGACTGCGAAATGCTGCGCCAGCAGATTAACGGTCCTTCGATTGTGGTTAGTTTGCTTTGCATACATACAAACATGACGTAAATTATATAAGTAGAGAACGATAGAGCTAATTGGAAAACAAGTTTAAGTGCGAAAGTAAGTAACTCGAACTCCAGTTAAAAGCATTTCTCTACCTCGATTTTGAATTCCATTTAGAAGCGTTAAAGCCAATGCAATTGACTAAATTTATAAGTAGATTTCGATTTCGAGTTCGAGCATTGCACAGTGGCTTACAACTGATAACATACAAGTGCATGTATTTATATATTTAACATATGAACAGTGCAGTTTATGTATATATATTCACCTCTATGCAGCTTCAATATACATCCAGTTATATAGATGGCTCCCATTTGTTGGGTGTAATTCGCAGTTCAATGCTCAGTGGTGGGGAGCTTCGCACTGTTGAGGCCAATAACTGATTGCCTGCTGCTGCGGTCGTTGGGGGGACGGCGGTTATCTAAGGGGTCCCAGATAATGGAGCTCGGCGCACTCTGATTTTTGTTACACTTTTTCGCTAGCGAAACTGGGCGGGGGTGGAGGCGGGGGCGGCGTCGTTACTTGTGATCTGCGGGCCGTTGAACGGGTGTGCGAACGTCGCGAGTTCAAAGCCCTCGCATCGCGAGCGACGACGACGACAGCAGCAGCGACTGTGACGACGAAAAACCAAAAAAAATACAAAATAATGAATTCACTTCACCTTTGCCACACTTTCATTGCGATATTGCAATATATGCTTGGAATATGGACATTTTTCTTTAGCATATCTCATTTTCAATTGACGATTTTCCTTTTCACTTCGCTATTTGCACTTTTCATTTGGAACTTACATCACTATCGACGCCATTTTATGGACGAAACTAACGACAAACGACCAGAGCCAAACGCGTCGCACACTCAACTAAGCAACACTGGAAAATGCGCGACTCGACCTAGTCTAGCCCAGAAACTATTTGCGCTCAAGAGCAGCGGCGCAGCTGCTCGATTGGGGAAACTTACAGCTAGTTTACTGGCAGCGAGCGGCGACGCTAGATAAGCCAAAAGCGCTCAAATAGAAACGCAAACTACAAAAAAACTAGTTGAGCGAGCTGCCAAATGGAGCTTTTTGAGTGAAAGCTGCAGACGGCAATAGTTGTGCGATCACTATTGAGCATATATGCATGTGTGTGTAAGTGTGTGGTTGTGTGGTTGTGTGCGTGCGTTTGATAGATGTGACAGAGAACAAGTTGGGCAGGCATCTTAACTGAAATCTCTAGCGCTTGTTCTCATTTGTGAGACACATACATACATGCGTGTATACAAAGTAGTGATTGAGCTTGTTGTTTTTGTGTGTTATTTTCGACTTTGGCTTGAGGTAAACGACCGAATGTCCGACACCCAATGACTAGGTTAAGGTGAAGGTCAAATTAGCAAAAAAATGCTATAAAACAACAACAAAGCAACGACAGCAGCAGCAGTAACCGCGGCGGCGACTGCGACTTCGACTGCGACAGCGACTGCGGCGCGCACCAACAATAGAAATCAACTTTGTCAGCGATAAAGCGATCGAGCAGCTAAAATAACACGAAAAACAATAACAACAGTAAAGCAAACCCAAAAAGCAAAGAGGAGAAGAAATTGAAGCGTAGACAAACGTGACCACGCGCTGGCTGGCAGGCAGGCAGGAAGACACAGGAGCACACAGACACACACGCACACATTCATTGAAAGTTGAACTTCAGACAACAACAAGTTTAGCATACTAGCAGACATCCAGACGGAGGAGAAGGACAGATAGACAGACAGTTGCAGTTGTCTTTTATTTGTGTCTGAAGAGTCGCCCGCATCGTGAGCCCCCTGCCACCATTATCAACCCAGTCATAGAACAGTCGCAAAGTCTCTGCTGAGCTCATCCAGGCAACCGGCAACCAGAACCCAATTCTAATTTTTGCGTGGTGTGTCTATATGCCGAAATACTCACGAGCGCACATACATATACATATGAAAGTATATATGTGTGAAAGATAGACAGACGCCAACAAAGGAAGCAAACAGACACAGACACATACATGTACGAAATCTATACACTGCAAAAACGTGCACTGAGTCTTTGTATTTGTATACGTATTTGTATCTGCGTCTGCGCCTGTGTCTCTGGTGCTGCCCGTTTGAAAGTGTTTGTTGAACGCCACGCGTTTGCTCGCTGGGTCTCTCGCTCTCTTACTCACACACACACATAAAGAGAGAGGGACCAACAATAGAGCGCGAGAAGCTTTTTCTGCAATCTAATGGCGCATTGGTTTGGCCTCAGCTGCTGTTTCCCTCACACTCGCGCACGTATTATGCCTTTAGCTAGCAATATTGCCGGCAGCAGCAGAGACAGCAGAATTAGAAGCAGAGCCAGAGACGTTGAACGCAAGACCTTGAACTTGGACTCAATTTACGAGTTGAAAAATTGGGTTTTGTTATGAATTGTTTGTATGTCGTTGTAGTATTCGCCTCGCCTTCTCTCGGTCATAGCAAGCTTTACGGGTTTCTAATGCACAACAGGCACAACAAACAGATGTCATTCAATTACATTTAATTAGTCTAATCGTCTAATTAATAGACAAATCAGGTGTGCGTAAATTTAAACAAAGCCTAACTCGGGCTGCATAAAACATGTGCAACAAGCTTGCTGCAACTGCATGCGGTTGCATACTCATGTTGTTGTGGCTGTTGTTGCTGTTCCCCTTCCACAGCAGACATTTGCCGGCATCTGTCTAGCCTTTGTCTAGCCCACTAGCACACACACAGATAGAGAGAGAGACGCGCACACATGTAAGCACACACTCGCATGTGCAGACAGGGCTGTCCCACTCCACTTTGTTTTTGTAATGGTCGTCGTCATCGTCATTGCCAGCGTCGTCATCGTCGTCGCCGTCGTCGCCGTCGTCGTCATCGTCGTCTCTCGTTCTAGTTTTTACATAAAACTTTCGCTTTCGCTGCTGTGCTGTGGCTGCTTGACTATGTGTGCATGTATCTATGTATGTGTGCGTGTCTGTCTGTTTGAATGTGTATATGTGAGTGTTTGTGTGGGTGTGTTTTTGTTTGTGTGCGGACGTTAGATTTTACATTTGACCGGCATTATGTGTGTGAGTGGGTATGGTAACTGAAGGAATGAGAGAAGCCAAAACAAAACCAGGAGACCGACAAATGGTAGGCACACACACACAGGGTGTCTGTTGACTCGTGTCTCCATCTGTCGGCAACAAGTGGCGATGTGTTTGTGTGTCTATCTCTATGTCTACGTCTATGTCTCTCTGTCTGCGGGTGGGACTGACCTTGTTCAATGAGCGCTCTGTAAACAAGCATCGCCCTCTGCCCCACCTTCTAAGCGCTCTACTTATCTGCGCGAAGTGGAATTCGCGTTGCCAAGCGGCTTGGCGAGCAGAGCCAACTGATAGAGAACTACTAGAGGAGACTCGTCTGTTGGTCTGCCCTGTGTGTGTGTGTATACAGAACTAACGCAGTTAAAGCTAACCTTGAAATAGCAAACGCCGCACACATGGCGAACAGGCCAAGCGAAGCAAAGTGAAAAAGAGAGCAGACAGAAGTGCACCATATACAAAGAGAGAATACAGATACCCTGTAAATAGATAGAAATATGTATATAGTAGACTACAACAACTTATGTATGTACATATGTATGTATGTGCAATGTAGTTAAGCTAGAATATGTGGAAAGCAGCACAGAGTAATCCAGTTCGATAGAAATGCACACACACACAAGCATATGTGAATCTATTGTGAATGATATAATGAAACATAGTTTAGTTTCCAACCGAACAAACTACTTGTCTATCTAATCTCATTTGTTTGGCGTTGCTGCTTTTTTCGCGCATTCAACCGAATAATTGCTTCATACGCACACACACACACGCACACTCGCAGACAAATTTGCAAAAAAAAATTATGAGGAAAAAAAACTGCAACACCAAAAAAACGGGCAGAAGAAATAAAAAAAAAAACATTTTTTCTAGAACTATTTTAAAAGCTGTTCGTCCAGCAGCGACTGCGACTGTGTCTGCGGCAGCGGCAGCGTCGACGAAAACTCTCTTCCTCTCCCGTTCCCTTTCGTTCTTTCTTGCTGGCGTAGAGTGCGCAGCGAAATGCGCCAAACACAATTTAATAATAATACAGCAACAACAACAAATACAGCGCAAAAATGTAGTATTTAGCCTTGAAAGTTCGTAAGCACTACGAGCGAAGATCTTTTATTTTATTTTATTTTGTGTTTTTTTTCGGACAAAAAGTCACATTAAATACAATTCGAAATGGATCGAAAAAGCACAACAGATCGAAGAATCGAATTAAAACAATCTTAGCGAAGCTGACGAAAGTGAGTGTACTATGTATGCACATGCTAGTTGGCTTGAAGAGTTGAAAGTTTCGAGTTCGTATTCGAATTCTGTCAGATCGGAATCCTCACGAATACGAGTCGAAATATAAAATACAGCAAATGGATATATTTTATTCAATTTTCTATATTTGAATGCTCTATAACTAAGCAGCTGCTGGGCCACGGTCACGGTCACACGGTCCCCTGCCGAGGCTTCCCCTTGCCATTGTGTGGCGCTGTATTTGCTTGCTCTTATTTTTTACGTAAAATGATTTGGCTTGCATTAGAAACTTGAGTCTTTCCCACCATTTGGCCCACCGGCGGGCTCCACTTCGAATGAATTGCAATTGCAATTGTAATGCGATAGTTCACAAAGAGAGATGGAGACATGGAGAGAGAGAAGCAAAGGCGCTAATTACGAATTTGTTGCTCGTAATGGTAATTAGATGCGAGACATACACATTATGTACATATATATGTATGTATATATATATACATATATATATATTTATATGTATATATGCCGGTTGCTAGTTGAAAGTGTCAAAAGTTGCTCAGTGGGAAAGCAAAACTGTTAATCGTTCAGCCTGTTAGTTTATTTGTTTGTCTCTTCTATGCATGTATGCATGTACAGACATGCATACACATGTAGGTATATATATCTGCCTATTCATTTTGTTAATATTAGTCAGCGTTAGCGTTGGCGTCAGCTTCAGCGTCAGCGTGAGCGTCAGCGTGAGCGTCAGCGCAGTGGCTGCGTCGTCGACCGCAACGGAGTTTTGTTCTATGCACAAAAGTCACACACACAGATGTATACACATACTATAAACTAAGCGCGAGCGTGAGAGAGAGAACGCAGAAGAAAGAGAGGGTGAGAGATCGAGAGTCACAAATTTAATACTGGACTGTGCCAAAACTTTATTTGGCACTGCTTCTATACATATAAGTATATATATATATATATATATATGTATGTATGTATGTATGTGTATGTGTATGTGTATGTGTGAGTGCGTCGCTGCTGCAGCAGTACCAGTAGTCTGTCTCTGTGTGTGTGTGTGTGTCTGGGTTCGGTCTGGTCCGCCGCTGAGCATATTTCGTAGTGGTGGGAATTGAAAGCACAAGCACACATTCTAATACTCAAGTTCAGGTTCAATTCACTGTGTGCTCCCCCCACCACATACATATGCATACGCACAGATCATATGCATGTGTGTTCATGCATTTGCACACACACATATACATATACATTGAAATTCCTGTCCCTGTCTGTCTACCTGACGATCCTAGCATTTGACTGGCTAGGGATGGGGCTGGGATCGGGGGATTGGGACTGGCCAGAACAGCAACGACGCAACAGAGCGTGCGCACGTTTGTTGTTGTCCCGTTCTCTCTCCCGCTCTCTCGCACACACACACACTCACAGGCGCGGCTGCTGCTGTTGCCAAAATTTCAGTGAATAGTTTAGTGTTTTTTTTGTTTGTTTGTGTGTGCTTTCGACTGCCGTCGCCCCTGTCCCTGCCCAATGCGCTTTTTTGTGCGCTATCGCTGCTGCTGTTGCTGCTGCTGCTGGTGCTGCTCGCAGTCGACGCTGCCGTCGCTGCCTGGCTGCCTGAGGCACTCGAGCACTCTTCTTCTTTAGCACGAATTCAGTTGAGTTTCTACGCTTGCAATCATCAAACGCAACAAAAAGCCCAACACGCTGGTTGGCCGCCGACTGCTGCTTTCCCAGCGTTCCCGTTCTCAGCGTTTCAGTTCACTGGAAGTGAGCTTCCAGCACAAGACATTTCCAAGCGATCCTGCAATCGTCGCTAACGCAATGCAGCTCAGCTTCCAACTCGACTCCAATATAAATATACAAACGCATAGATACAATACATGCATACATGCATATGTGTAGACATAAATACATATATATATATATATATATATATATATAAATAAATATATATACACGCATACATATGTAGCTAAATAGTTTTTAGTGCGTGCTCGGTCGGTCGTTCGGTTCGGTTCGGTAATTAATAAGTGTGTGTTTTTTATTATTTTTTTTACATTTTATTTTTATTTGATTGTTTCGTTCAGTGCCAATGTTATTTGCATTTAACGTCTAAGCCAAGATCTCAAGTCAGAAGCGAATAGCATTTCTTAATTACCATATTACGTATACGCAAACAAATTTCTACCTCAAATCAAACCAAGCCAAAGCAAATACAACAACAAAAAACGACAAAAACACAGAATCTAATATCAATAAAAAACAACAAAATGTTTGCTGTGCGAAACTCACCTACAATAAATTGCACACATAATAATAATCTATTTCTGTTGGCATTCGCAACACTAATGAACTATTAAAACTTACAAACATACAAGCACATATATATACATATGTGCAGATCTTGTTATTAGGATGCCAGTAGCTGAGCACCCAGTCGGAAGGTATGTACTCTAAATGATGCAGCTTGAAAGTGCGCCTTCTGCATTTCATATAGAATTGAGAGAGCGCAACCACACATAACTACATATACACTCACATAGTAACTGTAGTCGTCGTTGCTGTCTATTTTTAGCATAGCTAAAAAGTGCAACGCACACACTCGCAAGCACGCCTTGACTTATTATCTGATAGTTTTCACTTTCAATGTCATGCATACACATACATATACACACTCATGAGCAAGCTTTTTGCGTGCGTGTGTTTGCCTTGCTCTGCTATCGTAGTGATACATGCGAGAGAGAGCGAGCAAGCGAAAGAACAGAAGAAGAAGAATAACTATCCTTTGCTAATTGAAACAAAGACAATGAAAAAGACAACGAGAAAGAGAAACAGATCAAGCAGCATAAAGCCGAAACCCCAAATGCGAAATGCGAAATGTGAAAAGCGAAAAGCACATCGAAATTTGTGCACTACAAGTGTTTTAGTTATTTGCCATGCGTTTGCTAAAATTTTTGCGCTTGGGGTGCTTTTTTGCTGTTGATGTTGTTGTTTTCTCTTTTGCTTTTGTTCTGCAGTCGTTATGAGTGAAAAGAAAACATACAAAATTAAATTGTACTCGTTTTAATTGTATTTAGTCTCTTTTGCTGCTGTCGCGTCTTCTTTTTGCTTGGTTAGTTTTTTTTTGGTTTGTTCTTTGATTTAGTTTTATTTCGTTTCATTTTTGTTTCTATGTCACACAAATTGTCGCCGTGGTTTGGATAAATTTTAAATTGCATTTGTTAACAATTTTCGAACATTTATGCAAAATGTTGCATTTGTTGCACTTTACCCAGCGTTAAATTCAAAACAAGCAGCAAAAAAATTTACCCCACCTCTCGCACTCTCTCTCTCGATCTCCCTCTGATACATACTATTGCCGGCAAATGCGAATGTGTGCGCGCGCGCATGTGTGTGTGGAGGCAAACTGAACGAATGCGCAAAAATACAGTTTTTGGCTATCAAAACAAGTCAAACGAGTTGTATATATAATTTTTATAGAATAATATAATTAACTTATACTTTTGACACTAAAATTTATGCGATTTAATCACAATTATAATGCTTAGACAATGTAAAAACAAAATTTGTTTAATAAAATAATAAAAAACAAATTCAAATAAACTGAATGCAAATGAAAAGATTTTTGTATTTCTGAAGAAATTAGAAAAAAAACAAAAAAAATATAGTAAACAATATAATATATAAAGAAAATTAATATATAATAATAAATAATAAATATTATAAATTAAAGCTTAAATAGAAATAAAATATATATACATATATAATTAACTAAATAAATAATAATAAATTATTAGTTTAACGAATTCTCGATTCTAATGAATTGCTAATCTAACTGTCTCTTTCTGCTCCTCCCTCTGTCTTTGTATATTTGCAGTTAATTAAATATTAGTGAAATAATAAAAGTGATCATCATCTGCATCATCATCGTCATCGTTGGAGCACACAAAGGGAGCAGCAGCAACAACAACAAATACCCCAAGCAGTGCGTGTGTGTGGGCGTGCATCTGTGCATGCGTGCGTGTATGTGTGCGTATGTGAGCAGCAAACGCAGCAGCAGCCACAGAGAGCAGAATATAGTTTTCCCCTCGGTGCAATAAAAAGCCGCCAAAATACGCAAAAAGGTGACCACGAAGAAAGCCAGCGTTGTTTTTACAGTTGACGAAGATAACAACAACAACAACAACAACAACAACAGCAACAACAACAACAGTAGCAACAACTACAACTACAACAACGCTAGGCAGCTAAAAACAACAACAACAACAACAAGAATCCCAACTCCTACAACAGCCGCAATCGAGCTAAATAACTGTTACACAGCAGCAGCAGCAGCATCATCAGTTGAAGAAGAGGAAGAACAAGAAGAACAAATCAACATGGACGAAACACAACATTTCTGTCTGCGATGGAACAACTATCAGAGCAGCATCACATCGGCATTCGAGAATCTTCGCGACGACGAGGACTTTGTCGACGTGACGCTCGCCTGCGAGGGACGCAGCATAAAAGCGCATCGCGTCGTCCTCTCTGCATGCAGCCCCTACTTCCGCGATCTGCTGAAGGTGAGTTTACACTGCATCCCGAATACCCTACAATCGATCAAATAGAGTCCAGACTGAGGAGTTATATAACTAGGAATGCCAGAAGTTGGGACTACTAAAACGAGAAAAGCTTTACGTTCCAGCCTTTCTTTTGGATTTTTGATCTGATCTGATCTGACTCATTAAGGGGCTGGCCAGATAAGGAAGGGTATAAAGACTTCGGCACGGCATTTGTCATTGATTTGCCAATTACTTTGCTTCCGTTGCTTGGGGTGCCATAGGGCAGATCTTTTTGGATCTGGTATCTGTGCATGAGTTTCTTTTTTTTACTTTTTGTGTTTCGCAACTCGAAATACATTTTGGTGACCTACTTAGCCCAGACAATAAGCACGATAAGGAGTGTGGCGACAGCAAGAAAGAGAGCGAGAGAGAGAGAGAGAGAGAGAGAGTGCACATCTCTGCTGTCTTTTGAATACATCCTGTTTGAGATCTATATAACTCACATATATATATTATATATATATATATATATATATTTATATAGCTTTTCTATATATTGTATGTGTGTATTTGTGCATTACTCATACGCAGCGTTGATCAAATAAGACTCTCACCTGGCGCTGTCGCTGTTGTTGCGGCCCAGTTTTAATGACAGCCTAATTAATAAAACGATGACTACACACGCACACATGGAGAGGGAGTGTGTGTGTGTGTGAGAGTGAGCGAGAGAGAAAAGTCAGTTGACTTCTGTGCGAATGCGAATGTTGCAAGAGTTTTGTTTGCTTGCAACGTTTCGTGCGCGCGGTGTAAACTGTTAAGGCAAAAAGTTCTTAGCTGTGCATTTAGCTAAAAAATATGATGGCAGTCTGCAGGAGCGAGGCGGGGGGCGTGGCTGGGCTAGGGAGCGACCGTCTTCTGTTTGGTTTTAATTTATTTAGTTGCGCAACAACTATAACAACTATAAGTATAACAGGCAACAACTAAAGAAGAAGCAGCAGCGACGACAACACGCCAAATGTCGACAAATGCCTGCAACAATGTGTGGCATGGGGCAGCGAGCATAGCGAGTTGCCGGCGTACGGTACAGTCGAGGCCACTGCAAAAACTTCCAACTGCAACTGTCTTAAAGCAGGCAATTATTTGAGTAACATGTGACTGGACCACGAGCCCAAACAACGTTCGTCTAACGGACCAGCAGCTCGACTTGTAAATGGGGCTACCATGCAGTTGTAAGCTGGTCACAGGGTATTCTTGGGGAGCAAGTGCAGGCAGCACGAGCTCATTCATATCTACTTGATCGATAGGCTCTGCTGAGGCGATCTGTGCTATAGAGAGTCGCAGTGGAGGTATTTACTGGTCGGGCATACTTCGTGCAGTCCGTCCATATATATACCTGATCAATTGAGTTTTCTCTCTCTCTCTCTCTCTCTGTGCCTTGATCTGTCTGTTCGTTCAGCAAGAGAATAACGGGTAGGGTATTTACTAGTCGGGCAAGCTTCATATCCATCAGTTGAGGCGATCTGTCTCTGCCTCTTTCTATCTGCTTGTCCATCTGGAGGTCGCGTGTCGCTTTACTGGGTATCTGTTAGTCGTTCACACTCGATGCGAGCAATCGTACTTGTTTTTATTATGACATTAAAATTATGGAAGTCGTTGCCTCGTTTACCTGTCCGCCAAAAGAAGAAAACAAAAAACAAAAACTTGTGACTGCATTGAAAATATTTGCACGCAATTGCGGTTTTTAGCAGGCCTCGAGACTTGGTTGCCCCTGGCCCCTCCCTCTCACTCTCCCAGTTGCCTGCCAAAAACTTTGCCATTTGCATTGTTTGAGCTGTCATCAGGTTGGAGTTTGGGGTTTGGGGGGTTAGTTGGGTTAGCGAGTTGGTTAGTGAATTGATTAGTGGTTGTGGTTAGTGGAAAAGCCTTTGCCTTTGCCTTTGCCTTTGCCTTTGCCTTGCCTTGCCTTTGCCTTTGACTTTGCCTTTGCCTTTGCCTTTGCCTTTGCCTTTGCCTTGCTTGCCTTTGCCTTTGCCTTTGCCTTTGCCTTTGCCTTTGCCTTGCTTTGCCTTTGCCTTTGCCTTTGCCTTTGCCTTTGCCTTTGCCTTTGCCTTTGCCTTTGCCTTTGCCTTTGCCTTTGCCTTTGCCTTTGCCTTTGCCTTTGCCTTTGCCTTTGCCTTGCTTTGCCTTTGCCTTTGCCTTTGCCTTTGCCTTTGCCTTTGCCTTTGCCTTTGCCTTTGCCTTTGCCTTTGCCTTTGCCTTTGCCTTTGCCTTTGCCTTGCCTTTGCCTTTGCCTTTGCCTTTGCCTTTGCCTTTGCCTTTGCCTTTGCCTTTGCCTTTGCCTTTGCCTTTGCCTTTGCCTTTGCCTTTGCCTTTGCCTTTGCCTTTGCCTTTGCCTTTGCCTTGCCTTTGCCTTTGCCTTTGCCTTTGCCTTTGCCTTTGCCTTTGCCTTTGCCTTTGCCTTTGCCTTTGCCTTTGCCTTTGCCTTTGCCTTTGCCTTTGCCTTTGCCTTTGCCTTTGCCTTTGCCTTTGCCTTTGCCTTTGCCTTTGCCTTTGCCTTTGCCTTTGCCTTTGCCTTTGCCTTTGCCTTTGCCTTTGCCTTGCCTTTGCCTTTGCCTTTGCCTTTGCCTTTGCCTTTGCCTTTGCCTTTGCCTTTGCCTTTGCCTTTGCCTTTGCCTTTGCCTTTGCCTTTGCCTTGCCTTTGCCTTTGCCTTTGCCTTTGCCTTGCCTTTGCCTTTGCCTTTGCCTTTGCCTTTGCCTTTGCCTTTGCCTTTGCCTTTGCCTTTGCCTTTGCCTTTGCCTTTGCCTTTGCCTTTGCCTTTGCCTTTGCCTTTGCCTTTGCCTTTGCCTTTGCCTTTGCCTTTGCCTTTGCCTTTGCCTTTGCCTTTGCCTTTGCCTTTGCCTTTGCCTTTGCCTTTGCCTTTGCCTTTGCCTTTGCCTTTGCCTTTGCCTTTGCCTTGCCTTTGCCTTTGCCTTTGCCTTTGCCTTTGCCTTGCCTTTGCCTTTGCCTTTGCCTTTGCCTTTGCCTTTGCCTTTGCCTTTGCCTTTGCCTTGCCTTTGCCTTTGCCTTTGCCTTTGCCTTTGCCTTTGCCTTTGCCTTTGCCTTTGCCTTTGCCTTTGCCTTTGCCTTTGCCTTTGCCTTTGCCTTTGCCTTTGCCTTTGCCTTTGCCTTTGCCTTTGCCTTTGCCTTTGCCTTTGCCTTTGCCTTTGCCTTTGCCTTTGCCTTTGCCTTTGCCTTTGCCTTTGCCTTTGCCTTTGCCTTTGCCTTTGCCTTTGCCTTTGCCTTTGCCTTTGCCTTTGCCTTTGCCTTTGCCTTTGCCTTTGCCTTTGCCTTTGCCTTTGCCTTTGCCTTTGCCTTTGCCTTTGCCTTTGCCTTTGCCTTTGCCTTTGCCTTTGCCTTGCCTTTGCCTTTGCCTTTGCCTTTGCCTTTGCCTTTGCCTTTGCCTTTGCCTTTGCCTTTGCCTTTGCCTCTGCTTTTCCCTCTGCCTTTGCCTTTAGCTGTGCCCTTGCCTTTGCCATTGCAGCAGAAATTATATAAATTACAAAGTTCTCAGTTCTTAGTTTTGTTGCTTGAGTTGGTAAATATTCGCTCTGCGACGTGATTTGTTAACATGATAGAAAACTTTAGTTTTGTAAAATTTTTTAGACGCAGCCAGACAAATGAACAACGCAAACTGGAAAGTAGGAACAACTTTGAGAAAGAGGTAGTGGGGGAGAGGGGGAAGGTTGGGGCGCTCCGTTTCTTTTGGAGCATTTAGTGGCATCGACGTTGGCTAATGGTTGGCGGCATTGCTTTGCAGCTGACAATACGTCAACCTTTTTGAGTATATATACCTTGGCATATTGTGTATACGACACGGTGTACCCAGCTACGCCAAGCTTTACAAGCTGTCCGGCCAATAAATTTCGCAGAAACTTTCAGCCAAATGCTGAAACTACGACTATGATAATGAAGCACAACAACAAGAACAGACAAACAGACAAGTAGACAGGCGGAGAGGCGGGCATACAGACAACAGAAAGTCGTCATTTAATTTGTTAAAAAGGCCAACTAAATTCGCAGCAAACTGCAACTGCAACAATGCCAGCAACGAAGGAACAAAAAAAAATGAGACGCGAAGAAAAAGA
Organism: Drosophila hydei; assembly: GCF_003285905.1. NCBI lineage: Eukaryota > Metazoa > Arthropoda > Insecta > Diptera > Drosophilidae > Drosophila > Drosophila hydei. The sequence goes on along the minus strand of NW_022045716.1, from coordinate 235,820 downwards.
AGAAGAAGAAGGAGAAAATGCTAAAATAATTATATACCAAGAAATTAGTACAAAAACTTTGTTGGCAGTGCAACAATACGAGTCAGCCAGAAGTTTGTAAATTCAATTTGAAATACATACAACAACGACGACAACAACAACAACAACAACAAAGACACAAACAGACATGCTAGCTAAGGTCCAGCCTCTGCTTGAGTCCGGCTCCGGTTTGGCGACACTTTGCCACTTTGCTCTGTGTCCATCTGCGTCTCTCTTTCTCTCTCTCTCTTTCTGTCCCTCTGTCTCTCTTGATCTCTTGTTGGCGCCGCCTTGTGCCTATGCATAAATATTTAATTAACTGCAGCGCATTATTTTAATTAGGTGTAAAACTGCAAAGCACACACATAACAACAGCAGCAGCAGCAGCAGCAGCAGCAGCAGCAGCAGCAGCAGCAGCAGCAACAGCAACACAAAATAAAGTGCTCTCGGCAGTGGAGGCAATCGGGGTTGGAGCAGGGGAGCGTGAGTTAAGCGCTGCTAAAAGCATTTTGGCTATTGTTCAACTGCGAATTGTGAACTGTTAACTGGAAAACTGTTAACTGAAAACTGTCTGCTGCCACGCCCATTTAGCAAACACACTCAATTTGCATTTGGCTCGCAGCTAAAGGCAACGGCGGCAAAGACTCCTTCGACTGCCCTCTTGTACCCAGTGGCCTTAACTGCTTCTCTATAGCGTCTTTGTTGCGGCAGATCAAACTGTCTGTTGCCAAACGGTTTCTCTAAGCGAATCTCTCTGTCTCTGTCTCTTTCTCTGCCTCTGTCTCCGTCTATTTGACTGCGACAATATCTGTTTCCAGCTGGGATCATTTGATCTTAAAAACGAAACGCGCCTTCTAAGCAAATCTCTGTCTCCCTCTCCCCCTCTCTCTCTCTCTCTCTCTCTCTCTCTCTTTCTCTCTCTCTCTGTATCGATATCTCACACTCTCTCTCTCTCTCTTTTTTCTATTCATATCTTCTGCTCTCTCCCTCTGACTGTTTCTCTGAGCAAATCTCTGTCTGTGCCTGCTCGTTCCCTCTCCCTTTCCCTCTGTCCTTATCTCTATCTGCACTTGTTAGGCTTCTCTCTTTGGCATAAACTCGCTGTAGGTGCTCGTTTGGGATGTGACGATCACTTGATCGCTGCCGTCTTGACCTCAATTTCACAATCTGCCTCTGTCGCAGGCCCTGCCTCTGCCGCTCTTTGTGTATCTTGCGATTATACTTACATATGTGCTTACATATATACACATATATACATACATACATACATATGTGTATGTCTTACATTGGCGAATGTGAAAATAAATTGCGATATAAGTAAATAAAACAGAGGAAGATAGAGAAAGGCAGTTGACGGGAGATTTAGACGGAGACGAAGACGGAGAGGGAGGCGGAGGCGGAGGCGGAGGCGGAGACAGAGCATGTAAAGACAAGGCAGACGCTGGTATATAGGATCGTGGCTGATGCTGAGACTTAGTTGAGGTTGGGGCTGGGGTACAGGGGCTGGAACTGAAACTGGAACTGGAACTGGAGGCGCAATGCGTGCAATCGAAATAATAACAAAGACGCCGTAACTTGACCTAATTTTGAGGGTCTTTGTTGGCTTTTGCCACTCGGATGATAAAGTGAAATTTACACACAACTGTAGATTGGGGTATGGAGGGGCAAATGGGGTCAGCTGACAGTAGTTTGCATGCTGTGTGCATGTGCGTGCTTAAAAGCAGAAGGAGGAGCTGCAGCTCGTTTGACATTCAGGCAGTAGCTGAAGGTTATTAAGACTGACTCGATCTAAATATATGCTTTTGCTTACTCCACAGAGCACACCCTGCAAACATCCGGTCATCCTGCTGCAAGATGTCAACTTCATGGATCTGCACTCGCTGGTGGAGTTCATATACCACGGCGAGGTCAATGTGCATCAGAAGTCGCTGCAGTCCTTCTTAAAGACCGCCGAAGTGCTGCGCGTCTCGGGCCTAACACAGCAGCAGGCCGAGGACACGCACAGCGTAAGTACAGTAGCTCCTCGATGTACGAGCTTAGCTGATTATTTTCCTCTCTTTTGTTGTCGTTGTCGCTGTGTAGCACTTGGCACAGATACAGAATTTGGCAAATGCGGGCATACGCACGCCGCTCAACTCACATCCACATCATGGTTCGTCGTTGCACGATGATGGGGCTGCCACATTGTTTAGCAGCCGCCAGGTCGGTGGCTCGCCGCCGCCTCCACCGCCGCCGCAGCAGCTGCCACAGCATATCAATAACAATCTGCTGAAGCGCATGGCCATGATGCATCACACCAGCGGCGTCGTGGACGAGACAACATCGCACGCCCTCAAGCGTTTGCGTAGCGTCGACAACAACAACGGCCTCTCTGCCAACAGCAACAACAACAGCAGCCCCGATCTGCAGCTCCATGCGCGCAGCGCCTCGCCCCAGCTAACGCCGGCCGACTTTAGCACGATCAAACACCACAACAACAACAATACGCCGCCGCTCAAGGAAGAGAAGCGTACGTACAGCAGCCGGACAGAGCGTTCCGCGCCTCTTAGACTCTTAGTCATGGCATCAGTTCTCACTTCTCACTTTTCCACTGCAGGCAATCGGTCCACCGGCAATGGCAACTCGGGCAACGGCAACAACAACACCAATGGCAACGGCAACGGCAATGGAAATGGCAACGGGATCTCTATCAGCGAGAAACTTGGCAGTATGACACCCTCGCCGCTGACACGGGGCGTCGAGGACGTTAAGTCGGAACCCATGGAGCTGGTCTGCTCCAACAACAACAATGCCAACGCCAATGTCAATGATGAGCACAGCAACGATTCCACAGGCGAACACGATGCCAATCGTTCCAGCAGCGGCGACGGCGGCAAAGGCTCCTTGAGGTAACTATATATAGTATATATATACATATATAAATATGTATAATATGCGTAGCCCATGTGAAGCAAGTCCATAGGCCATAGGGTTGAGGTTCCGGGTATCTGCGAGTCGGACAATCCCGACTGGAGCACTCTTGCTTATTGAATTATATATTTAATCGTTTGCGTTCCTTTCTTTCGCTAGCTCTGGCAATGACGACGAGATCAACGACAACCTAGCCACCCATCATGCCGCACAGCCCTTCATCATGTCACCGGCTGAGAGCAAACTGTTTCCAGGTGGATTCAATTTTCCGATTAGCAATCTCGATCATCCAGCCTTGATTGGTGCGTACCATTACCCCCATTCGCTCTCTTCCACTTTGACTAATCTTCTTCTTCTGCTTCTTCTTCTTGTTCTCCCTGGATTAGGTCTCAATACCCAGCTACAACAATCTGGTGAACTCGCTGTCTCTCCACAAGGTGAGTCCGAGCATTTCTCTATTTACTCTATTGTTTCGCTCTATTTGCGCTCAAAAGCTCATTATTACATTTTTTACATCAAATGCAAATACCAAAAAAATCAAAAAATCTAGAATCAAAAATATCAAAAAAAAAAAATCAATTTTTTAATGAAAAGGAATTAATAGAAATCCGAATATTTTAACGTTGAAGAAATGTGTCTGTATCATTTGTTTTACTTGATAAAAAAAACATACTTACATACGTACATGCATATAAATCGGCTATATATGTGTGTGTTAACTACAATTTGATTTAACTTTTGATTTATTTAAACACACTTGAACACACGAACACGAATATATATATATTTGATTATATTTATCCATTCCATTCGATTTGATTTCAAAGTAAACCAAGATACGAAACGTCTCATTCAAAGGTGGCCCAGTGCAGAAGCTTACAGGGTATGCCACAGTCTCGCTTGCTGGCGCTTGCTGCTGGGCCGCTTTTCACGTGGACTTTCCTTTTTTTGTTTTTTTTTTTTAATTTTTTATTTTTTTTATAGAATTGCAAAAACACGTAAAAGTCAACATAAATATAAAATATTTTTTTTTATTTCAATTGTTTTTTATTTATTTTTTCTTTCCTTTGCATCTTCAAATCTAATCGGTAAAGTGTAAAAATTTCTTTCTTGTTTGATTGTTTCGATGGTAAATGTTTTCATTTTCGTAATAAAAACGAACTAAAATAAATATAGAACTATAAATATAGAACTACGAAAACAGATGAAGCAGAAGAAGGAGAACAAACAGTATTTAGGCGTCATAAAACATATGTATAACAAATGGCCAATGCTTATGTTGATCATAGTGACAGTGATAATGATCGAAGCTGATCATCATTGAGTTGAGATAATGCAGAAGAATCCAAACATTATTCATCTACGCATAAAAACGGCTAAAAACACTGAACCTGCAACTCCCAGAAAAACCCCCTTAAAACCCAAAGAAACTAGCTAATAACTTTTGATACTTGTGTGTGCGTGTGTGTGTGCGTGTGTGTGTGTGCGTGAATACATTAAACTAATTAACTCAACGAATGAGCATTCGAGGCATCAGCAGTGTTTAGCAAAATAGACTGTGTTTTCCCGTACGTGTGTGTGTGTGAATGTGGCGGAAAATTTTAATTGCCTCTGTTATCCTGAGGTTTGGCCACAACAATTTGCCACGCCCCCATCTCCGCCGACCAACACCGTCAAACCGTCTAACTGTGAAGCGTGTTCGTAAAAGCTTTGCGGCTTTGCGGCCTGCCCCGCCCACCACCGCCACAACATGAACGACACACGAACAACTATGCGTACAGTGCGAACAGTGGCGCCCAAAATATTAGCATTACTCTGCAAAAGTGCGCTTGAATGATTGGCGGAAAATGCAATTGTTTACAAAGTAAACAGTTAGTTGAAAGGGCCTCTTCTCTTCTTGTTTGATCGAATGGTCGTTGTGTTAACAGTGGGTGAAAAAGGTATAGTCAAGACTTTTAATATAACATTATTGTGTTATATGCATATGTAGATGGATTCTTTACCATGGCTGGTGGACCAATACTTTGTTGACTCACTGTACAGTACTCAGCGCGTAGATAGATAATTTGTGAAGCTGCGAGGAGGATGGGGAGGAGCTGGAGGAAGTAGGAGACCAGCAAGTAGCAGAAGTCGAAGGTACATTGCAGGCATTAGCTCAGTCACATTGATGGGGGCTTGGTTCAGTGTTGGGGCCGCTTTTATTGCTTTTCGAAGAGAAGTGTGTTTTCGAAATTTCAAGTTCATTTGGCTTACTTCATGTCCATACATGCTAAATCAGTATCAGCAGTAAGCGATAAGCGATAAGCGATAAACGATATACGATATACGATACACGATACACGATATTTTCAATATATGTCATAAAGCAACATCGCTTTTCTCTCTCTCTCACACACACATACATACACACACATACACACACACTATATCACATTTTCTCTTTAATTCCCGCTCTCTCACACTTTCTCGTTCTCACAATTCGTTAAACGTATATCGACATTCAAATGCAAGTCGATTCCAATTGGATATCTCTAATCAGATCTAATCAGATGAGCTAAGCATCGGCTAAGAGTTAAGCAGAAAATATATGTGTATGTTCCTTATATATTTGTTTTCTCAACATTTGTCATTTGTTCATTTTCAATGAGTCCATTTCTTCGTTTTACGTTTCACGTTTCACGTTTTACGTTCCTTCGTTTATTTGTGTGCTAATTTTGTATTCGTATTTAAACGCAATAATAAACCAATTACATATTACCGTACTATACTATACAACACACACTCCCTCACACACACACACACACACATATACTTGCATACATACATATACACCTGCATACGTCTTATTTATGCTCCATATACATACATATGTATACCTCTATTGATTGTTTACTTAATAATGCTAATTAGAAAACATGTTTAATTTTTATCGTTTTCTTAATGTTTCAATTTCAATTTGAATTTCTGTTTCCTTTTTGGTTAATCGTTAGAGACAGAGAGAGAAAGGAAGCGAGAGGGAGAGAGAAGGAAAAAGAGAGATGGATAGAGATGGACATAGATTTCTGTTTCCTTTTCAGTTAAGCGTTAGAGAGGCAGAAAGGAACAGAGAGAGGAAGTGAGAAGAAGATAGAGGGACAGAGAGGTGAAGAGGGGGAGGGAGATACAGATAAAGAGATAGATTTAAAAAGATAAAGAGATAAAAATATAGAGGGATAGATAGAGAACTAAAAAGATAAATAGGAATGGTGAATAGCTTAAAAGGCAGAGAGTTAGAGAGATAGAAAGAGATCGAGAATGATGGAGACAGAGAGATAGACGCCAAACGCATCATGGAAATATATAGAAATAGGATAGATAATTGAGACATGATCGTTATTTTCAGTTCAATTCCATTCGTTCCTTTGTTTCATACACACATCAACAACAACAACAACATTTGTGTTTAGTTTCTGTTTTTCTGTTATTTTTGTTGGTAAAATGCAACCGCATTATAAGATCGATCGAATATATATATATACATAAATACTTATATATATTATGTATTGACATTTTTTAATTTACTTTTGTACGTCGTCGTGCTTGTGTCTAAAACTAAGTATACCAAAATTGTCCAAAGCCCCAGCTCCTGCGCCCCCTTCCCCCGTAACTCCTCCCATATAAGATCCATATATATTTTTACAACAGCAAAAGCAAAAGAAAAGCTCCAATTCAATTATATGTATTTGCATTGAAAACTAATCCTTTAAATGATAACCCAAAAAAGAAACCAAAAAAAGAAATAAACAAAATACAATTATATCAAAAATCTCTATATATATAAATTGCAACATTATTTTTAATGTGTCTTTCGTTGAATTATTTCAATATTTCGATTTTTTCTTTTCGAATTTTTCGTTTCGATTCGATTTTTCAAATATGGCTTCAAAATTGTCGAACAACAAATTTTCACCCTGAATATGATGCGAAATGAAAAAGCAAACTACAAATATACCACTCACACACACCCACTCACATACATACACACACACAGATATCCATGCATCTGTATGCATGTATGCATGCATGTTTGTCTGTATGTTTGTGTGTGTGCGCGTGATCTTCTCCCCTTATGAACATTTACGTATTCATCCTTTGGCATAACACATATGTATGTACACACATACACGCACACACACATATACACCTACACGCATACATGCATACATATGTACATACGCCTTATGTATTGGACCCATGAAACCCCCGCCCAACCCCCACACCCCCAATTTGAAGCCTGAGAATTTGCTAAGTACAAATACAGAAGCGCACACAGACTGCCCCAATAATTTGTCGCATTTGTTGTCTGGCAGGCAGCCCAATTGGCTAATTGTTTATGATGTCGAATGTTCTAATTGTCAAACTGTCGAATTATCGAATTGTCGAATTGTTTTATATACAAATACTAAAGCACATATACATGCATAGCCACACCCACTCGTCCACTCGCCCCTTTTCGGGAAGAGGCAGCCCAATTGGCTAATCGTCGAATTGTTGAAGTGTTTAATTGTTATCTATATATATATAAATATATATATATACATTTCTAATATTGGCAAATCATATGTTTTAGTCTGAAATAAGGAAACAGAAATGGAAGAAGCACCTGAGGCACAGCTTTGAACCAACAATTGGCATTTGTATACATATGTAGCTCAGTTGATCCTTCAGCATATAGTGCATATCGTACACACACACACACACACACACATGTGTGTGTTTCTATATGTGTGCACTTTACGTATGTTTGTGTGTATATGGAGAGATATATGCTGTAACGTAAAGTACGCACACCCACACACACACGCCTACATACACACACACACACACATACTGACACACATACATGTATAATTGGTGAATAATTCTTATACAGTTCAGCAGACAACAACAGAAACGCACGCAAATACACACACACGCACACGCGCACACAACATGGTCTTGGTCTCCCCCACGCACAATCGAAAACTCCCTTTGTATTCACATATATATATAGATATATATATATATATATATATATGCATAGATATTTGATAAGACAGGTGAAACTTCAAGTGTTACGTCTATTAGCGATTGTGAGAGGCCTAAGCCCCAATGAAACCGATTCGAAACTCAAATACAAATTCAGCAGGCGCTCGACATCACTTCTAATACATACATACATACCATACATACATTCACACACATACACCTACATACACATACACATACATACATCTTATAATACCCAGCAGCAAAACTAACCCAATGATGATAACTAATGCCTACATATATATATATATATATATATATATATATATATATATATATATATATATATATATATATATATATATATATATATATATATATATATATCTATATATATATATATATACATATAATACATATATCTGTATATATATACACCTATTTACTTTTCAAATAATACTAAAACTCTTAACCCCCTTAAAACAACAACAAAACAACGAAATTATGTTTAGAAAGTAATCAAAGAGTACAAGAAAAACAACAACAAAAACAAAAACAACAACAAACGGCAACAACAAACAGCAACAACAACAGCAACAGCCAAACAATCAAAATTATTAAGCAATAAGAATTGAACTCATACGAATTCATTACACAAATACAAAATAATTACAACATCTACAATTAAGTAGCTTAATTACTGAATTACAAAAGTATTTACTAAAAACTTATCTTAATTGTGCTTTCCACACACACAATATTTAGGTAAACACGAATACAAACACAAATACAAATACAAATACAAAAACACATACATATATACTTTATATGTATACATATATATGTATATGTATATATACAGCTTTACGTATATAAAAACCGTTGAATGAATCGCTTTAAAATTACGCTCTTTCTCTCTCTCTCTCTCTCTATATATATATATATATATATATATATATATATATATATATATATGTATATATATGTATATATATATATATATATATATATGTATATATATATATATGTATATATATGTATATATGTATGTATATTTGTCGCTGTTTCCTTTAAAATTACAATTGATCCACACACAAACACATACAAAACATATACATATACAAATACAGCTTAGAATTTAGTTTAATTTAGTTCGCAAACCGAAATTAACTAATTTTAAGTTGATTAATTGGTGATAACTAAGAAACAACAAACAAACCCAATTGTAAATTATTCAAGTTACGTTTTAAGCACACACAAACACGTATTGGCAGCATACAATCGATAATAATCGATTCGATTTATCGAATAAATCAATAAATTGATATGATATGAATTGACTTGTCTCCCGCATAACACACGTAAATTAATCCAAAACGACTTGCACAGCAAACAGCTGCAATCGTACAGATCGAGCCATCGATGTATGCAATAACTGAATAATCAAATAATCAAATAATCAAATAATCAAATAATCGAATAATTGAATCAATTCCTATTGATAATTGACTTTTATCCCGTATTACCCAAATCAATCGATAATTACACAGCTAACATATCCCAGCGAAATAATCGATTAATCGAATCAATTGATATGAATAATTTGACTTGTAAACAAATCAATCGAAATGCATTCCACAGCAAACCTCCACCAAACGAACAATCAATCGACGATTAATCGAAAAATCAATAAATCAAATAATCGAATGAATTATTAAGAATAGTTTAAATTGTGACCAAATTAATCGATACGAATTGACCAGCAAACGCATCCAATTGAACAATCAATCTATCCATAAATCGAATAATCGAATGAACTATGAATAATTTCAATTATAACGAAATCAAAACGCATTGCATATTTCATTATTCGATTACATTTTCAAGATTTGAAAGAATTGGCTTTCAATGTAATCGACTACCTAAACTTTTCTATTATTCCGTTCTGTTCTGTTATCGGATTCCGATCTTAACTTCATATATTTTACATACTTCTGTTGTCCGTGCAATTTCGCCAAGAGATGAGCAGCCCCTTCCCCCAAGCATAACAACGATAAATACTGTATTAATATATAAATGACATGCCAACTTTGGTGACCAATGAAAAACCAACAGCCAAAACAACCAACAACAAATTCCCCCATATCAAAATCCATAGCCCCAAACACGATACTAAAAAAGCCCCCATCTAATAAAAAAAAGAACAAAACTCAAAAATTCAAATAAAAATCACAAAATCAATGAAAAAAATTTAAAAAAATTCCGACACCTATGTAGAAACCAACAACAACAACAAGAACAGCAAAAGCTTATGCACAAATAATCAAAATGAAAAAAAAAAGATAAAATTGCTAACTCGAAACTTGCAATGGCCCGAAATAACGATGAATGAACGATGTCGATTGCTAATGATGAATGAGAAAGGAATATATTTGGAAATGGTTAATTTTTAGTCCTTTATTTAAGTGGCACACATACATGTACACACAAACACACAGCCCAACACACACACATCTACACACACGAAACGAAACGAAACGAAAGCAAAGAAACAAAACTGAGAAATTGAATGCAACACACAAGCAACACACACAAACAGCAACAGCAGGAACAAGATTGAAGCTAAGAACTATTATGGTGATGGTGTTTAATACACACACAAACACACACACGCACACAGGCAAACAAACCAATACACACACACGCACACACACACGCATACACAACGAAACAAGTAACTGCAACAAGAAAACGAAAGTTTTACCTCTTTACGTTTGGTATCTTACTCTCCCTACTCTGCGTAACGGTCACGACCACATCAAACAACAGGCAACAACAATCACAAGAGCCACAGCGGCAACGATAAGACCCCCAATCCCCATTATCGCCCTTTTCCCAACCAGTAACCAAAAATGAGTCAAAAATGCGATAAAAAATCAAAATTTCAAATACATATAACTCGTGACACGTGATTCGAGACTCGTGATTCGTGACTTGTGACTGTGTCTGATTACCCAGAGAATCGCCCTTGGTTTCGAACTGGAGATACACAATGAGATTCAATATAGTTCGAGTCAGTTATACCTATATCGTAGACCACAACTCGTGACTGTGACTGTAACTGTGACTCGTGACGCTGTTGGCTTGGATTCACAACCAACTTCAGCTTAGGTAGAATGAGATGTTGAGTCATCTAATGCATACGTGATTGAATCGGGACTATCACTCGTGACTGTGACTGCGACTCGTGACTGGATATCTAGTTGTCAGCAGTCGGCTTGGATTCAGAACCAGCTTCAGTCTAGGTAGAGTTAGGTATTCAGCTGAGTGCATACGTGCTTAAACTTGTGGTTCGTGACTCGTGACTCGTGACTGTGACTGATCCCTAAGTTCTAGCTGGACATACCGAAAGAGATTGAGCACAGGTTGAGCCAAAGGAGACTTCGATTCAGAATTAGATTCACTTGAACTTGATTCAGCAATACAAATCAGATTGTCTCGTGACTCGTGACTTTTGACTAGTGACCCGTGACTCGTGACTATGAGTGTCTGTATGTACCATCTAGATAATTATTCTTAGCTTCGAGCTGCATTGAAATTGAACAATCAAAGAAGAAATCAATTTATCCACTAGCTAAAAACTCAAAAGAGAAAATCTTCTTCCTTAACAACAGAAGGAGAAAGCACACACACACGCACACACACACATACAAACAGGTCGTTCTCTCGCTCTCTGCTCCACTTATGTGTGGACAGACAAACGAGCTCGGAACCTTTCTATGAGAACCTTTTCAACTTCAACTTTGACCCCACAACAAATCATCCGAAGCAAAACAAACAGTAAAAAAGAACAAAAAAAACAGTTAACAAAAATAAATCAAAAATCAAAACAAATACCACAAAATTTAATACGTACATAGGCCAAATTGTATCATATATATATATATATATATATATATATATATATATATATATATATATATATATATATATATACATGTATATATATATATATATATATACCTTTTATATCAAATAAATCCAAAGTTAAATTAAAAGTCGAAAAAAATAAGAAAAAACGTTAGAGTATGGGAAATAATATATATTTAAAGTAAATAACAGCTAAATAAAGACAAATATATATACACATTTATACATATATACATCTATATGTATATATATATGTATGTATATACATAGACATTATATTTGATGAAAAAAATGCTTTGCGAATTATTAATGATAATTTTTCAATAAAATGCACCAAAAAAAAAACAGCTACAGAAATTCGAAAAATTATAAAAATATCAAAAAAAAATATAATAATAATAAAAAGAATAATTAAAATCGTTGTACTTGGGCTAATGCGACGTTTTCTGACTTTCTTTCCTACCTTGTCGTCAGGTCAACTGACGACAAATGCTACAACTTCTACAACAAACAACAACAACTTTTACCTGTCATACTCTGAACAAACAAACAACAACAACAACAACTGCACAACAATCAAAACCACAACAACAACAACAAATCAAAAAACAGCCATCACAAACGCCTCTGGCATATGTGGGCTTAATCTCTCCACATTCGCAGCCAATTGCAACAACAACAACAACAACAATAACAACAACAACAACAGCAGCAGCAGCAACGGCGGCAGCATAAATCAGCAACAGCAGCAACAGCAACATCAGCAGCAACAGCAGCAGCAGCAACAACAACAACAGCAACAACAGCAACAACAGCAACAACAGCAACATCAGCAGCAACAGCACCAGTTGAGCAATGTAGGCAACCAGGTAACGAATGGTATGCTCACCTGTAGTCCACCTGCGACCGCACAACAGCAAATGTTTGCAGCCGTTATGGCGAATATGGCAGCAACAGCGAATGCAACAGCAACGGCGGCAGCAGCAGCATCGGCCTCGACAAGCGTCAGCGCCAACAGTTCGCTGAACAACAACAATTCCAATTTGAATACATCTGGCGGCAGCTTGAATGCGTCCAGTGGTGGCGACGACTTTCGCTGCAATCCGTGCAACAAGAACTTGAGCTCGCTCACACGGCTCAAGCGACACATCCAGAACGTGCACATGCGCCCCACTAAGGAGCCCGTCTGCAACATATGCAAGCGCGTCTACAGCTCGCTGAACAGCCTGCGCAATCACAAGAGCATCTACCATCGCAATCTCAAGCAGCCCAAGCAGGAGCCAGCCGGAGCCAGTCAGCAGTCGGCGAACAGCTATTACCACCAGCAGTTGAACCATCACCATTCGTCCTCATAGAATTTCATGTACTTTGACTATCAGCAGGCGGATGTCAACTTTTGAAGCTAAGTTAACTATGCAATGCGAGTGCATAGCTACACACATACATTTATATGTATGTGTGTAGAGATAGAGAAGAGGAAGAGGTAGAGGAAGTAAAGAAAATCTTTGTTAAGTTTGTGACAATGCGAGTTCAATTTGCAAATGAGTGTAACTCTTTTATCATTATAATCAAATTATAACAACTCTTAAATATATATATATATATATATATATATATATATATATATATATATATATATATATATATATATATATATATATATATATACATATATCTATCTGTATATATACATACATACATGCATATATGTATTTGCATCAGTGCTGCCTATCGATAGGAAGAAAAGTCAAGTCAAAACATTATTAAAATAGAATACAAATATGAAATCAGTTTAATTACCTCTCATCTTTTAGCCAGAGACTCAGTTTATATATATATATATATATATATATATATGTGTCTAACGTATTAAAACATAACATATATATTAAGAGAGAAACATGAAATCGCTTAATAAATCAAAAAGGTTAGATCTGAACGGAAAAAGGCTAAATGCGCAGCACTGTTGCTAGAAGACTCTGATTGGGAGTGCTAATATGGCCAGCACTGATATGCATACATATGTACAATATCCACACACACACACACACACACACATCCACACACGGACACACGCACACAGTAGATAGAGAGAGGGAGAGATAGAATAACGACAAGCATCGCTTCTGTATGTATGTATGCTGTACATACATATGTACGCGAATTGTACATACTCTGATGTATTTGTCCATAGGAACAGAGCAGAGCAGAATAATAATAAATAACACATAATTACAGTCTAGGCTAGTAACACTTAGTTGCCTTTTGTAGCTTAAGCAGAAACAGATAAAGTTGAATATGACAGATATAGTAGCAGATACAGAAGCAGGTGCAGATTCAGATGCAAATGTAAATGCAAACGCAGATATATATATATATATATATATATATATATATATATATATATATATATATATAGATGTGGCTGGCAAGCAGCAGTTGCTTTAAGCTACGCTGCAGATATCGTTCTATATATATATATATATATGGTTACTTCACATAAATTTTTGTCCATTTGTCTTTTTTATATATATACACACATATATATATATATATACATATATCTATTATTAGTTTAGATATATATATTTGTAGAACAGAGAAATGATAAATTACAAAAGGTGCCGGTAGTGAATTCTTCAAAATGGCTTTAATAAAATTTAAAAAAAGAATTAAAAATTTAAACAAATTACAAATTACAAATTACAGATATAAATACAAGTACACATACAAATACAGTTACAAATACAGATACTAAGCTAATTAGTTAGCCCTAAGCAGCACAAATCAACTCAGTTGTGCAAATCGTAGCCTTTAAAGCTTTCTGTACAGCATTAAGACCAAGCTAATGATTTTTTTTTTCGTAGTTATACATTGCATAGACATACGGATATATTATACAATTGATATGTATTTATATAGATAGATATATATACATGATTATATCAAGATTTAACGATCGACCGACCGAACGACCGACCAATGGAGCATGATAATTAAATATAGTGCATATATATGCAGATATATATGTATAGGGATCTAAGCTAAGCCGATCAGCATACACACTCACGCACACACACACACACATGCACACATGCATATATATATATATGATATTTTATAGATATACATTAAAAAAAATGATATATAAATATATATCAAATAATTATTACTGATAAAAAAGTTTTATTATACATACATACGTACACACACACTTATATATATATGTATGTATTATATATATAAAAAATCTGTTAACACGTAGGCTAAATCCTGGTATTTTTTTTCATTATATTTTTTTTATATTAATCTTAAGAAAATGATAAAATCTTGTAGATACATACATAGACATACATACATACATACACAAACAAACCAACATACATACATACATGGAAAATGTTAACCGGATACTTTATGAGTGCACCTGTGTTCGTTAGATTATATAAGTTTTTTTTAGGTAAGACCCAATGCCTAAAGCAAATAAGCACACATTCACACACACACAAACACACACACCTACACACACACATATGATGTAGTCGAATGAATGTAAGCAAATTGCAATTACTGCAATTGACAGAAAACGAACTTTGAATTATAACAATCTAATAATAAAAATGATAATAATAATAATAATAATAATAATAATAAAAAATCTACACATGAAATGAAAATAAGTATATTTTGATTCAAACAGCTCTTAAGTTATGTTGCAAGTAAGGCCTACTTACTCCATGTTATGTATGCATGCAGCAGATCGAACGATCGATCGTTCGACTCGATAATCAAATAGTTCTGATCTAATGCAAGGCTAGGTCAAGCAATCAATCAACCAATCAATCAGTAAAATCATCTCTAGAAATCATCACACGCACATACTTACAGCCACCTAACACACACACACACACTCACGCACACATGCATTTATATATATATATATCTCTCTCTCTCTCATTTACCAACTGTTTGTACGTCTTGCATACAAAAATTATTTTAGAGCGCCAAAGGCTGTCAAATAAAATTGTGTTTGAAATATCTTTTCGAGTTTTTTGGCACACACATAGAGGCACACGCACACACAGAAATGTGTTTGTCGCATTATACAGTTAAGTTGTCATATGAGAGGTGTGCTCGAAAAGTAAGCATGACCCAAATGTCACGTTCAATGCACTTTTACTCATTTGTGATCGATAACACGCCTCATCGAATATGTGTTGGCTGTGATTTGTATTTGTCTAAGGTCATGCTTACTGTTTGAGCACCCCTCGTCTATGTGTGCGTATCTTTAGCTGCATTATGCGATCGATATTTTGTCCGGTGTGCACAAAGTGTTAACTTTGCTGAAAAATTATATGTGTGAAGAAGAAGAAGAGGAGGAGGAGGAGGAGGAGGAGGAGAAGGAGAAGAAGGAGTAGGAATAAGAACAAGAACAGGAAGTAGAATCGATTAATGCGCATCCATTTATTTGTACTTAAGACTCTCTCTCTCTCTTTCTCTCTCTCTCTCTCTCTCTCTCTCTACGAATTGAGCGACAATTACTAATACTTATAAAACAACAACAACAAAAGAAAAGAGAAACATATCCCCTACTATACTATCCATTACCCCCGAGTCCACTCAGTATCCAGTGTCTAGTAACTCCATGGCTAGCTAACCAGCTGGCTTTACCTGTGTTCCCGAATCCCGATCACCAACAAACCAAACAACAGCTGCCAACGGGGCAGCATTTGTTCTAATCTGCAAAATGTTAAGTATCAATCCAAATGCCACACACATACACGCACACACGCACACACATGCTCACTCTCTCACACATAAACCTATTTTATTAATTCCTTACATTTGTCAAAAAATCGATTTATGCAACGTATATATTTACACATATGTATATATATTTTGTATAAGGCGTAACATCTAAAATTGTGTGTTTGCCCGCCCTACTTCCCCCGACACACACACCCCCACCCCCACCGTCCCAGCGCCCAGAGCCCAGCGCCCAACCCCCAGCCCCCTTGCCCAAAAGCACATTTGAAATCTGGTATATTTGGTTGTTACCTTAACCCCCAACCAAATCAATCAAATCGCATCACACACACAGGCAACAAAGGTGCTGCTGCGTTTGAGTTTGAAAAAAAGAGACACTAGTGACAACAGAAATTTAGAGTCCTTGGTGCTTTTGCGACCAAGTCAACCAAAATAACAAATTACAACAAAAACAAAAATATTACTAAAAAACACACATTTTATATGCAACAAATCAATCAGGCCAAAACATGTTTCAAAATTTTGCTAAAAAAAAAACAAAACAAAACAAAGCGACAAAATTGGTTTTTAAAGCTATTCAAGAAAATTTCAAAAAAAAAAAAAAACAAAAAAAATACAAAACAAACAAAAATTACGATCACAATCACAATTGGTACAGTCACCAAAATTTGTAACTGTCTAAACACTTCTTTGTGGTGAGTTCTCGAGAAACTCACCACGCAGCAGCCTTGGGGTATGCTACAGGAAATGTTCTTTCGAGCGTAATCGAACGTTAACAACAACAGCAACAACAACAACAGCAAGAAAATACTTCGAACTGCACAAAAAATTTGTTTCGAATTCGAGCAAAACTTTTGTGCGCCGCAAATTACAAAATTTTCGAGTGGAAATGCAAAAGAAACAAAAAAAAAGAAAACTAAAATTTGAAAATTGAAACAGTTTTATTAATATTTTATTTACACATGTTTTTTGCGAAACGAAAACAAAAACCAAAATTAAGAACCAAAAGTGTTTTTTTTTTTTCAAATCTACTTTGATGATGATTTTAATGCAAATGCAAATGAAACAGAAACAAGCAAAATTCTATATATATTTCAATATATAAAAATCAGCAAAATTTAAATTTGGTTTTGAGCCTGGATTTGTTAGTGTAAAATAATGTAAAGTAAATAATACAACAAACATACGAAAAACAACTAAAACACAAAAAACAGAACTCACAAGACAGAGACACGACCACACACACACACACACGGATAGACGAACACGTGTAAATGCACATATGGAACTACATGCCACACACACATATATATATGTGTGTGTGTGAGTGTGTGGGTGTGTATATGTGTGTTTGTGTGTTTGTGTGTGTGCGTACTAAACACACACAGATAAACATGAAACAAATCAAATCAAAATGAAAAAAGAAAACATAAAGAAACTAAACAACAACCAGAACAACAACAACCAGAACAACAACAACAACAGCAACAACCAGAACAACAACAACAATAGCAACAAAGTCAAATATACAGAAAAGTCACTATTGTCTCTTTTTTTCTTCTCTTCCTATATGACGTATAGGTGGCAGCACCAGCCTACTCAGCGGCGTCATAGTGCCCGGTGGTAGTGACAACCCTAGTAATAGTAGTAGCAACAACCAACAACAACAACAACAACAACAACAACAACAACAACAACAACAACAACAAGTAGAACAACAGCCAACATCACAACACCAACTCCAACAACAACTCCAACTCCAACAACAACATCATTCCACACTACATAACCCACAACAACAACAACAACAACAACAACTGCACCAAGAACGAGAACGTGAACGTGAACGTGAACGGGAACGGGAACGCGAACGAGAACGTGAACGTGAAAGAGATAGAGATAGAGAGCGTAGCAGCAAGGCGAGTGACCTACACAGCAACAGCGAGCGCAGTCTCTCACGCTCCTCGCAGTGTGGCATGGGTGAGGGCATGGCAATGCATAGCAGCAGCGCAACTCCATCGCCGAATGCCAGCTACAAGCGGGAAAGGGAACGGGAGAGGGAGCGAGAGAGGGAGCGGGAACGGGAGCGAGAGCGTGAGATTGAGAGAGCACAGAGCAATACGCCGGGAGCATCACCGCCTCTACCACCAACATCATCGCATCACGGACATCCAGCGCCACCGCCGCACTTTAGTCAGCATCCGCTGGCAATGCTGTCGAGCCATCATCAGCATCAGCTGCACTCGCATCACGAGCTATCGCCGGGCGCTGCCCATGCGGTGGTTGCCGCCCATCATGCGCATGCTTTGGCCCGTGCTGCCTCCCCGCTTGTGGATCGTCATCATTTGTTGCATCAGCATCATCGGCGCGCCTCTTTGTCGCCCTCAGCGTCCGTCAGCAGCGGCGGCGGTGGACGCGGCTCCGGCGGCAATGCGGCCAGCAGCTTGCTAAGTTCGGCGCGTGCCAGCGATGTGACACAGGCCAATCGCTTGCTATTGCCATTGCCGCTGAACGCGTGCCATCGCTGCGATGTGTGCGGCAAGCTGCTGAGCACGAAGCTAACGCTGAAGCGCCACAAGGAGCAGCAGCATCTGCAGCCGCTCAACAACGCCGTCTGCAACCTGTGCCACAAGGTCTTCCGCACGCTCAACTCGCTGAACAACCACAAGAGCATCTATCATCGCCGTCAAAAGAATCACCACTCGTATTTCCATCATAGTAGCGGAGTCGTTGGTCAGGCTGGCAGTCCCGGCAGCCGGCTGCATCAGTCGCTCAGCTCGCTGACCGCTGCAGCCGCTGTGAACAACAGCGTCGCTGGTGGCGGCGCTGGTGGCAATGCTGTGGCTGCTGCGGCGGCTGCCGCTGCGGCTGCTGCTGAGCTGCTGCTGTCGCCAATTGTGGGCGCCGCTGCTGTCGCTGGGGGTACAGCCAGCTCGACGCTGCAGCTGGCGGCGGCGCATCAGCAGCAGCAGCAGCAGCAGCATCATCAGCAGCAGCAGCAGTCGTCGCCGAACATAGTCAAGCCGTGCATAGATTTCTTATAAGATCAGCATCAACTTTTGCAGCAGCTGTTCCATGTTGCGCTCAACAACTCAGCAGCAGCAGCGGCGGCAGCGTCGGCCTCCCAGCCCCAACCTGGCGACTATGTCGGGCAGCAGGTGGGTGCCACGCCCACGGTTGACCTAACACAATTAGATCAGGGAAGCAGCGGGGTCTATGCGGCGGCGGCAGCAGCAGCGGCAGCTGCGGCGGCAGCAGATGGTGGAGTTGCAGACTTAAGAGCCCTTCATCTGCACCAGCAACAGCAACAGCAGCAGCAACAGCAGCAGCAACAGCAACAGCAGCAGCAACAACACGGGCACTTGGCCCATCTCCACCCACACTCCCACTCCCTTGCACATCCACATCAGCATCCGCACCCGCATAGCCATACCCATGCCCAGCACCATCATCGCTATGAACGAATGAATTTATTAGACCAATAAGCATAACGCTAAAATGTATGCTACATAAATGGAGCGATCGGTGAGCTCGTCTACACACACACTCATAGAAATTCGGAGAACATTGAAAACAGACACACATACACACACAAATGCGCGCGTGCGCCAGAGCGGATAACGGCGAGCCGATAGCGGAGAATCTAGTACTGAATGCATACATTAAGGAGGAGAGAGCGGATGAGCCAGTACTGAATGTACATATATAGACATATACGCACACACGCACACACACACATGCACGACTGCATACACTTTGGATCTCAACATGGCGGAAAACTGCAATAAAAAAAAAACAAAAAACTGTTTCGGCAAATAACAACTGAAATCGAACAACTAAGCGAAAGAAGGAGAGGAGGAAGATGAAACATGTTTAGGCAAATGAATGAAAAAACTGTGATTTTTTACAAAAACTTGATTATAAATATAAAAAGAAAACCTAAAATGAAAAGAAAAAGGGGGAAAAATAACAATTTAAGTCTTTGATGAGGATGCGCGATAAAAACACAAAAAAAACGAAGACATTTTTTTTTTATTTTTTTAAAACGGAAATTGGCAAAGCCAAAATGCAATAGCGTGAGTTTTCTTTTAAGTGTAGGAAAACTGAATGAAAAAATGAAGGAAAACCAGCGAAGCATAAAAGACTGTTAACCAAACAAACAATGAAACAGACAGAACAACACACACACACAAATACACAAACACACACGCGCTGTACTCATCCATCAGAATAATAATAATTTACCTCTTGAGTATTAATCATGTTATCCGCAACACTCACAAGACAGACAAACAAACAGGCAGACAGATAAGGTCATAAGTAAGGCAAGAGGAGCCCACATCAAAGAGAACTACATATATATGTATACAGATGGATATATATGCTGGAATCGGGTTGATTTGCCATTTTATTTGCAGCTTTCGTATTCCTAGATAGCATACAACATAATGAATTTTGTATCTCGAACACTGCTTTACAACACTACTTACTTACACTACTTTACAACACTAGTTACTTTAACACTTTCCGTTTTGACAATACTTGTTGCTCGTTGGCCGGCAACAGCAGCACATGCAACATGCAACATATTAACTAACATTCAATGTACAACAAACTATACATGCGTATGCTCGATATATAAATATACTTCTTTTTTTTAAATACATATATATATATATATATATATATATATATATATATACATATATATATATATATATATATCTATATATATATATATATATATATATATATATATATATATATATATATATATATATATATATATATATATATATATATATATATATATACATACATATACAAATATAATTATGTACCACTCGTAGCAGTGTAAAATCTAATCTTAAGCATATAAGCATAACTATATGTGAGTGTTTTTTTTTTGTAGCTATAAACTGAAAAAGAAGAGAAAAAGATGGAATTAATAACTATGCATATGAATGCAATACATAAATAATAATAGAGAGGATGTATACATCAATACATCATGCGTACATACATCATATGTACATATATGTTAACGTACAACTAAGGCATTAATCGATTTTCAATTAATTCTAAAATTACACAGCGAGAAAAAGCTATGTATAAGTTGCACATCAATCTATCTAAAGTCAAGAAGGGAAATTGTATATGGCTCTGCATATACATATATATGCAGCGACAGGTAGGGATTTTAGCCTTTCATCATCAAATTGATTTGAAAATAAACCAACCTTTTTTTTCATGAAATAGTAGTTGACTTTTGACATAGGTTTTTTATGTTCAAAACGGATAAAGTTAGAAGGACTGATAGTTTTTAGGCACAGCCAATGGCAAATTGCAAATTAATCCAAAATTATTGTAAGATCCAAATTATTTTGAGACTTATTTTTTTGCGTGGTTTGGAAAAAGAAGAATAAGCAGACGAAGTTCAAGATTTTGAAGAAGTGGGGCAATCTAATTGCT
The DNA here is from genome assembly GCF_003285905.1 of Drosophila hydei. Classification (NCBI taxonomy): domain Eukaryota; kingdom Metazoa; phylum Arthropoda; class Insecta; order Diptera; family Drosophilidae; genus Drosophila; species Drosophila hydei. Next base: position 213,716 of record NW_022045716.1, on the reverse strand, counting down.
TACCCCTTTTTTAGTAACTACCAATTGGCACAAGCACATAGGAGATATATTTTGTAAGGTTACTAAACTCATTGCAACTCGGAAACGTATAATCAAAAAGAATTTGGACTTAGCGACGTATTTATTAGATTTTCATTTGCATTACATATTGATTTTTAAAGACTGAACTTTTGAAGTATCCTTAAAACAAAAACGAAAACAAAATGAACATGAGAATGGCAATTAAATAAAGATGAAAGAGAAGTAAAAGGTAACGAATGGCATTATTGCTAAGCGTGCAATTTCGTGGAGACTTTACATCATTTGACCACACATACGAATATATGTAAATGTATATGAGTTATGTATGCATCAGCTGATGTACAGGCATACAACATACATACATACATATAAATGAATATGTAGACCGTGTAGCGAAATTTTATTTTTTATGCATTTTTACATACATATACATACATACATACATACATACATAGATACATAGATCCATAGATACATCTATGCGAATGTAAATGGTACTCGTTAAGAGAGTGAAAGGAAGTTTTTTTTTGGCACAACGAAAAGTCTGAGAAATCTTTTAATTTATACATACATATGTATATATACATATATATATATATATATATATACCCAACTGATGTTTATACTAGACTACTATTCTCATTATTATTATTATTATTATTATTATTAAATATATACGATTATAATTCTTATTTTGTATACCAAATTTGATGAACGCAAGTTTTTAGGCATTAAAAATAAGTTTATAAAAGAGAAAAGAAACTTCGATTGCGCAGCAATGTGATTGATTGATTGATTGTTGACTGATGGCTCAACCATTACAGCCTTATCGCAAGATATATATATATATATATATCTATATATATATATATACATATATATTTATATTACTTATTATTCTGAAATTGTGTCATAAGCATTTCAATTGAATTTTTTTTTTCACTTAGCAAATGTCCAAAAACAACAACAAAAAATAAAAGAAAACAAAAAACAAGAATGTAAATATCTATAATAGAGATTAACTCAAGTAACCCCTAATAACTAGAAGTTTTATTTACAACAACAACATCAACAATAAAAAATAAGACAAATGCATACTTTGAATACAGTTTACATACCTAGTACATGTACATGCTATGTACATATATATATATATATATATATATATATATATATATATATATATATATATATATATATATAATACTATTTGCACAATGCTCTCCACTTTAAATGTTGTTTATATTATCATTAAACGATGCATGGACAGAGAAACAGAAGTAATCCACTTATTCAATATATTTCAATATTTGTATTATTATTTATGTTAACAGGTTACACCATAACCAATAAAGAAATTACACAGTATTTAAATTTTGAGCTAATCCAAGCAAAAGCAAATACCACAAGGCACCAAAAAGAAGAAAGAAACCCAATTAAGCATATAAATAGCATATAGCGAAGGGCGACAGCAACATGCTAACATTAACAGAAGCATTAACCGTAATATTAACTTTAACAGTAACAGTAATAGTAACAGTAACAGTAACATTAACAGTAACAGTAAGGGCAAGGCAAACAATAGCAAATAAAATTGGTACAGTTATGTTTCTCTAACTCAAAACTTCAAAACAGTTATGTAAGCTGCTTTCCAAAGCCAAATTTAAAGAACCCAACACAAGTACATATATGTATATATATACATATATGTATTTATGTATAATTATTCAATGAAACATTAGCTCCAAGCCGCACTCTCTATCATATATATAACGCTTACAATAAACTACAATTACAGTAATACATCCAATAGAGGAAGCAACTACAACTTAAATAGAGCAACAGTAACTAACGACAGCAACAGAACAAGATATCATATTCTACTACTTGGGTATAAACGTAATCTACACACATAATATTACATTCAGTAAAATGTTAAACTCAAACTCAACCAAAAGGCAATTAGCGTGCGAGCACAAAAGTGTTTGGGAAAAAATATATAAAAAGTAGAACAACAAATTTCATAACACCAACAGTAACAGTAACAGCAATAGTAACAATAACAGCAGCAGCATCAGCAACCGTAGTAGTAACAGCAATAGTAACAATAGCAGCAACAATAGAAAATATTTGTTCTCTGCACTCGATTGCCAACTCAAAGAATAAATTTATATATATATACATATATACTTTATGTATCACAGACAAAAACACAAATATAGTTGTATCAATGAATAAAGTAATAAAATATATATATATATATATATATATATATATATATATATATATATATATATAGCAATAAACTAACGAACGTTACTTGGATTCATTTACACGCATTCATCTCTCAACTACATTCGAGGAAAACTTGAGTTTCTGCATCCGTTCAAACTTAAAAGCTAATTCACAGCATTTGTAAATATGATAAATGAGATAAAGAAAACATATTTCGATGAAGTCATTTAGTGAATGGGAAGCGCAAAAAATAAGTATATGAATTTCGATTAAGGAATAAAATGAAATAAAATAAATTTTTATGTAAATGTCAAATAGACGAAACTTAAGTAAAGAGAACAGAAAAGAAAGAAAGAAAATAAAAACCAAACTCAAAATGAAAATGAAAATAAAAAATCCTTTAATTCACACAAATTCGTAAAGATTATAACGAAAGAACAAATTACAGAACAAAAAATGAATATGAAGGGAAATGAAATATTTTCATAAACATAAAAACAACAAACAATGTGTTATTATTTAAATAAAAATTGAATGTGTACATAAAACGAAATCTGCTTTCAATTCAGCTCAACTACCGCTTGGGTGCACACATACATATATCTACGCATATGCATATATGTGTGCTGTTGTTGTAGGCGGTTAGATCAACGGACGTGAGAGCAAATCGTGTTGCATTCCGCTTTAAGTTTAAGTCAGCGAAATGTGCTTTTGGGCTGGGCTTAGCTAGATCGACTGTTCCCACTGGTCCATCAATACCAGCGGCTACCTTACCTTTCTCTCTCTATATATCTGTGTGCGTGTGTGTGTCAAGTGAGTTATTGCCATGTCTACGTACAATTGCCATACATACCCAATACATATGATCATCCCAAGGTATACATACACCACCTCTCTCTCCCTCTCCCTCTCTCTCTCTCTGTTGCTACTTTTCACTCTTTTTCTGTCACTTTGTGTTGTATGCGTATGTTTATACACAGACAGGGTACACAGATACATAATCGTACAAATACCATACATATATATATATATATATATATATATATATGTGACAGCTGCACTAACACTAAGTCGAATCATTTTACGCTCATCTATGTTACTATGTCTCTATGTCTTTCTTGTTCAAGTGAATGGTGTGCGCAGAGCCTAATCTAATCCATTGCACTAAAACGAGTTATTCTTAGTCTAGAACTTCTCCACATTCCATATTCATGCCACGCCTACATCGTGCTAAATGAATTTGTTGGCCCCACTGCCCCACTGCCCCACCGTCCCACGTCCCGCAACTTCCACTTCAAACATATATTTTAAGGTACAATAATAAATATTTTAATTATAATTTAATGATTTACATATTTGAATTTGTTATCTGTGTTATCTGTGCAACTTGTATGTAAACAATGAATATATGAATATATAAATATATATAAATGTATATATATATATATATATATATATATATATATATATATATATATATATATATATATATATATATATATATATATATATATATATATACGTATTTGCATATAATATTTGAAGCTATATTTTTATTTTTTGTTCTGCAATTCAAGCCATATACAAAGGAAAATGTTTATACACGATATATATATATATATTAAGGTCTTTATATATATATATATATCTCTACTTATGCCCAGTATCATATACATACCTACCTACACACATCCATACATACACATACAACCAATAACTTAATCCTTATAATAAGTTTAAGCCAAAGTCCAAAAGTAATATAACAAAAAAAGACAGAGAAAAATAAATATAGCAAATGAAACGCAAATACCTGAAAGAAATATCAAGCAAACCATAAATATATAAATAAAAAAAACACCTATATATATCAATATATACAAAAACCATCAAACATCCAAAACCAATTTACAGGAAATTCACCCAAGAAACTGTTCTCATGCCAACTGTGCGGTAAGCTCCTCTGCTCGAAAGCCTCGCTTAAGCGCCACATTGCCGACAAACATGCCGTGCGACAAGAGGAGTATCGTTGTGCCATCTGTGAGCGGGTTTATTGCTCTCGCAATTCTCTAATGACTCACATTTATACCTATCACAAGTCACGGCCCGGCGAAATGGAAATGAAAGACATTAAGCTATATAATCAATTCAATTCGTCTATCTGAGACTTAACATCCATGTCTGGGTTAACAGCAACGACAACAAAAGCAACAGCAGCCACAGCAGCAACTGCAACTGCAACTGCCATAACAGTTGTTCAGAGTGCGAAAAAAGCCATGACAAAATATCAAAACAAATATCTTAAAACTAAAATCAATGCGAATCAATTTCAGTCGAATAACAACACCAACAACAGCAACATAACTATCGAAGATATAGAATACGATTATATGCATCAGCAACAGCAACATGCAGCAGTGTTGCCACACGAACAACATTACATACAAGAAAGACAGTTGATGACATTATACGATTACTATTTACAGCAGCGTAGTAGGGCGACTAACGGTAAAAATATATACAACTAAACTTTAACTAAAATTAGATGACTCGAAACTTAAACTTAAACTTAAAGCAATGCCATTCTGTAGTGATACAACAAAACGAAAACGACAAACAAATAATGTCTCTATAATTTACATACTTACATTAACTATACATACATACATATACATTATGAACAAAAAAAGAAAAGAAAAAAGACATTTAGACTCTAAGCTAGACATAGTTGACACTTTAGTACTCTTTTTTATTAACGTAGCGATGTACGTGATCTACATCTAGTTGACCTATTGCTGATGTATCTATGTAACGACTCATGCCTATTGGACCATTTACACACAAACTTATATGACAGTTGCTAGGCATATGCGGCGGCATTATTAGCTGTATGTGCTAGCTGCAACTGTTTATACTCTGTGGCCTTCTTTATACCTCATACAACGTACTTGTAGTCAAATTTTGTTTGTTAATACTTAATACTATGAATTTTGATTGATGCTACAGTGACGAACTCGTAGCACATTGCACAAGTTGCCTTTCTAAACTAACTCGTCGACTTTTCCAATTGACTTTGACTATACAACATACACACACACACGCGTACACGCACACACATACTGACACGCTCAAATTAGATATATAGAGAATCGCTATAAATTAATAAATATATATATTTATAACATATATATAATATGAAATATAAATGAAAATAATAAAATAAAAAAATGCCAATTGCCGTTGAACTTGTGATTAGTGTTATAAATGCTGAGCCCGCTCTACAACGAGAACAACAACGAGTACAACATCAACAAGAACAACAACAACTACAACAACAACGGCCAAGCAACCAAGCCGCCAAGCAACCATGCCGCACATACATACACAATTTGCCGATTGGAGCTAGAGAGCAATGTAAAGCATCCAAAACACCCCCAAAAGTCTTACCATCAAAATGGAGAGATCTGAGCTGAGCTGAGCTGAGAGTTCACTTCACAGACTTGAAGCCAACGATAAAACGTGACTGCCACAACTTTAACTCTCCCGGTACTCAGTATCCGCTATCCGGGCGTACCCAAACGCTTTATCCCGGTACTCCCGGTTAGTCAGTCTTGCTAAAGGTTAGCCCAACAACTCTTAAACTACATTGGTAGCAAAAACAAATTAACGAGAAGAAACGTAGTTAGTACATAAAAAACATGCTCTGTCTCTGTCATGACCTCTATCTCTCTCTCTCTCTCCCTCTCCAGTCCCTCCTCTAACATACACTACCTCGCTTTCTATCTGTCTCTCTCTCTCTCTCTTTCTATATATATATATTCTTATATATATGTATATCCCATCCTTTCTATATATCCCACACACACACACTCTGTCTCTCTCTCTCTCTCTCTCTCTCTCTGTTGCCCTTAGCCTCTATATATATACACATATATAGTCTCCAGTCTGTAAAAAGTGTATCTCTCTCTCTCTCTCTGTATCTCTTTCTCACTACACAACATTTATCATAATATATATTTATATATATCTACCAGTTGATAAATAACTCTTACATGCATATATGTAGAGAACGTTCATCGAACCATTTTCGATAGTTCGATATATCGGAACTGTAAAAAGTATTCACGCAATTAGATTACCAAATACAAATCAATCAATATCTGCAGCTTGTTGGCAAACACTTCGGTACTACATCTCGCTCTGGCCTCTCTCTCTCTCTCACCACACACTCTCTATCTATCTATAACTCTGTCTCTATCTCTTTCTTTATTTCAGCATAAGTAGAAGAACTCTTTCTCTTTCTCTTTGTCGCCTCCTGCTCCTACTGTAGCTGTAGCTATACACTACATATATTGGACCTATACAGTGTCCATCAACATCTTCGTGTATGAAGTCTCAACTCTACTACTTACGCACCACTCTCTAAATATATACATACTCTGTACATCTGTTTTGGCTGACCGATTGCATTCAGATCTAATGGTTTCTATATAGCTGAAATTAACTATTAGAGCTCGTCTATTCGGTTTAGCATTTATCCCCTCTCTCTACACTCTCTCTCGACTCTCTCTACTCTTTCTCTACTCTCTCTCCTCTGTCTCGACATAAATAAATATATTTATATAAGCTTATGTAGTTATGTAGCGAGCACAAATAACGAGAGTCTTTCGAAAAGTTATTCTTCTCAGAGACTCTTTGCTTTACTCCTCTAAGAGTATATGTATATATGTATATTGATTTCATTAACACTAACACATCTGTAAAGCTAATCTATCATCTGCATAGATCTATATATGCATACGTACCCTACTAGCTCTCTAGCTCGAGTTTGTCTGTTGCTCTTAAACCCGTTTGATCGAGTCTTTATATCATTTCTATGCCCTACAATGGATCATACCGTAGGATGTGTAAGTACTCGTTGACCCGTCCTTCTACTCGCTCTCCTCTCACTCTCCTCTCTCGCTTCCTTCTCTTACACAACTTTGCTGTCTCTGTGCGTTGCTGCCCTTCCCCAAGGACTCTACTCGAGAATTGTTCCCCAACGTTGATCTCTCTTCTCTCTCTATGTCACTTTCTATCTCTACCACTTCCGTCTCACTCTGTCATTGCCTAATGCTTCTCGCTTTGAATCAACTGTACAAAATAAGCTATCATAACCAATGAACCAATAAATGAGTAAATATAACGAGAGGCGAAAGCAACGCGTTATATAACCAAACATTACCTACTTAAGTGCTTGTATACTTCATTTTTCTTTTTGGTAAGTTTGCGTCATTATCGAATATATATAAAAATAAACCAACTCTGATAAATACTCTCTGTCTCTCTCTCTCTCACTCTTTCTCACTCTCTCTATCTCTCTCTCTACTACTTCTACTACTTATTACACCATCAATATATGAATATAAATTTGTATATTGAGTTAGGCAAAAAGGACAACATTTCCTCGGTTAAGTGAGGTGTGCTCGAAAGGTTCACATGCCTATTAAACCTAAACATGATCAACCAGATAAGCATACTCTTTGAGCACACCTCGCCCATACATACACTATCATGCAGCAGCTGACTGTTGCGTTCAGTTCAGTTCTTAGTTCCATTTCCTTTAATAACAATTATTTCCGCCTTAATTTCGACGACACATAAAAAATATAAATTGAAAAAAAAAAACCAAAAAAAAAAAACAAAAAGTTATTTTCATTGCTTTTCCTTTGACAACTTGCTTTTTGCTTTTGCTTACCTACCTAATGTCTAAGCATGTGCATTGCGTGGCTTTACTTGTACATACATACATACATACATGCATATGCATTTGCTTTTGTATTGTTTTTGTTTGTTGTTTGTTTGCCTGTTTGTAAAATTGTAAAATTGTAAAATTGTAAAATTGTAAAATTGACTTGCACGTTCTCTGTATGCACATGTACTGTATCTATCATTTGTATCTAGCTCTTATTTTCATTGTACAGCTTGTCAGATGCGAAAGGTCAGCTCAACGACTGAGAACACCTCGTATACTGAAACATGCATGCACTCTATACAACTCTCACTTACCATCGTATGGGCAAAGTGACCGTAGTTAATGTTAGTTTATTTATGTATCTATAGACAACCCCAAAAACAGTTACGTATTAGCCAAAATTTTATGCATATATAAACTATAGTTATATATACATGTATATATATAACTACCTTTACTGTTATCTATTCTGTTGTACAAAAAAAAAACAAAACAAAAAAAAACAAATCTGAAGTTTCTTATTTGAATTTCTTATGCAAAAATATTCGAGGAAACCTCGTTTTTCGGTTCTTGAGTCTGTAAAGCATATTGATTCTATTTAATAACGCTTAACCTACTATCTTAAAAACAATTAAAGCATATGAACCTAGGAGATAAATAAAATATTATATATATATCAACATTTCCCTATTCCTATAAAAAAAACATATATACATTTAAAAAAAAAACAACTTGTATTTTCACCTTTTAACTTTGCACTTTTAGTTTCATTTCCTCAACAAGAATCGCAAAAAAAAACAGTTAAGAAGAGAAAAGATAAACTGTATACATACATGAAATGCTGTGAGATGTGGTTTGACTTGCCTTGACTAATATGTATATATTTCTATATCTTCTATCTATGTCCTCTCTCTCGACATGAAGGAACGCTCAATATAAAACGATCCGCGGCCAATTCGCCAACCAGTTCTACCTCATCGCCGCCGTCGCCGTCCAACGCGTTGACATCGCCGACCTACTCGCTAAATGGCAGCTTAGCTGCTGCCGTCTATCATCTGCAGACGTCGCCTCCTCGCCCGGGCAGCGGCGGCGGCAACGGCAGCGGCAACGGCGGGGGCAGCAACCTCTGCTCGCCTTCAAATGCCAACGTGAACAGCAACAGTCATGGCAATAATATTAGTCCAGCCAATGTCAATGCCAGTGCTAACCTCAACAACACATCCACCTCGCCGCAGTCTGGCAATGGGGGTGTGGGCGTTGGTGTCGGTGTTGGTGTTGTGCCAGTGCCACCAGTGCCGCTGCGCATGCCGCCGCCAACCAGTGGCGGGATTAATGAGCCGCAGGAGTGCCCCTACTGTCGACGCACATTCTCCTGCTACTACTCGTTGAAGCGGCACTTTCAAGACAAGCACGAGCAGTCCGACACGCTGTACGTATGCGAGTTCTGCCACAGGCGATATCGCACCAAGAACTCGCTGACAACGCACAAGAGTCTGCAGCACCGTGGCTCGAGCGGCATGCTGAAGCGCCTGCTGAAGACGTCGGCCATCAAGCATGGTCTGGTCGGCGGTCATCATGCCCATCCGCATCACCATCATCACTCGCTCACGCACTCGCGCAGCAGCCTCTTCGACTTCAAGAGCGAGCTGGGCCAGCCCCCACCGGGCATACAATAGGATCTACGTTGGAATGCAATTTTTTAGAGAATTACTGTCTAGAGACCAGCTACAAATACTTCGCCCTCCCCCACACGCCCAGACACCCAGACGGCCCACACGGGCATCTGGCCACACGTCTTTCATAATTTTATAGATATATTTGTGACAACGAGCCAAAGGCTCCCCGCAACACACAGGCCACTGTTCGTGCTCACATTTAGTTATTAGAGTGACATCTATTTTTTTTTTATCTATATATACATATAAATATGCATATTCTTAGTTGTATCTGAGTTAGAAGTTAATTTAATGTTATTCAATTGGTTTTGTATCTTAAAATTATGCTCTCCAACTACTTAGTAGTTGAAGCAACGTGGATGACAGGCGCAAGCAGGCGCGGAATGACGTTGCTTCATGTGCAATACCTCAAAGCAAACAAAAGGAAATAATAATCAATAATCGTTTACGCACGCGCATCTAATATTTGGGTAAATAAGCTGGCTTAACTATAATTTACTTTAAGCACACATTTGCTTAGCTTAAGATCTATTAATGTGACAAACAACAAACCACAAACAGCAACAGCAAACAACAACAAAAGGAAAGAGAGCGAAGGACTAAACCAAGCTAAGAGCTAAGCAAATCAAATTGTGTTTTGGGCAGACTTTGGCAGATGCGTATAAAGTAAATCTACATAACATATCAGGGCGTATACGCAATATTCCCAAGACAGCTCAAGAAAGCGTGAAAGTAAAGCGAAAGCGAATTGCTCAGAGCTCGATACTGCCCAAAACATTTGCCTTAGCAATTTTCTTGTTGTTTTCTTATAAATTCGGTGTTTTTTTTTTTTTTTTTAGCTTTAATTTTCGTTTAAAAACAAACAAAACAAAAATTCTCTTAAAAGTCATATTCCATACGAAAGAAAAAGAAAAAAGAACAAGCAAGAACGATATGGCAAGAAGCTGCATTTTTTAATAATATATGTATATCTATATATATATATATATATATATATATATATATATATATATATGATTGAGCATAACGTATTAAATGATATGAATATATATATATATATATATATATATACCTATATATACATATGGATACATAACTAACACAGGAATAAAAGTAGAGAGAAAAATGATGTAAACAAACAAAAACACAAAGTAAAAACGTTATCAGGGATTAAATATCAAGTATTTAGAGTTAAGCAACTTTTTTTTTATATATATATATATATATATACATACACACAGCCACACATAAATATATATATATATAGAGTAAATCTAAGACGAATAAAAGAACAGAATTGAAACAAACATATTAAAAACAAAAAACAAAAGAGACAAACATACGATATGTATTTACATACAAAGCAAATTGGCATTTAGGCAGTCGCATATATATATATACATATTACGTATATGCATGTGTGTGCATAGCATGCGAACGCATGCACACCCACACACCTACACACAAACATACATATGTCTATTTATACAAGCCGCAGACAATTTTTGCATATGAAACAACAACAAAAACCGCTAACTAACTCAGTGATTTTCTACCAGTGAAGTACAAATATTCAGAAAATTTAAAGAAATAAATAAAAGAAGAAGATGATGGTGAAAGAAAAAGAAAAAGCCAAAATTAAGAAATTAAAAATAATACAAATATCGAAAGTAAACGTAAACGTAGAGCACAGCCAACAACTGAAAAGCAGATGAAAACAAAATTACCTTGAGATATATACAGATATATATGCATATATATATATATATATATATATATATATATATATATATATATATATATATATATATATATATCTTTCTATCTACATTTACATATTACATATTTTTGAAACACTCGAAATGAAAATGGACAGAGAACAGCGAAATGAAGGAAATGCTAAGTAATGAACGCGCAGCAGATAGAAAAAAGTTTTAAGAAAAGAAAAAAAAAAAACAACAAAAAAACTGTACAAAAAATTGTCAAACATTGTTATTTGCACACATATCCAAAAAAAAAAAACAAAAAACTGTCTCAGGAATTTCTCACATAAATACAATTTTTTAAAAAATTTATATAAGATTAAAACATACATTAAGGAACAAAGTTCTACTTAAAAAGAAAAACAAAACAATTTTCAAATGTATGCGACATATTTTGATGTAAGTAAGAAGAAGATGAAAAAGAAGAAGCAGAGAAAGATTATTCAGTTTAGCAATAGATGAGATGCCAAGGAGCGGCGAGTAAAGATGACAAGTGAAACGGGTCTTTTGACTAGAAGTTGCTCTCTAGTCGTATCCTTACCATGGAGGCTGTCTAAGTCAAAGCAGCCAATCAGCGTGCATCCACACATACATGCATACATATATATAATGTACATACATGCATATGTATGCTTATGTAGCTTTACGATCTATCTGTCTATTTGTCTGTCAGTCTGTCTGTCTGCCTGCCTGCCTGACTGAAGGCAAAGAGTTAAACCATATGCTACCTCTAATGTGAGCGGTTCATTTATTTTTTTTGTTTTATATAGCTTTTAAATAATTTATTGAATCTAACAGAAATCAGTTTTAGCTCTACTAAGGAATACACATATTCAGATATATGTAATACATAAGCGTTATCTCCCTCTCTCCCCCGTCTCTCCATCTCTCTCTCTCTGTCTCGGTCACATTTTGTTTTTCATTTATTTTTAAGCATTCTTTAGCTACCCCTTACTTATTTTTAAAATTACAAAAACAAAAAAACAAGCCACATTTTTTACTCCTAAGCATTTTAGAACTTAACAATAAAACAAAAAAAAAAACGAATACGAAAAATAATGCAAATGAAATGAAAAAAGAAAAGAAAAAAAAACAAACTGTGATTTACAACAAATTCTTTGTGTGACGTTATAAAGTGAAACATTTTTGTTTTCCTTATACAAAAATTGATTGTTTTGGATATTTAGTTTATTTAACTAATTTTATTAAATTATTTACTATGCGAAATTGTTGTTTAGGCCCCTGATCTTCTCTGTAACTGTGAACGCAAAGAGTGCAAACTTTTGTATTATTTTTTGTACATTTTTTTCTATTTACACATTTGTATTCAAAAACATTTACTTGAATAAATTGCTTATAAATAAACATTTTTTCCAAATTTTCATTTTTTTATGTTTTGCGAGAGAAAAACCAGTTTAGTGATTTTAGATTATGCAATATTTTTTATCTATCCTCCTCCTTCTTTTGACTTCTCAGTAAGCTACTAGATGTGGCACAGATATCAGATCGACTATACCAACTCAGGATAACTCATTTAGACTAAGAAAATCGAAGCTCAGGGAAGTTAGCCACTCAGGAGACCCAGTTTGACAGGCGTCGTACAGTTAAGCAGACGAGCATACATATAGATATAGATATATATGCCAAATGTCAAGAACATTGTGTCAATATACTCGCTTTGCGTTTTGTGAACGAGTAGAACGAGAAAGCGGCCTGCATACTGAGAGCAGCATCTGGCCAATGGACGCACGCGTCAGTCGAAACTTAAATAATATTCAACAAAATTGATGTAGTTAATAGCTTAAAACTTAATTATGTAATTACATTCGCACACTTGCGCATCACTTACCTAGGCAGGTGTAAATATTTACCTATATGGATACATGCATATACACACACACACACACCTCTCTAACAAAAGAAGAATTGAAGCTCGCAGACAGCAAGAAAAGTCAGTGCGAGACGAACCGTTCAATTTGCTTTTTATTTGAAACACACACACACACACTTACTCAAATAATTGTTGAAAATGCAACGCATATCAAATTATGAAAAAAAGGAAACAGAAGAAAATGTGGAATAAAAGTTAATTTATCAGAAGAAAAAAACACATGAAACAAACATTTAGGTAATTGAAAATTATTAGTCAAAATTATATATATTATATATATATATATATTTATATATATATATATATATATATATATATATATATATATATATATATATATATATATATATATATATATTATTATAAAAGGAAGCCAAATAAATTTGAAACTATGCTGTTCATTGATTTCAATTTAACTTTTCGGTATTTAAAAACAAAAATCTGTGATTACCTACAAAATTTAAAGATTTAAAAAACAAAAACAAAAAACCTTAAATTTGTATAGCACAAAGCTCACAATACAACTTTAAATCAAATCTAACACGAACTTCTTTTGGTTTACATAATTAAATATATATATATATATATCTAGATATGAGAAGGGAAACAAAGAAATAATAAAATTAACCAGCACAATTTGAAATACAAACATATATATAGAGAATGACAGAGAGAGAGAGAAGGAGAAGAAGAAGGAGAAGGAGAAGGAGTAGGAGAAGGATATGGTGAAGCTCATCTCGTATATATGTTTGTCTTACATACTTATGTATATCTGAGTATATCTGTGCTGTATTGATTGGTTTTATTATGCAGTTGCATTTTTCAAGATAAACAAGTAAGCATCTATCAGCTGTCGGGCGCTACCGACTGCATAATACTCGTTCACAACAGACCGCCGCTCTATGGTCTTCAGTCAATCTGTATTCCAGGCATGGATACGACAAGGTACATCGAGTGTGTCTTGTGCTGTTGGCTTCAGTATGAACAGGGGAGCAGCTCACTATGTGAGCGAGTATTCAAATACATTTTTCTTTAGCAAAACTGCGACAAACAAATTTTTTGTTTTGTGTAATCCTCACATTTTCAGCGCATCTCTTAAAAGCAAATACAAGTATATATATAAAAATATACATATATATCTTTGTATATATATATATATACATATATATATATATATATATATATATATGCATTATATATATATATATATTTTTTTTTTTTAGATTTTACTAGGATAATTGAACTGTATCTTCGAACACTTTAAAAGTCCGAATTTATAGAGGAAAAGCTATATAAAAATAATAAGAAAATGCATAACACACACACACACAACAATTGCACTCACACAGACAACAGAACAATTTTTAAGTGTATGCATACGCACATACACGCATACATAAATGCATTCTAACAAAATTAATTGTACATTTTTTTTATTATAAATATATATATATATATATATATATGTATATATATATGTATATATATATATATATATATATATGTGTATGTAATTGAAAGAATGCCAAGAATGAAATTAAAAAGGGTCGAAGTTGAAGTTATGTAACTGTGAGCAATCTGTTAATGACTTCGATACGTACTATATATATGTCTTGCATATACATACATATAGAGAGACAAGCACATTGAAACATGTTTGTTGACGTATACTAACCATATATGAATTATAAAACAATTATATCTACATGAGCAACAAAAGCTCAAAGTTCAATATACATATACATATACTTTCATACACACACACACACATATATATATATATATATATATATATATATATATATATATATATATATATATATATATAATATGACAGACTACAATTACATGTATACAGAGAAAACTACAAATTATAAATAAAAGTTCAAAAAATCTCAGAAAATATCCAAATTGTTTTATTAATCCACAAACGCAAAACTTAAATCCTAAAATTTCATATACGCCCAGATTTTGTGAAGTTTGAAATTATACTATAAAAAAAACATGGCAATTGATGAAAGCTCAGGGAGGGTCCCAACAAACCCGAGCACAGAAAAGTATTCGAACCGAATGAAGTGTACGTTAGTTCTGAAATATATATGTACATAATAGTTGCATCAAAACGCGAGTTCAACATATAAATTATTAAAGTGACATTGATCCAAAAATGTTTTCTGAATTGTATTTTGGTGATTACCTCTGATCTCAAAGACATCTTAGAGGATGGAATACAAAATTCGATTCTTAATTATATCGCTTAGCATTTTACCGCTCTTACCAAAATTGACAGCAACTAATATCGATGATTATATAGCAAGTGATCGCATCGTTACGATACGCACATAAAATGTAATATCGAAGCTCTACTCATTTTGGCACTGTTAGAGCACTGACATTACAGCTGACTATATATCGATACACGATTACAATCACGATAACAGCCCATGACATTTAAATGTATTTTTAGTTGAACACGAATAAGCGAATTGCGATGGAGTTAAAGACTGCTAAGTGTCTTAAATACGCAAAATCTCCTAAAATTGCAACTGACATAAAAGGACTCGATACCGTTTTAGGAGGCGGTCTTAAGCAAGGAAAATTGTACGAACTGGTAGGCAGATCAGGTTGTGGAAAAACACAATTGTGGCAAGTATTAAAATACGCATTGATTTTCAAATTCATTAAGTAAGGGGGACTTTCTAGCATGAGGCTCTGCCTAAATGTCCAATTATGCAAATATGGCTACACGGGAAAAGCATTATATTTTGATACTCGAAAGGATTTTAATCCGGCACGGCTGAAAGGTATGTGGTTATTAGATATCTGACCGAGTGATAATATTTTGGTTACACAGAGCTGGCGGAGGAGCTTGCAGCGCGCCCAAATGTTGGTCATATGTCTGGATTAGCACCCACAGCAACCGAAATGTTAAGAAATGTGTTTTATGTGGATTGTCATACCGCTGCCCAACTTGTTGCTGGCTTATTGAATTGCCATAAGTATTTGGAGAGGCAACCCAATGTACTACCAGAGCTAATTGCAATGTAAAGATGCTTGTTTAAAAATTAATTTTCTTCTACAGATTAAACTGATAATTGTCGACTCAATATCGTTTGCGATTCGTAGCTTGAATCACGTATTCGAGCGCACGGATCTCCTGATGGAACTGCATAATATTATGCGTACACTGCAAACGAAACACAATTTAACCGTAAGCGTTAACATTCTTCCCGATATATAAGTTAATAACATACTGAATTGCAGTTCGTCTTGACGAACAATTTGGCGTATCGCCGGAAAAGGCGTCGATTTGAATTGGAGGCGGTCTTAGGAAAAAAGCACTCAATGATAATCAATACGCGCATCTGGCTAATGAAACATGATTGTTTTATAGGAAAAAGATCAAGAACGAAAAGATTCATATGTAAATTATCCACATAACACAATAATTAGATTTTTTCTAAAAAAATTTTCTAATGAGAAAGCTCAAAATTTAGTATGTTTACGTCAGACAACTTTAAACTGAAATATATATTTTTGGTATTTTTGAGTATATTTTCATTGGTCACACACTATTGGGCGTTTATTGAAAAATTACAAGTAATGCAAATAAATAAAAATTAAAAATAAACCTATTAAGAATTAAGATAAATATCTCAGGTTTTCGTTAAAATGGCACATGCGAAGACATCGCAGCCAAAATTCCTGCCCCGTGTCGAAAACACTGTAGCGAATGCAAACACTTACGTTTCCACAGCCGGTGGAAATCCTTTCGAGACAGAAGATGAAGAAATTTTCAGTAAGCGAAAGATGACACTCAATATACCAAGTAACTGCACTGGAAGCTTGACAAACTTGACCGTCTCCAAGAATTGGCTGTTCTGTCTGCTGTCTGCAGAGGGCCGATTGACTTTGCTGCGTTTCTTTCTACCCCGTGCAATACCACCAGGCCGTGAGCGACTTACTTTTTATATGAATTTTAATTACGTATCTTCTAAATGATTAAAGCTTGCTTACAGAAACTGGATTGGAAAAATATTTAACTGGATATAAGATAACAAACATATTTCTGGATAGTACTGGCCATCACCTAATTATTTCACTGGTGCCAAAATCTCAGGGTTTCTCATCCGACTTTTTGTACATACACAGCACAGAGACAACCAAAGCACAACAATTGAAAGTGCGTCGAATCGAGAAGTTGAAGGACCACGAAATTACAGCAGTGGCTTTTAATATGTACCATGGCAATGAATCAACAACGGGCTCTATACTCCTAGGCACTAGTCGTGGCCTCATCTTTGAGACGGAGCTGGGACCAGCCAGCGATACGCAACGCAAACAGCTTTACGATCTGGGACTGGGTCTTAGCAAATATCCAATTAATGGGCTGGAGGTGCTATGTATGCCCAATAGTAATCGTTGGATAGTCGTAGCCACAACACCCGATTGTATTTACACATTCCAGGAAACGCTCAAGCCAGAGGAGCGGTCCTTGCAGCCTATATTTGCGAGTTATGTAAATGGTGAGCGGGAGCCGCACTGTGAGAAGCACAAAACAGATTTGGGTTACTCAGTGCTACGATTCTTTGCCCCGCCCAAAAGTAAATACCCAAAACAATGGGCATGGCTTTGCGGCTCAGGTCTACGCATCGGAGAGGTAAGTGATGGACGAATCTAAATTAGAATCAAATGAAAACTTCTTTTGTATTGTAGCTTTCAATAGATGCAAACGGAAGTAATGCGCTATTGGGTGACACATTGATTCAGTTAGACTTTGAGAAGAGCAAACATATGTCTTATGATGAGCGACGTATTAATGTACCCAAGTCTTTTGTTCTGACTGAATACCATGCCGTTTTCCTTTACTCGGACTACCTAAAAGCCATATGCCTGCTTAACCAGGAACTGGTCTACCATGAGACATTTGATGAGGCCAGAGTGGGGAAACTTTTGAATATGGAACGGGATGCCGTGACCGGTGCCATTTATGTTTACACGGACAAAATTGTGTTCACGCTTCGCGTAATCCATGAGGAACGAAACATATGGCGTATATATTTAAATCGGGGTCAATACGAGCTAGCTACAGCACATGCAGCTGAAGTCCCCGAGAATCTGCAATTAGTATTGGAGCAACGTGCCGAAGCTGCTTTCAATGAGGGCTCCTATGAAGTGGCAGCAAATTACTATGCCGAAACAAACGAGGCATTCGAAACGGTATGCCTTAAATTCATGGTATTGTCCGATAAGCGACCCATAGTTAATTACGTTAAGAAGCGACTCAACAAGCTAACCATGAGTGTGGAGTCTAACCAAACTGATGCTCTGAAAGCTTTAGTTATTTGGTTGATTGATCTATATCTTACACAAATCAACTTACCTGGCAAGGACGCAGCTTGGCGGGTGGAGTGGCAAACAGAGTACGATGAATTTATGCGTGAATCAACTGTTTTGGCTATTACAAGAAATCATCGCACAGCGGTCCGACAATTGATTAACGAGCATGCAGATCCGCATAATTTGGCACAGTTTGCAATCTCTATAGATGATTACGAGGAGGTGATCGGGCAACAGTTGAAGGCAGACCGGCATGCCGAGGCGCTACAAACGTTGTGCAAGCAACGCGATCTGACACTCTACTACAAATATGCCCCTCAGCTTATGGAAAAGCTGCCAAAGCAAACGATCGATGCCTTGATGGCCCTAGGTGCCAAACTGGAGATCGAGAAAGTTGTGCCCACCCTTGTGGTAATTGATACGAAAGAGCACCGCGACCAGGTGATACGCTACCTCGAGTTTGCCGTTTACACACTAAATACTTTGAACGAAGCTATACACAACTACCTTCTGCACCTTTACGCGCAATACGATCCGAAGTTGTTGATGAAATATCTTGAGATTCAGGGACGTGATGAGTCGTTAGTGCATTACGATATTCACTTTGCATTGAAAGTGTGCACCGAGCTGGATGTAAAGGTGGCCTGTGTGTTCCTTCAGTGCATGCTCTGCATGTGGACAACTGCTGTCGACCTGGCTCTGGAATTTGATATGAAATTAGCCAAAGAGACAGCGTCCAAGCCACAGGATAGCGAGACAAGGCGCAAATTGTGGCTGCGAATTGGTAAATTATTTATCCAAATGTATTTAGGCAAAAGTATAATAAAAACTCTGTAATTTTGTAGCCTACCATGACATTAAGGGCACAAACGATGTGAAGAAGGCATTAAGCTTATTAAAGCAGTGCGACTTACTACGAATTGAGGATCTGCTGCCCTTTTTCTCGGACTTTGAGAAGATTGATAACTTTAAAGAGGCTATTTGTGATGCTCTAAAAGTGAAGTTTTAATATGATTAATTCGTTGAATTTACTTATTATATTGCAATGTGTCTTCTTGCAGGACTATAACCAACGTATACAAGAACTGCAGCGAGAAATGGCTGATTCAAAGGAGCAGTCAGATCGCGTCTGCAAGGAGCTGCGTAAATTGAAAACACACAGCATTCGGATGGAGGCGCAGGACGCATGCGATATATGTGATCTCATTTTGCTAGTTAAGCCGTTCTTTGTGTACATTTGTGGGCATAAGTTCCACAGCGACTGCTTGGAAAAGCAGGTGATGCCAATGATTAGCAAGGATCGCAGTCGCCGGCTTACGTTGCTTAAACAGCAGCTAGAAACGTTAATGGCGCAAACAATCGGCTCGTCAAATCACACAGCCGAGCAACTAAAGAAACGCGCTGATCTCAAAATGGAAATCGAAGAGATTCTTGCTGCCGATTGTCTATATTGTGGCCTACTTATCGATACCATAGACCAGCCCTTCGTCGACGATTGGGATCAGGTCAACGTCGAGTGGGAATAACAGACACATCTAAGTTATTAACATCGTCCACATGTACATATAGTATATAGGGCGCATATTTTGTTATCAATAAAGTATATTATGTAGATCAGTAAAATAGAGTATTTTGTTTCTTGAGTAAGTTAGATTTTAGAGTCATTATAGAATAATTATTTATCAGGCAATAATCTAAACACATTTTGCATTTCTATTGTAGATAATATTCGACACTTTTTGATGTTTTTGTACATTTGCGATAAAACCATATAATTTCTAAGGCAATTTTATTAATAGAGTTACAACTATATAAGTAAAATCACGATTCTACATTTCACAGCTGAATCAGTCAACGATCTGCATGCGTAGCTCGTTGCTAACAAAGGACATAATTGTATTGAGCACCGCCTGTTGAATGGATGCATTCTGCGTTATCAAAGGCAACAGCATTACCAAGTCCGTTGGGTGAACGTCGGCGACGGCTGTTGTTACATGTTGGACTAGCTGTTCGCGTTGTGCGTCTGTTAAGTCGTTCAATATAACTTCTCCTAGTGGTTTAAATGTACCTGTAATATATGTGAACAAATATTACAGACAGTTCGTAATGCGAAACATATAGACTAACCACTAGTCATTTTGTACGCAGCAATTCCTCCGGCAGCGCCGCCTACAGCTAGACCCACAGGGCCCATCAAAAGGCCGCCAGCAAAGCAGCAGGCAGCACAAATCGCTGTTCCTTTTCCTGATTGTTTTACTGCAACACGAATATTTCGCTCATCAGCTATGATGGCAATGGCTTCCATTAGCTCGCGGGTATCAATTGGCATCTTATGACGCTAATTCGTATTCTCACTATATATAAACGAGTAAATTTCCTTGATTGCTGATATTCATATGCTTCAAATTATCCGCGATAGAATTGTTTTTGAGAGATTTCGTGTACAACAGCTGATATCGCGTCATGGTACAAAGAACAGTTACAATATTATTTTCATTGCTCGATCTATGGAAAGAGATCGCAATATTAAAACCAAAACAAAAAACATGATTCATGTGTATCAATACATTTGTGTGAAGAGAACAGATCTATCAAGCAAAATGCCAAAAAAAAATACTGAATAATTTCTTGGGCATAGTATTTTTTAGTACCATTTTAGTTTCGTTTGTATGGAAAGAACACGTAAGAATTGCTTGGGCAGGCTTAACACTGTTGCGTTCGTATTGTTGTCGATAACATACGCTGTATTTTGTTTTTGTATATTTCTGATTAAATTATATATTCTGTATTTTTTTAAACATAAAACTCATTGTTATTTAACGTAAGTGCCTGACTGATATGACTGAAATCAATTCTGCGAAGTTGTATTTTTAGCATGCGCAGACAGTTTAAAGATAAAATCAAATATAAAATGTGATCATATTGTGTGTTTTTAAAAATACGAACGCTGATTTACCAAATCGCAATTTTCATTGATGTGCTACACCCCAAATGCAATGATTGCATATAAAGATGTAAGTCGAACGCGCATACGCATATAGCCATACATATAAATAAATAAATAAATAAATAAATAAATATATATATATATATATATATATATATATATATATATATATATATATATATATATATATATATATATATATATATATATATATAAATATATAAACGGGGTATTAATATATACATACATATATCCTTATGCTTTGTTTTGTTCTTTGCTTATGTATTTGCTTTATCAAAAGCATTTATTGAATGTAATTAAACGACATCAAAGTACAGATCAAAAAGTAGCTTTACTATGTCGAACTATGCCTTAAGCCATTTACTAAGTGTAATTACATATGAATGAGTGTGTGCGCGTGCTTATGCATATACATAAGTACGGAATGTCAGGAAAATATCAGATTGGGAAAAACGATTAAGAATGTTAACTTTTTAAAAAATATTCCTTATTGTCTTTATCTTCATGAAAAAAGAAAAGACTATATATATATGAATATATTATCTAGTATATTCACGTAAACTACGTGTACACATATTTATTGCCATATCTAATTAATATTTGAACAAAGCCTGCTGTGCCTGGAACGCTAAAATCGGATAAGTAGGCGGGGTGGGTTATGGGTTAGATTCGCCCTCGCCTTTTGACCCGCACTTAACTTAATTGCCGTAACTGCAGGCCAAGCCTTCGCCTTATCGAATTACAGCTGCGCGCTAATTAACTTTGTCAACATTGTGGGCAGTCAGTTTGGGTCGTACACTGTCAATATTTGCATGTATAAATATTGCTTGTTGATTCCCGTTTTGGTTATCCATTATCAGCAGACAATTGCTTTTTCAACTTGTCTTGCAGTTGGTTCTAATCGTAATGCTAGCTCACGCATGCGCGCGTCCTGAAGAGCTAGCAGCACAAACAGTTCCGCCACAGCCTTTCGCAGCAACCCCCTCGGCGACGTCGTCCCAGTTGGTAACACAATCGATAGAAGCAGCCGCCGTGACATCGCCACCTGTACCGCATCAGGCGGTCATCGAGAGGCAAAGTGAAGTCGAGAAAGCGGATACAGTGCCCGCTGTAACACCGGTGGCAAGTACCACTGTTGCAGCGCCGTCAGCCGCAGTCTCTTCTGAATTGCCGGAATACTTGAAGAACTGTTTTTATGCTGAAGAGGAGCTGTGTCTCAATTGGCGGCGTCACAATGGCAGCAATGGTGATGAGCCACCTGTATTTGATCGTGTGGAGATGACTAGTGTCAAATTGGATGCTGGAGAAGAAAACATTACTGCTGACAATATGACTGCGCACAGCGCACAAAATGGAAGCCTCTTGCAATCCCAGAGTCTCCAAGGTCGTGATCGCGACTCGAACAGCTGCCAATGCAGGGAGCATCCGACTCGAGCCAATTCTTGGTACTGCTGCAACATTACGCACATTTCGACAATCTCAAGCTGCAGTAACATATCCAAGTGGACAAATCTGCATGTGCGCAACCTCAGCGTGCATGCAATGAACCTTTCCAATCCCATATATCGATCGTTGCAGTCGCTCGCCGTTACGGATGGCAATATTATGCAATTGACAAATGCCTTTCCGCGTCACTCGAAGCTTAAGTGCCTTAACATATCGAATAATAATATATCAGACATCGCATCACGAGCCGTTAAAGATGTGCCTCAACTGGAGTTTTTTGGTATATCGAATAATCTGCTATCCCGTGTTCCGAATCGCAACCAGAACAAGCACATAGCTTTAGATATTAGGTAAGTTTCTCATGCTGAAGTATATCAAATTTGTTATACTTACAAAAATAACTCTTATTTTCTAGTGGGAATATGCGTCTGCTCTGTGAGCCCCTAAACGAGATTATTTATGGCGACTCATTTAACTTTGTCAATCCGGAAAACTCTTTTTGCTTGTACAATGCGACACACAAGTGGTTCAACTCAACAAATTTAGTATCAGTCAAGCAGCTGGAGAGTATCAAGAAATGTGGCACCAAATGTCCGGTTATTCCGAACTATGGGAACTGCTCTTGTAACATTTATAATATGATGATAATACAGGGGGATCAATCACGAACCGTTTGCCATGTAGATTGTTCAAATCTTGGCCTGATTGAGCTCCCATCTCTGTTGCCGGACAATACATTCACCCTAAACATAAGCAACAACAAAATAAGCACCCTGGGTGATCATTTTCATACGAATCCCACCTATTACAATATTGTCAAGCTGGACGCCGATAATAATCATATATCATCCATTTACGAATTTGAGGGCACAAAGTTCATTGAGCAATTTCAACGCCTTTACATACGCAACAATTCTCTGACTAAGGTGAGTATAAAAAAATGTATAGAAGATGCATTCCAGTTATGAATATAAATTACTTTCTTTTAGATTCCCGAATACTTTTTGAACAATGCTCTTATGGATACGGGCATTGGGCGTCGCATTTATCTTGCAGAGAATCGACTTCAATGTGATTGCAACTCGGCAAAAACGCTACAAAACTGGCTTAAGGAACGCAGCACAGATATACCAGATTATATGGACATACGATGCCGCAACTTACCTCAGAGTGTTATTGAACTGCAAGAGACAAAGCTATGCCAATCGCCACCGGATTGGACTGATTACATATACTATTTAATAGCAGCAGAGGTCCTCCTCTTGCTAGCCCTGATCACAAAAGTTTCGTACGACTATTGGGTCTTCAAGACAGCTGGCTATCTGCCTTGGCCAGCTAGCAAAATGCCAAAACTGCCTTGCGACTGTCTCTGTGAATCATAGATAAGCTAAACAGGGGAACTCTTTATTTATATAAATATGTGAATAGCGACTGTCGAAGTGAGTTTTAGAGATTAGCTAAAGCAACATATATAAATATATATAGATTCGAAGTAGATGGAAACGTAACATATCCAATTGTCACTTGACCATGACAGATTACACCGGATACCAATTAGAATGTGCCTTCTATAAACAATGTATCTACTTTTAAATAGCCTATATACACAGTTGTCATGAAATGTTATGTATCTGCATTTTACGTGCATTATTTTATATGACTTGTAGTTTGATGTTGATCGTGAATAATGTAGAAACTGCTATCGCACTTGAAACTGTTATACTGCTAAACATACAACAGATAGATTGGACATCTGGAACAACTTTTTCAATACAGAGGATGCGTGTTAAAACTGCTGCAGAAGTGAGAGTTTTGGAAATTGAAAATTAAGAATAAAGGCCATCTCAAGTCGCCTTGTGCAGCCCAGCAGAAATTAAGTTGGGTTGAAAATTGGATCTTGGTTCTTGTGCGGGTTCCAGACGCCCCAACTATGCATTGTGTGATTGTAATCATATATATAAAGATCAAATGAATATATATACATATAGAGTTTTAATTAGTTGATAAGACCTTGCAGGAGCATGTAAGTAAGTTGGCCATCTAAACACAAGTGAATTCAATTTGCATATGATATTTTTATTGTTTGTGGTTTCTTGCAATTTAATTTTATATAGGTATTACAATAATTTTAAGACAAAAAAATGCACATTTTTTATGTTTATGTTAATGTTAATGTTTACATCTCTATGCATGGTGACTCTATTGACTTTATTATTATTATCATTGTTATTAATGTTCGTAATACCTAATGCCATGTTCGTTTTTTAGTTTTTACTATAAGTTTTGCAATCGAGTGTGTTTAATGTGCCTTATAAGAAAAACATTTACGTATCCATACAATACACGCATACAATTGCATATGACTATATTTTAAAATATTCTGTTATAAGTGTTATTATTATAATTATTATTATGTTTGCAGCTTTATAGTAATTAAATACTTTCACATATGTATTTTCGTACTTCTTATCGCTGTAATCAAAATTCTTCTTTTCGTTGTATGTATGAAAAACAATTTCGAAAAAAACAAAAACAGTGCCTTCAATTATTGTAAATAGTATGTGTTAATGTGTATAAATCTTTTGAGCGCATTCTTTTTTACTTTCTTCTCTTTCGTTATATTTAAGAATTAAAAATCAATTTGTAATTTGTTATTTCGTATTGTGATTTGTAATATAGCGGTAATTAAAAATACTCAATACTTCTAAGTTGTATATATATATATATATCTTAGAAGTCAAGACGTACCAGACTCTGGACCACTACACTATTTCCATTTTATATTTGATTCGAAACATCGAGAGTTTAGTCGAAATCGATATCGATCGGTCAATATCGATATTAGCCTGTATAATGTAATGTATTTAAGAACCATGAAAAATACATATATCGACTTTTTACAAAAGGTTTGGCTTAAGTAAAAAAAAACGTTTCATACGTTCATTTAGGAATAGTCACATATAACCCATTGTATATATATACATACATATACATATATAAAGGCATAAATACGTAAAATGACATCCAAAAATCTGGGGAAATGCATTTTTAATTTATAGATATATATATATACATATAAATACATATATATATATATATATATATATATAACCTGGTACTAGTGCAACAAATTTCAATTGTATAGATATGCATATATATGCATGTACATCTAATATCGCTACATATGTATGTGGTACGGGTGTTATACAAAATTTATAATCAAAGACTTTCAAATCTGTTATAAGTATGTTTGGTATGTACATAATTCATGTTAAAAATGAAATCATTCCGATTGGCTAAAAACATGTGTAAAACCTATATGTATTTAAAAATCCTTAGCTATGAAGTACTGTGCAATAAAAGATATCAAATATATGACTTTAACGATAATCGATTATAGAGAAGTGAATCAATGTATCAGCCCCATTTCATGGGATGTACTGATAAGTTATAACATATATGCATATTTTCGGGACTCCGAAAAAAGACTCTTCCCAAAAATCAAATATTGTTAACCAAAACGTAGGGCATTTCAAAAAATAAATGGCATGCAGTATGTCGGGTCGGTCCCTATTTTTGGAAAGAGTTTACCGTGTCTGGGAATAAAATTAGCTAGTTTTATTTTCTAAGAAATATATTCGTACTTATTGATTACTCAAGTATTTATTCTTTACTTTGTTGATGACCTAGATATATAGAACTATCAGTCTCACGTCCCATACCAAACCACAAAACAAGAATATCAAATGAGAGGTATATTAAACTAAACTTGTTGAAACAGTTGCAATAGCTCAAATGTGACGATGCTTCACTATAACATTTAGGTCTGTCTCTATTTCATGGTTTTCTATGCACGACCGACCACTCACCATACAAGACATTAATCGAATATTCGTTGTTGCTCAGGCACTCTTAGCTTAGTGCGAAAGAGTAAGATGGAGATAAGAGCCGCATTTCCGGATGCTTTGCTCTAGACATGTCATTAATGTGTTCTACGGCCGGTGGTAGAAGGTAGCAATTTAATGAACTTCATGTGCTGGGATTCCTTAATAACTATTATAATAATGATCTTTGGCATTTTGCTCAAAGTGTTTTGAAGTGTAACAAAACAGCTTAGTACATACATTCGATATATGTACATACATCTACATGTACGATGCAGCTACATCGTTTAGCTTGCATGCATATTTCATTTACTTTATTTTTGATTTTCGTTTGGCAATACATACATAGCCTGGCACGTAAACGTATTATGGAATATGTATGTATTTGTATATGGTATATGCATATATATATATATATATATATATATATATATATATATATATATATATATATATATATATATATATATATATATATATATATATATATATATATATATATATATAATATATACATGTATGTATGTACGACATTCAGATTTAACACGTATAGGAGTACGGCTTAGTTGCTTAACATTCTTAACAAAATTATTATTTAAGTATTAATGGTATTACAGAGCCGAAGGCTTTTAGCCTTCGTATGTAATTCGTCTAATATCTGTGTTAAGGATGGCAAAGTTAGAGATACAGCGAAAGAGTCAGACAGAGAGAGAGAGAGAAGTGATATACAGATCAGAGCTGCAATCCGTGCATGTGACAGAGAAACATATACAATATGTATAATGATGTATGTGTTTAGCAAGAGAGCGACAAAGATAGAGATAGAGAGAGAGAGTGAGAGTGATATACAGTTATTGAGCTGCAATTTGTGCAACGTGACAGAGACACATATATATAGTATGTATAGTGATGCTACAGTTAAATATCGATTTTCGTTTCGCTCCACGCCAATTTCCAGTTGTGTTAGAGTATCTCCGTCTCGTACACCTGTTTAGTGGTCATTGTGGTGTTTGTAGCAGCAGCAACAACAGCAGCAGCCCCCGCACCTGTACCACCACCAACAACGCCGCCAACCACACCACCCGTAGCATCACTGTTCAACACACCATTTGTACCCGCTGCATTCTCAGCCGCTACTGCTGCCACCGCCGCCGGATCGCCGCCCACGGATTCACAGGTCAATAAATTGATTGCGGCTATTTTCTGCTGTATGTTCGATTCACTGCCGGGATGTGTGGGTCCGGATATATCGACCGATGGTATCTTGCTCATTTGCTGCAAGCGCTGGTACTGTTCCTGCAGCAGCTTCTGCTTCTTCAATAGTTCCTGGTGGCGCATTTCGAGCGCCACTTGCCGCTGTGCGTGATCGTTGCCGGACTCATTTCCGCTGGAGTTGTCGCCGCTTGAGGTGTCACCACTACCGATGACAACAGTCTCAATGCTCATTATATTATTGTCAATCATGTTGTTAGTAGCTGCAGCGGCGACGGCGGCGGCGGTGGCAGCGGCAGCGGCGGCTGTGGCAGCGGCAGCTATGTTCTGTGGCACATTTGGGCTTGTCGGACTGGCCAGTGGACTACGTGAGCTGGTACGCGGCGGCGGTGGTGGCGGTATGCGCTTGTGACCCACTCTGCTTATCAAATCGGCATTACGCTCGGGCACTGGTGGCTTATTGTTGCTGTTATTGATGTTGATGCTGCTGCTGACTGCACCAACACCACCACCACCACCACCATTAGCGAGTGGGGGTGGAAACTCGTTGTCCGATTCGCTGGGAAAGGAGTGCAGGCGACGCAAGCTTCCCATATTGGTGTGCACCATCAGCTGCTGTTGTGACTGCTGGTGGGTCAATCCACCACGGGACAGTTGTGTTGTTGCCCCACTAGAAACGGCCATGACCATGCTGTTGGTGGTCGCCTGTTGCATATTGACGACGTTCGCCTCTGTGAATAGACGTGCCTGAGATATTTGCGTGGTGACGGTACTCTGCACCGCGGCCTGGGCACTCTCATCGGATGCCGAATCTTCGGGGCGTACCTATGATGCATACATATATACATATATATATATATATATATATATATATATATATATATAAGTCAAAGTCAATAGATCTTGTTTGAATACAATCATTTACCTCAAATGGTGGCTTTTGCTGTTGTTGCTGTTGCATTTGTTGTTGTTGCTGAAACTGTTGCTGCTGCTGTTGTTGTTGTTGTTGTTGGGCAATGGGCTTTGAAAATGTCTTTAACTCGTCTAGCAGAGCATCGAGTGCGTTTTCGGGTGCGAGTCCCCCGCCGACAGGGAACGACCCCATCCTGGGTGTTGGGATTGGCTATAAAGAATATATAATTACAGTAAAATTGTAAATCGATGCAAATATTTGCCAAAAATTTGTGAAGTGAAATGACGTTTAATAAAAAACATTGCACATTTATACATATGTATGTATATATATATATATATATACACAAAATATATATATACTTATGTGGTCCAGCATTGTGATATTAATACATAGTATGAAAGCCCGTCCAGTTAGACTGGCTAGAAAGTAACAAAAAAAAGCCATAGCGACTCAATATAATACTGTGTGCATAGGAGTCATGAATCATGCTGTGCATCTTATGGGTTATATAGAGTATCTGCCACGATATAATATTAATACAACATGCACTCAAGTACTAAATCAAATCAAAGCAAAGTTGTTCCATCCAAGGATAGTTCAAAACCAAAAATTAAGCTATAATAGAATTTGAAGGCCGATTCAAGCACTCCAGTTGGCAATGCTCGACTGGAAACTACTCGTTCCATGCACCTTAGATTCGTAATATCTGAAAAGTCCGCAGAGCTATATATGTTGACCATACAAATATCAGTAACATATCATAATAGCTTAACACGGCATGGCGTCCAGGGTATCTACTAGTCGGGCACTTCTACTCGGAAGTACTCTAACATGTATATTGCTTAATATATTTGCCATGTTGTACTTTTAGCATGTTTAACATTGAAGTAGAAGCGCACGCGTAGGTAGTCTGTCTGCTGACACTGACATCCATTGGGAAAGAGTTGTACAGTTAAAGATCAATAATGGTTGGCTCAGTCACATTGTAGTCAGGTACCGTACCCTCAATAAACTTCGTATTAATCAACACAAGTTGTTTTCTTTTTCCAATGACTTGCTAATTAAAATTCAGCGGGTTTCTGATTTCCATGGCTTAAACATGACATGCACAAATAAGAAAACAAAAATATAAATATACTTATAATTAATTATGAACATTTGTGTGTGTCCGTCTCTAACTACTCTTACTGCATGCAACATTAAGGGGCACGTTTGCTCAAATAGATTCCATACAACTAATCATTTTTGATTCGATTCGGATTTTTTAATTTCTTGAAAAGAATAAAAAAAAACAACGATGAATTGCATTGGAGACAAGCATTAGCACTTAAGATCTGCATGTATCTGTATGTATGTATAAATGTATTATATATATGTATATTTAAATAGCTCCAAATGAAGTCTTCACCGATTAAATATTTTGGGCATAAATTGTTAATATTTTTAATAGAGATAGATAATCATGGTAAAAAAACCAAAATAAAAAGATTATATATAGATATATATATATATATATATATATATATATATATATATATATATATATATATATATATATATATTTATTTATACATATATACATATATATATATAAATAGAGAGAGAGATCGATGATGGATGGGTAAATATGTTAGATGGTTAAAACTTCAAAGACAACAATCGATGAGTGAGAACATTTTGAAGAGCTTGAGCTTTTAAATTCAATTGGTTCAATTGGATTAGTTTGATTAATTTGGTATATTGACTGCACGCTTAAAAGAATGATTTGTGTATACATTAACAAAGGTACATTTAGGTTGATACTAGAGTTTGTATATATAGACATAGTTCATTTTTCAGCTACAACATTAATACAAAAATATTATTATCTTTTGTTTTTTTTTGTTTTTGTTTTTGTTTTTGTTTTTAGTTTTTAACTAGCTTTTCTTAACAGGAAAACAAAAAAGAAATAATTTGCATTCTTGCAAATTAACATTCTATAAATATGTTTGCATATTTGTTTTAAGTCTTCGGAACACCGAAGCTATATCTTTCCAAAAGTTGTTCTATAAATAAATTTTTTGTGAATCGGGAAAACTCGGCGCGGCTGTATTCAAGGGGAGAAAGTTATTGAATTAAATAAATTTGTGTTCTTTTGTTGTCTTTTTCTTAAATGTGAACATAAAATGTTGTAATTTTGTTACTGTCAAAGTTGATATTGCGTGTTTGATGAGAAAAACATAAAATTTAATTTACAATTTCGTTTTTAGACTAGTAGAAGGTGGAAACGGGGCCTTCACATATATTGGCATGCACATAAATCGATTTAAGTACCATATTTAAACTTTTTGAACTTTGTACAAAAGAAAAACCAATAAAAAGAACAACAGAAACATATACAAAAACATAATCAATCAACACAAATAAGAAGTCGAAACAGACGAACAGATTGTAATTAGTTTGAATGTGAAAAGTTGTCTCGAATTGTCAAAGAGCAGAAAAAATATGTTGCAATTGCAAATTAAATCATCATTTCGGAACTAACTGCTACTAATACAAACAAAAAAAAAATGGCCCAAGTAATTTATCTATAAACTCTGAGGTGACTAAATACAGCAAAGTATGTTATATTATGATACTGTTATCCCATTTTACATACTCTGTTGCCTTAGAGCTGCCTTACATATGATGTATATAAGGTGACTAGAATAAATCATGTCCACATCATATATTGTTCTATATGGAAATTTATTTATAGCAAAGTTATACTTTGTGTGATTAGAAGCTGTTTTTCATATGATGTCCATAAAAAGATAGCTAGATCTTGCTCACATCATATGTTGTTATATAGTGAAATGCATTTACCGCAGAGTCTATTATACTGTTTCTTCTATTGGTTTAGAGCTGCCCTACATACATATGATGTATATAAGGAGACTACACTAGATCATGTCCACATCATATATTGTTCCATAGTGAAATTCATTTGTAGCAAAGTCTGTTATACTGTTATACTTTG
Source organism: Drosophila hydei (assembly GCF_003285905.1). Classification (NCBI taxonomy): domain Eukaryota; kingdom Metazoa; phylum Arthropoda; class Insecta; order Diptera; family Drosophilidae; genus Drosophila; species Drosophila hydei. The sequence goes on along the minus strand of NW_022045716.1, from coordinate 181,635 downwards.
TTCGATTAGTTATTTTTCATATGATATATAGCATCATATATTGTTTTATAGTGAAATTCATTTATGGCAACGTCTGTTATATAGTTATAGTAGCATACTGTTATTCTCTGTTGGCTTAGAGCTGCCTTATATATGGTATACATAAGGAGATTAGACAAGATCTTGTCCACCTTATATTTCATAGTGAAATATGTTTACAGTAATGTCTATTATAGTGTTACACTCCGTTGCATTAGAGGTGATTAACATGACCCATATACAAAGAGATGGTTAGATATTATGTACAAAACAGTTGTTTTACAGTAAGACGTATTTGTTGAATAGTCTGCTATATTCTGATATACTGTTAGACTGTTATACTCTGTATAAAGCCACAACTACACCTGGTAAATATATATGTCCATTGATGATAATTTTACAATCCAAAAGGTATAGAAATAGTAAGATGTGTGTAGTAGAGGGGTGCAAGGACGACCACAGACGAAAGCAATGAAAAACAATTATTAAAAATAGGATTATTTGAGCACACAGGGAGGTGTTGAGGAGATCACATATTATTTGTTGTTGTTGTTGTTGCTGTTTTATTTTTTGTATTCTTGATTAGTACGTTAAGGGGACATCTGGGAAGATAGTATGTAGTTACGGAAGGGGGGATAAAAACGATTTATCTACCACAGAGGTTGTTGCTGTTTAAGTCTTTCAAAACATGTATAATAAATTGTGTGTCGATGCTATTTACCTTTCTTCACTCATTGATTGACTTGAAATTTGACTAGCGATACAAAATTGTCGATCTATGTGATATTACAATATGGTAGTATATGGTAAGCACTTTGATCCGTAGCTCACTTATATGTATGTAAACTCCTTGAAAGTATTGCAGCCGAGAAGTTTGCAAGGTTTAGCTTAGAGAAACCCCTTTTGGAAAGCACTTTACGCACACACATTCATATATATGTATACACACATAAGCTTATATATATTATATATTATGTATTATATACATATACACATATATATATATATATATATATATATATATATATATATATATATATATTTATATATATATATAAATATATATATAGGTAGCTAATGATATATAATTGCAGTTGGTAAATGTGTTATGGTCTTATAGATAGCATTTGATGAGTTTGTATTAGTTTAGTTAAGTTAAGTTAAGTAAGTGGTATACAAAAATATAAACTAGTTATGTTTTAAATGCGGAGCAAATAATGTTTTAGCTAAAATAAAATGGACATAGTTTCGTTTTATGAGAATTTTTCATAATTTTTTTTGTTGAAAAATGTTTTTTGTTTAATTATTTTATTTTTTTATATTTATTTTGATTTTTTTGTTTATAGTTTTTTGTTTTGTTTTTGGTTTTTGTGTTTTCAGTCATTACTCAGTAATTGCCTCTTTGAAGTTAGAACTCCATCGCCAGTTAAACTATGTGGGTTGTTGTTGTTGTTGTTGTTGTATACGATATCAAAAATTGTTAGTTCGAAAAAAAGGGGCAAGAAGAAGAAAACGATATCACTAGGTAAACCTCATTTGATAAGACTTTAAGCTTTTGATTTTTGATTTAGGTGGTGTTATTTTGTCAAACGTATGAATATGAATTAGCGTGTTTCAATACGTAAAACCTTTTCGCTTCATCAGAAAAAAAAGCAAGGAAAATAAACTTTTAAATTTGTTTTCAATTTTGTTGATGGTGTTTTAACCATTGGGAAATATCGGTGAAGCCATCGCCTTTTACAAACTGTCTCGGGATTGGAGTTAACTCTATATGTATGTATATATAAAGAAATCAAGTATAATGAAGTGGACGCAGTATAAACAAGGACAAATGAAACTACTTTTTAACAGCCAATTGCAACTTGTTTATAGTAAGAACTGCACAGAACTCAAGAAAAGAACCAATTCAAAAACAATAAACACAAGAGAAACAAAGCATACGTACAAATGAATTTAATTATAAGTAAATACAATTGATTTACTAAGGTAGCACTAAATAGCTTGCTTATATATTATATAAAACCCTTGCATAACTAGATTGCAATTTCAATCAAAAACAATCGATAATAGTCGATGCGCACTATTAAGGTTGAAATGAGATTAAAATAATTTTCACATTCCTTTCAGATAAATATATAGATATATGTACACACAAATCGGTTAACTACATATGCCAATGGATTGCCCTCCCATTGTCCACTAAATCCCATCGACCCGGTTGTAAATGAATAATCAAAGGCTGGTTGACTACTATTTTTATTTATGCATGTCTGTAATATGGGTATATATTGTACGGCATCCCAAAAGTTTACCTAAGGAAGTGTAGACCTCACTTAAGTTCATTCAATTGCTGATTTGAAAAACAAAAGCTTCCTACAAGTTGGGCCATAAAAGAAGACTTAGAATTAAAAGTAGGTCTTCTTACAGCTCGCGCAGATAAAGTTCGCTTCCTATCCTCGTCCATTATTTTCCTCTTCATGATTTTAGAATAAATAACACTTGTTAAGTCATCAAAGTTGCATTTAATTTTTATATATTTTTGTAATATATAGAAATTGTGATATTTAACACTTCTATATATTGTACGGCATCCCAAAAGTTTACCTAAGGAAGTGTAGACCTCACTTAAGTTCATTCAATTGCTGATTTGAAAAACAAAAGCTTCCTACAAGTTGGGCCATAAAAGAAGACTTAGAATTAAAAGTAGGTCTTCTTACAGCTCGCGCAGATAAAGTTCGCTTCCTATCCTCGTCCATTATTTTCCTCTTCATGATTTTAGAATAAATAACACTTGTTAAGTCAGCAAAGTTGCATTTAATTTTTATATATTTTTGTAATATATAGAAATTGTGATATTTAACACTTCTTTTTGTTGCCATATGCATGCACTGTTAATGTTTGAAGCAGCAGCTCGGGTGTCTTCTAGTGGAGCACTCTCAGCTACAGTACTGCAGGCGAACTATGACAGGATGAATGGGTATACTGAAAAGTGCTGGACATAAGTGCTTCGAAATTGGAAAAAGCGTTGGCACAGATGTATTGCATTAGAGGTGGGGGGGGTCACTTTGATGGGAGAACATGAATAGCGATGAATAAATATATATTTTTTAACACACCCCGTATACGATATAAATTATTCACCAATTAAGTTAATATATAAGTAATATATATAACTAACATATCAGCCTTTTATAGAATTTCATATGTTTGACTTATCAGCAATTGAATTGTTGCTTGATGTTCGTTGTGATAGACAAATAGACGGACGGAAAGACAGGTATGCATAGATATGTTAATGGACTGATGCTAACTTAAATGTTCATAGTTAATCCCTTAGACCAAGTCCAATGGCGACCTCACAGATACTCGACATAAAGATATTAAGTTATTCAGTCAGCGGGTTTTACAATATTTAGCAAGGTTTCTAATGTGCAAAATAGGTTCATCTTTTAAAATGAAACTCAGCCAATGCAAATACTTCTTTCGGTCAAAAGCAACTAGTTTTTGTCATCAAAATAATACAAAGAATATTCGATAAACATTATTATATATATATTAATATGTATGACACGGTATGGAACGGTGTTTTATGCGCAAATAATAGCATTGGCTATGCAGCCCTAGGTGTTTTTTAATAACTATTTTTTATTTTGTGTATTTGTTTTTCAAAAATATCTCTCAATGGATTTGGATCTGTCAGTGGACTTACCTTGTCAGGGACCGAAATATCTGCGGAACGTAACGACTCCTCATTTACTGACGGCTCATTGGGGGGCAAGCGCTGTTCCTGTACACTCGCCAAACTGTTCGGGAAAGAAAAGTTTATTCAATTAGCAACAGCCAGTAAGAGTGCTCTACTCGGGGGAACCCGACTAGCCAGACACCCTGAACCCTGAAGTTATAGATGAAACTTGATGGGGCAGATGTCTTAAGATAGACAACTATGCGGACGGTCAGATGGACAGGCGAACATGAGAATATTTTTATTTTATATTTTATTTTCACAAAATCAAACATACCCTGTTTACCCAGCCATTCACAATGGGTTCCAGGGTATAATCAAATGGTTTTGGGAAGTATACAAACCGTTTAAGTGTAACTAATGTGCCCGTTAGCTTTTTGCAGCGACGCAGAGCAGACTCTAGCCGATCAGGCTCTTCTTTTAGGAACTTTTCTTCTCGTACTACTTTTTCCATTTCATTGGACAATATGCAACGCAAACCATTTGACAAAGTCGGAAACTTGAGCTTCAGCTCAGCGACAGTTTTGCTGTAAATTGAGAGAGAGAGAGACTTGATTGGGCTGTGCGTGAAGTAGGACTTTTAGCAGATCATACCTTGCGCGACTTAATACCAGGGCCATGTCCTCGACAGCTGTCATATTGACGCGCGTGCGTCGATTGATCACCTCGCCGCGCAGGTTTTCAACCGAAGCTTCCAAATCACTGAGATCCTTTTCCAGCCGTATGACCTCTTGCTTGTACAATTCCTCTTCTCTCGATATACGCGTAGTGTCCTGATCGCCCTGGCCCCAAAAACTGCCGCCACTGCTGGCCAACAATGTAGCACGTATGCGCATGAAGGTGCTTTTGATGTCCTCTCGTACGGCAACTGACTGAGCCTGCGACAGCCGTCTTAATGTCCGCACTTCCATGCGCAAGTCCTTCGCCTTCTTCTGCAGACCACGCAAATGATTGTAGACCTCGGGGGCAAGTGCAATGTCCGCCCGGTAGTTGGGATGGGCGGTCTGTGTCAACACAATTGGCTTTGGCGGTGGCGGAGGCTTTAGGCGATCGCGTTCTGTGAATTGCATTCAATTATGTAACAACTAAAAGTGCTACTCTAGTCGAGAATACCCGACTAGCAGCTACTCCGAACCTTGCATTTCTAGACGCATGATCTCCCTTACTTCAGGGCACAAATATTTCATTTTGATCATGTAGCAAAGCCCAAGAAACATTTCTTTTTGATAAGTTTTTTACTTATATTAAGATCGGAAGATCGGAAGTATTTAGAATATGTGTTTACCTTACGACAAAAAATAATCTATGTTGAATAGGCTCAGAGTATACATAAATATTAATATAATAAATCAATAAAACATTTGTAAGCATTTGCATATACATATATATATAATTAATACATATATATGTATTCGTGATTTGCGTTTAATGCATGCGTGATTCATATAAGTGTTTTTTTTTTGTAAAAATCATATAACAAAAAAGTAATTGCCTTGGTTTCTTTCATATATCGCTCTTACCTTGGGAGGATGTACGTGGCAAGGTAGACGACTTGATTGCCGGCTTAGTTGGTTTCGTATCAGCTTTTGGGTCCAGTGCAGAATATTATTTGATTGAATAGGGGATGAGTGTTAATATATAATTGCAAAACAGTTTGGATCTGTAGACTCAGTGAGCAGCAAGTTCACAACGATTGTCATAGTGACTCTTAATGGGCTCTTAAAGGTCGGAATAAAATCAAAGTCAACGAACGCATAAATTGTCCACAGCAACGAGACTTAACTAAATAATTGTGATGAAAATATTGGTAAAAAGTAAAAATAAAACAACAAAAGCGAAGCAAAAAAGCTCAAATAAGGAATGTAACACAAAATTGATGGCATATAAATAGTTAATTGTTTTTGTTTTATTTACCGGCATGTAGAGGGCTATGCGACTTGGGTATTCCCTGAATATCGTCACTGAAGGAAACGGATTTCTCAAAGGACACGGATTTCTCTGAAAAAAGAAACAAACGGAATTGGTCACTGAGGCATGTGGCAAAGGTTTGGAGACACTTACGACATGAATTCTTGCCCAGCTTAGGTGCCTTTTCTCTAATGTATAGCTCATCGGCGGAACCATTGGCTAAATATAAATATATATAAGACAGAATGCGTTCAATATGAGATTATATACAATATATAATTTGTTTGTTTAAAACAGACTTGATCTGCGCAAGCTATAGGAGAGAGAATCTACTTTAAAATCTCAAATTCTTATAGGTTCCGAGACGGACGGAAGGACATAAAAAGAAAATAGTAGTTCGCTATATAATGAATCGGCTTGGCCTGCCTGTTTTATACTTTTTAATGATGACACATGAATAAAATTTTTGCCCCAATGAAAATTTTTACTCTGCAAAGCTCCTCTCTTCAATGTAATAATGTAATGAAATGTCAAGTTTGCTACAAATAGCTATAAAGATATGGTATACCTTGCATTTGAGATGGCACGACGAGATAATTGGAGTCTAGTGTAGGTACAGGCATTGGCGCAATTTGGGGATTTTGATTGACTAATGCCTTCTGGACCAATCCAGTTAGGTTCGCCAATTGGCGCTCCATATGCTCAACGCGTATGCGATGTAAGTCTTCAGGCCTGCAAATATATATATATATAGATAAATTAAAATAAGTATAACATTCGACACGCTATTGAACAAATTGAACAGTTTTTAATTCACACGTAGGTCGGAGCCACTGTTTGTGACAAGTCGTCAAGTTCTAATTGAGCAGCCAAGCCAGACAAGAGTGCTATAATCGGCAGTACTGACTACCAAATACCCTTATCTCTGCGGCTCTATACTAACGATCATTATAGAAGAGTTAAGGGCATATATAAATATATATATATATATATATATATATATATCAAAATCAAAGTTTGGAGGAACGCAAAAGCCAGGATATATTCAAGGTATATATGTTTCAGATTGAGTCGCAGATACCTTTTTCTGGCTAATACAGGTACACTCAAAAACTAATATACTCTGTTGACTCAACCATTTTCAATGAGCTCCATTGTTAGCTTGAAAGTTGAAATACTTGAGTCAAGCAAGCGTTGCTGCTGTATGTTCTCTGAAGTACCGAATAGTACCACAATTTCATTTATGGTCATTCTTGATGCGCAGTCGCTTCTTGCATGTGCATCAACTAGGTGTGGAGGTGTACTGCCTTAGCAAGCACCATGGCCTACTGCAGCGGTAGATATGCACGCTATTTGTAACGATTAGCTAATAGTCTGAATAATATTCGATATCTTGTTGTTGCCCAACAGTGACCAGCACGCAAGAACGATTCGCAAACTGTTTATCAAATTTTCAAATACACGATTTGTTGGTATTGAAAAAGTCGATGGAGCTGATGGTGCACACAGAGGGCTACAAAACGGATGCGGCCGAGGACTTTGACAGCTGTGGTAGCACGGCTGATGGACCCCAGCGAATGGCTTTAATGGCGGCCGATCGGTAGGATCAAACGTCATCTACGGTAACTCTTCCTTAAGTCTTGTTTTTTCACTAGGGGCGATCGTGGAACATCGGGCGCTGGCTCCTCGCATCCGTGGCAAAGTGATCCTGTTGCCAGTTGGACTGAGGAGAAACCATCCAAGCTGCAGACCCTGTTTCAAATCAGCATCACTGCCCTGGCCTTTCTCTCATTTGGCGGCTACCTCCTGTGCCTCATAGTGCAAGCGATCAAAAGCAAAGGCACAACATATTTTCATCCGGTTGCCACAGCTACCACAACGAATACCAATGGGAGTGTGAAGCGCATTAAGATTTATAGGCGCAGTAGACGTAGGCGCAACATCGACAATGGTCACATTCACATTTCAAATTTACTCTTGGCCGACTATGCGACATATATGAAATCAGTGCGTGCTCAGCAATTGCGCTATAATGCTCACCTGGTTGGATCATAGATCTGATTGCCACGATGCGGTAGACGATTCGGCCCTACTTTAATTCCATACAAGGAATACTGATCTTCCGCGAGAGCCACATCGCTGTGAAAGAGAAAGAAAGAGAGTCACACTTAGGGAAAGTATGAGAAAGAGGAATAGAGAGAGAATATATCGCTCATATATACATACATATATATATATATATATATATATCAGTTTTACCCTTTTAGTCCAAAAATTATAATGAGAGATATTTTAACCTATTTTCACTGGCATTATTAAATTTAAATATATTATATATTTTGCTAATTTTTGTTGATCAGGACTTAGATCATAATATATTGTATTTGGCTTACAATAGAGCACATTCTGCACATATAATAAATATTTCTGGATTTATTGGGAGAGTATCGGTCTTACGATACAGTGTACTGATATAAGTATACATACTCATAAATTCAAAAATATTATTTCTAATTAACCTTTGTTCTTCGTCTATGATGGGCGCTACGACAGGTCCGCGCGTACCATATTGGCTGTAGTATGGCTCCTCATAGTTGCTCCTTGTGCTTCGTTCTGGAGAGCTGGTATATCCGTCTGTAAGATCAACTCAGTATAGAAAGTGACTATAGATTTTTTACTGTTTAATATATATAAAACATATATATATATATATATATATATATATATATATATATATATATATATATATATATATATATATATATATATTTATTTATGTATTTATATATATATGTATATATATATACATATAATTTGGAACTTGAAACTAAGATATATATTTATATTTATATTTATTAGCATTGCACATAAAAGTCTTACTAATTGGTAAATATTATTACGCTTAATTTGTAAACCCATAAAAATTTGCAACCAATAAGAGTACATAAATCGTATATATGCAGGTATATGCTTTATACATGGAAATAAGTGATATGTGTTTAATATAGGTAATGGAAGAGTTACATATATGATAGATGCGTGTACCTGGTATACTGTATAATTGATCCGAGGAATATGGAAACAGGGGCTCCATGCTACCCCTTCGATTAATCGATCTGAATGGTTTCACTGGCGTTCCTTTTTATATTTTATATTTTTTATTTAATAATACATCAAATATTTACGCATGGAGTTTTTTCAACAATTGCTAACTTAACATACATATTTATAGAGTTAGAATGTATTAAAACAAAACATTTACGTATTTAAGAACAATATTGCTTCAAAGGAATACCCCTACTTACAGTCACTCTCTCTATAGTAACTGAGCGGATACCAATGCTCCTTTGTTATTCAAATTACATTTAAATAAAGTCTTACAAACAGATATATTTACATATATAACGCTTCAGTTATATATTGACGAGACCTATTATTCATGCTAAACAGACAAACGGAACATACATATATATTCTCTATCACATTCTGATCAAATGGTTATGTGGTACTTGATGAGGGTTGATGAATGTAATTACAGAAACATATATATATAGATATTTATATATATATATATATATATATATATATATATATATATATATATATATGTTTAAATTTTTGTTGCTGTACAAATACACACATATATGTAAGTACATACAAAGTACGAAGTCCTTTGTGATACTGAGATAATATAACCCATTGAATAAGCAATCCAATCTAAGCTAAAACTAAAAAATAAATAAAATAGTGTTCAAGTATATAGATATGGTCTTAAAATATGAATCAAAAATAGATAAGCAATAAGCAATGAACCGATAAGCAAATATTACGTACCCATGGAGACTTTGTTACGATCTGATCCGTACATCCCTCGTGGCAAGGTCTGCGAAGAGCCCACATAATACGGTGCTGGCTGTTTGCCAATCTGAAACAATTTCATATAATATATAATAAACATATAGTAACATAGGAAAAGCGATTATCAATCAAATCCTTACATATTTGTATAAGAAAAAAATTAGAGGTTTGCCAAATTTATAGATATTAATTAGTAATAAATCTTTTCATAGTTCAGGCTTGATAATAGATTTCAAGTCAATACGAAAAAAACTAAAGCTGGAAATCCCAGAGTGCAGGGCCAACAAAATTCCATGCGAAAGAAACGACCCACAAAAGCTGTAACACAGTACACACCCAGCTAATCAAACTCTTTGCCAATTATTGACGCGCTTGGCAGTTAAAAAGCTTTCACTTTATCAGAAACACATGATATACCTTCAATTCTTAAGAGTCAATAAGAAATCAATAAGTATTAGCAACCATCTAGCCATAGGTTAGGCTAATAATTTTTAAGAGCTCCCTTTCGAAAGCCTTACGAGCAGACGGATTCTGAAAATATTCTTGGTCATAACCACATGTGTTGAAAGGGGTTTGATCAAAGTCTTTATTCTATTCTATTATTCTTTCTCAGCAATTCTTTCTCTCAATATTTGTCACAGGAATGTTGAGTTATTATAAGACTATATATTCATATATTAGCATAATATATATTCACATTCATTCGCCGAGACAGCGATTGGGTTGAGACAGGGAGGAAGCTGCGAGTATGTCAGCGCTTAGCAGACAGTAATGCTTAGCTTGCATACATCCATATATTCATAAATACATTAATACATACTATACATGTGAGTATAGCAATGCGAATGGTGTATTTGTTGCATTAAAATGAGCCGCTGTAAAGCACAAAAACAAAACTAGTGAGAGTGCTCATGTCGGCTATGCCTAACTAGTAGGTACCCTGCCACTGTTTCAATATTTCTGCATTCATTCTGCCACATACATATACTGCGGCTCTTATTCATATTCAGCTGCCCACTATGGTAAATGAGCCATTATTCATCTTTGGTTTTGTAATGGTTGCAAACGATGAATGAAAGTTAAGGGCAAAAATATAACATCTATCTTCTTTACTGGACTATTCAGTTGGGCCTTGAATAGCCTGTGTATTGCTAGCGAGATCTTACATACCCATTTCAATGGCTGCAGGGTACAACAAAAACCCAACCAGTTTAAATTTCAATACAATTTTACCATTTGTTACAACTGGCCGAGGGACGTACTCGTGCAACCATCGTACAGTGTGGCCTCAGCTCGTGTTCCGTTGCCAAATCAAATTGAATATTGAATCTCTACAGTTCCATAACAATTTTGCATTTCGCGACGGTTTTCGATTAGAGACTCCACTGTGCGTGGCGACGGGCTCGCTGTATGCGGTTTTGGCTCTTTATGTTTTTATACCCTGAACCCATTGAAAACGGGAAATAAGGGTATAATGGTTTTGCTAAAATGTATGCAACAGGCAGAATGAGGCGTGGCAAGCCCCATGAAGTATATATATTTTTAAGGACAACAAACAGATTCGATTGAACCCTGTCCGTCTGTTCGTAAGTGTGAACACGTCGATCTCAGTATCTGTAAGAGCTTAAGAATGGAATTTGTTGTTGCTCTGTGTATAGCATGTATTATATACTTATATATATATATATATCAGTAGCTGTTTATATAGTAGCATATATTTGTCTATCATTTATATCACGTAAACTGACTAAAAAAGTAACAGATGTGTAACAAGTAATAAACAGCAGACAGAAAAAACACATTAGATTCACATATATGCAGTATATATGTATAACATATATATTCCCGATCGGAAGACAAGTTGTGTGTATATAGCTAATTCTGTCCGTCCGCATTTCTTTCTACTTCTAACATAACTCAAATTAGTGTAAATTCTCACTCAAAAAGTGCTCAAGAGATCTGCTGGAATTGCTTCTTGAGTGACTTTTGTGTTTGGGCGCAGCAGCGGCTGTGGGCGATCAGTCAAGTTCATGACCTGGACTAGGTCAGTCATGCGGTCCAGTGGAAGTGGGGAATGAATTTAAATTTTGTTGTTAAATAATAATATAATAAATAATTTGTATTTATTTAGTAAATATTAAAATATATATTTCAGACTTTCTTGTTTTTAATAAGTGTCTATATATAATAATAAATATTTAATTCTTTAAATGTTATAAATATATAATTTTAAGTAACTTTAATTATTATTAATAAACACTGATTGACGTTATAATGAAGTTCGTCGTAATGTTCATTAGTGATAATAATAATTTTTTAACGATGATCATTTATTACTGGTTATTGTCATTAACGATAATGATTATTAGCAATATGATTTTTTCATGATCATTTTCGCAGTGCTTAGTGTTTGTCTTAGGCAGAAATCTCTTCTCTTTATTTTCATATTTATGACAATTTTTCTCTTTTTAAATAGAAAAATGTCTAAAATAAATAAATAAAAAATTGTAACGTCAGAAAAAAATATAAAACAATTAATATATTAATATTCATACTGATATTAAATTAGATATAGACCTATATATAATATATATTTATACCTATATGGAATGACCATATTTATTAATTTGGTAGAGTTGATGCGCGTTGTGTAGTTAACTATTATATGTATTTTTTTGTAATGCCATGGGACATATTAAAAACCGCAGATAGGAGTGGGTTTAGGGTATCTCCTAGTCGGGCACCTCGACTAGAGCTTTCTTACTTGTTTTTTTTTTTCTTTTTGACTGCGGCCGAAACAGCGCTGGAGCATGCGTAGCCGACTAGTAAAGTGCGAGACAGCGCCGCAGACGGACGTATAAACGCTTTGAGTTGAATTAAAAAAGCAAAAAAGACCAAAGACTAAACTCAAAAATTATAATATCCCGGTAAAATGTTTTGGCAAACGGGCTGGGGAGCGAGCTTAGTGCTCAGTGCGTTTCTTCTTCTACACGTTGACAATTCCTTGGGATGGAAGCCAATCGCATCAGCTGGCAGTCCTATAACATCCTATAGCTTAAAGCAATCACATCCAGGCGAGGCCAGCAGCAGCCACGAGCTGGCCACCAGCTATGCCCAATTCGGTGACCCAAAGGAGGAGGACGATCTACTATTGACGCGTGCCGCTTTGATAAATGGAGTTGAGTCCTCTCATCCCCTTACATTAGCTGACGATCACGAGAATCATTATGACTCATATAGCTTGAAGGATGAAGTTATTGAGGAGCCTACAGTTAGCTTCCCGCGCTCTAACCTCTACGCCTCCGATCGCTGCAGTGTCAAAAAGTTTGCATTCAACCAAGACGGGGCAGTGGAGTATAATAACGAGCTACCCGAGTTGGACCAGTTCACGATATGTTTCTGGATGCGTTTCACCAATCACAGCGGCGATCATGTGATGCTAACCTACGAAGGTGAGTGTGTAGCTAATCCACCAATCACTAAGGGATTATCATCTCATTCGTTGCGTACCACATCAACTTTTATAAGGCAAGACCATTGTAGATACTTTCTTTAATCACGAACACAATCGTCGGCGACCTTTTACATAACCGTACGTCAATTCGATGCCCCTTCAGCCAGCCATGCAGCATAAAAGCCGTTTGCTACGCGATCTGTGACCAACACAAATTGTGGGTCGAAATCTGGCCCCAAAAAGTGAAAGGGTTTAAACTTCCTGATCCAAGTGTTGTTGTTGATGTTGACGGGGTTTTACGATATTTTTGATGCGAAATTGACAGATGAGATGATGTGTGACGACGGGGCTTAACAGCTTTTTGATGGTCAACATAGTTATCCGTGATTATACGAAAGTACGTTTTATTATTATACGCTGTAACGTATCGGAAACTGGGCATATTGGTTTTTACATAAATGTAATGTATGTAACACTTGACCTAAGATGATCTTTCTTTGTGCTTTATCTTGAGAATAACAATGTTTTTTTAACTTGAAATTTGAATTAGGCAAATAGACATATAGATATATATATAAAAAAAACGCATTTACTTAATATCGATCAAAACAGGTTTTTGACTGGGCTCCCAAAATTATCACTCATTCTGTCATAATCAAATCAAATAGTCGAAGTTACATTGAAATCACTCTACTCCCTATGTAAGTATATAGGGCGTGTGTGTATACAAGCAAGTAAGAATTCATGAATGCAGAAGCAGGGTATGTGGTAGTCGAGTAGGTCTGCCTAGAGGACTCTTACTTTTTTTATTATACTAAAAAATCTGAAAATATCTTAGAGATGGTTTTTACAGTCTTTGCCTTTCATCTTCGCCATTTCCCAATGCCCCGTTGACTTGAAACCGCATTACATAAGCGTTAAGTTTACCTGTTTGTGCTGTCGCTGCTGCCTTTGCTGCTATTGTTGCTGCTGCTGCTGCTTTTGTTATTTTAACTGCTTGAGATTATTTTAAATATGCAATGTGAGTTGCCTGAAAAGCTTCCGGAGTAACTGACAGATGCCGTGTTGACCCCCGGGACAACGCCTCATCGCGCATTTACCTCACCTCACCAGCAAACGTGCAGAGCGAAACACACTTTTGCAATGGAAAGCCAACTAAACTGGTAGACGGTTACTCTCCGCTAACAGATATTACATATGCAGCTATTATGTTTAACAGGATTTTTGGTATATTTCCCGTTATTACTCTCGCTGCCACCATAGCCGACCGACCGGCGGATATATATGTAGATGTCTTTACCCGAGAGCCAGCAGTGTGGCATGCTTATTGAGTCTTTGCGGAGTAGGTTACACACATATTTCACTAGTTTCAAGAAAAGCTATATACACCCATGTTGATACCCTAGGAAATGGAAACAATGTACACACAGCTCAGTTATTCGTACATGTTTCAAGAAGGCTTTAATTTCAGTACTAATTGCTTAAAGAGAGACCATGCTCATACCATGTAATCACTGCTGGCTGCACTTCAAGTAGATCATTATAATTAGAGGAATCAAATATAGTTGATAGATGGATAGAATAGATTTAATGGTAGATCTTTCGAAAAAAATTAAAAATTGTCAGCCCTGTCGTGTAGCATTGCATAGTTGCATAGCTGAAGCATCTTTCACTTTTTAGATAACATTTAATTAGGTGACTTAGTCGGTTGGTTGGTTGGTTGGTTGTCTAGCTGTCTAGCTGGATGGCTAGCTGGGTGATTGCAACTCAGCATCACGCAATTTGCTCGGATTTCATAACAGCCATCGACGGCAATTGAACGTTGATTTTTATTTCTCAAATTAACTCTGTCTCCACTTCTACAGTCGAAAAGGAACCACGCGAGATACAAATCTGGGTCGCGAATGCGCAAAATTCCAGTTTCCTATCGATGGCCATAAAAGGTCAGCAAATGTACAGGTACGTCGTTTCCAATTAACTGTATACATATATACTTCGCTGTTCTGTTACTATATTGGAGCCATGCAATGATTTTTCGAATCCAGATTGAATTATCCGCTGCGTATGCGGCAATGGCATCACATGTGCAGCTCGTGGAATGGCAAGACCGGCGAGTGGCAGGTCTGGCTGAAGGCAGAACGCATTGGACGTGGGTTCCATAACTCGGTGAGTAATCTCCAATTACCCTGACGCGACGGAACGGAACGGAAACGCTTGCCAATCTACCTGTCTACAAGACTAACTACATCAATCTGGTTACCAGCCAGACTATTGCAGCAGATATTAAATGTCACAACGGTCTATAATCGATCAATAATCTTACTCTACTTTACTCATTGAAATAGCGAATTCAGGGTAGATTAGTTATGCAGAAAGAAGTAGGCTTGAGCGAACCCCTTGGCTAAACAGACCCGTCGCTCTAGTCATGTTTCTCAATGTGTCCGATGGTAAGAAGAAAAGACTTGATCAGTTTTGTTTGAAATAATGGATAATTTTATAGACTTCTACATAAATCAACTTAAATCGATATAAAATTTTATTCATGTCCCGTTCTAAATGCTAGACGCATAATATATTGTGTGTTAAGTAGAATGTTTGAAGAAGTAATAGGGCTTAGGGTATCTGCAAGTCGGCAACACAACTAGCCATAATTTTAGCTTGTTGAATTTGTTTTGCGATTTACAATTTCGAAATCGAATTTTGCAGCTGGTAGGCCATAAAATACCCGCGAAGGGAAAGCTACGGTCGGGTGGTAGTTCAATAACTGGGCAAGTAAGTCATGGCCTCCACTTTGAAGTAACGCTCGTGCAAATTTATCGGGTGGCTTTAAGCGCGGGAAAGGCACATCGAGATCACAAGCACCACCATGTGCACCACTTTGATCACGAGGGTCAGGAGGTGTCCAGCACAGCGCGTGCTCCACCCATGGTTCGTATAGTTACAGAGATTCCACAGCTAATCCTTCAGCTAATACCATGCACAAACTGCTTATCTCAGATCAATCGACCACAGCCAATGCACTCGCTGTTGGCCAGTGGACAAATTCCAACCAGAGTTCGCATCAATCTGGCCAACTCAATGCCCACGCAGAAGCCATTGAACGGCGTGGCTGATCAAGCGATTACAGTGAACACAAATTTTGTCAATGGACAAATTAATGCTGGCTCTCGATTGGTAGCACAGCAGCTGCTCGGCATCTCGCCCATACCCCAAGGAAGGGCCACGGCCCAAAATGAGCCTATAACGGGACGTTTCCAGATGCTAAGCAACTCAGCGAATGTCCAATTCATAGATGAAACAGAGACGCACATACAGTTTAAACGAGAGGCAGCTAAAGAGCGAAAGGTTCAAAAGCGTGGCTTAGTCTTACTTGACGATGGGTCCGTGGTGGATGATGGCCAACTGGATGGTAACAGCGAGTCATTTAGCAAGTACAATGGCTTGGCCGACTTTGGTGGTCAGCAGTTCAAGCAGGATTTGACTTTGAAGATGACTCTGGAGGAGGAGATCAGCACACACGATCGCGAACCAGCTGAGGAGGAGGTCAAGGCCGTTATGGGCTTCTGCAGCAACTGCGACCCAGAGCCCTTCCAAGGTGCTATCGTCTTCGCCTGGAAGGATGTCAACGAGCATATGAATAACACTCTGAAAGGCCTCAGCGTGGGCGACTGCGGCAATTTCTAATACCTCCCGCTCAATCACCCACTCAGTCAGCAGTTAATCCTGTCCAGCTAAAGGTACTCTTAAACAGGGTGCTGCATATAACGCTTATTGTACATACATACATACATTGTTTTGTTTGTTTTTTGTTTTTTTTTTTTTGCTTCGAATGTACTTGAATATATGTAAGTGTACATAGGTATATATGGTATAAGTATATGTGGCTGGATAGCCCGGCTTTACATATCGTATCATAGCAGAACCCTCTCACCTCTATGTATATATGCAAATATTTATATAAATATCTAAACAAATAGCAATTGTGGGTGTTGAAATAATGTTAATGCGAAAATAAATAGCTAATATCTGTAAATTAGTCTCTGAATTCGGCACTTTAAATATAACG
Source organism: Drosophila hydei (assembly GCF_003285905.1). Taxonomy (NCBI): domain Eukaryota; kingdom Metazoa; phylum Arthropoda; class Insecta; order Diptera; family Drosophilidae; genus Drosophila; species Drosophila hydei. Next base: position 164,589 of record NW_022045716.1, on the reverse strand, counting down.
ATGTAAGTTAGATATACTCCCTACTAAGCGGGATCTTATAAGGCATTCGGTCAATCTTTGATTTGCATCTTTTTCGAGGTCTTTATAACAAGCTCTAATACAATCTATCGCCTATGTTAACTTAATCTATTAATGGTTCTACATAGGAAGGAGTCTTACCTTCGATTTATGAATGTGCTGATGCTTGAAATCCGAATCGAATTCGGGCTCGCTGAAATAGCTCTGATCCTGATCCCAACTAGAAGGCGCCTGGGGTAAGGGCTGCGGTATGCCCGGACCACCAGGCAGAATCTGTGGAGGAGCGGCTACCTCTGTCGACTCAAACAGACGCAAGACGGAGCGATCGCGAATTTCGCGCAGATGGGAACGTACATCTTCCAGCTCATAAAACATGTCCTTACTGGCATCGTGTATGTAGATCTTAACGTTGGGTCCTTCCAAGTACGACATTGTCAGCTGACGGGGAAACGAGCGCACGAACAACGCACGCACCGTATCTATCGAGGTGATTTCATTTGGTAGCAAAGCTCGCTTGGTCTCTGAGCGATATTGCAGAAAGACAAGTCCAAGCGGTCTCTCGAGCGTCTTCGAGGGCGTTCGTACTACTGGCAACGAAGAGCGCTGTTTACCGCCTCGTCGAAAGCCAGTGCTGGCAGTTTCCACCTCAGACATAATGCCCGGATCGTCGTCAAATAGGGGACCCTGATTAACGGGTGCATAGCCGCGCATCGGTTGATTTTTCTTGTTCTTTTGCGCTCGTGTGCTCATCTGTTATAGAAAAAAGTTATTGATCTGATATATTGAATGTAATGGTGATTTGGCTTGCTTCTAAATCCATGGCTCGCTGCTGCTGCTGCGCCATTTGATGCGGATGCGGATGTTGGGAGCTGCCGTAGACCAGAATGTCACCGCCGAGCGTGTGTCTGCGAGGATCATCGCGTCGCATTGCGCGCCTACGCTCGTCGCCACCTTTAAGAGAATATGAGAGAGAGTACATATATACATACAATCATCTGACGATGAAATTTAATGCTTACCTTGTTCGTTACTTTGCATGCGACCCGGTTTGTTTTCATTTTGCCAGTCTTCTTCTGAAAAACGTATCAATTAAGGAATACACTAAGCAATCGATCGTTTTTTGTATCGATACTATCGATAGCTTAAATTAGCAGAGGCTCTAATTGAAGTATTTGCACATATTCATTTGCTTATCTCTGCATATGAGCGCATGCACGCACCAAACTATGTTTGCGTGTGCTTTTGTGTGTGAAGACTTTCCGTGCGCTTTTCAATTCTATTTTATTTTATTAGCACTTGAGTGTTATAGTCTTGTATGCAAACACACACACAATATATATGCAAGTACATGTATGTATGTGTATGCAGCCGTTAATTTATACGTTATACTGTTTGGTTTTCTTACCTCCTTCTCGTCCTTTGCGTTTCTTCTTCGATGATGAGCTGCTGCTCGCATTGCCGCTTTGGTTAGTTGATGCACTTTTATCTTTACTCTTCCAACGGATCAACATTTTGTCGATTCACAAGTTATATTTGTATTTGTGCAATAAGTTGTGTTTCGTTTAAAAGTTCTTCTGCGTTAGCTTTGTACACTGCAACAAAAAATAAAAAAGTAAAATTTTCTTTCTGTATATGTGTGCTATATATATATAGATAACATATATGTATGTATGTGTGAGTGTCATACAGTCGACAGTGCGGGTTGTCTTGTTTAAACTTTGTTTACATTTTGAGCCGGTACGAATTTCGTAAATGTACGTATGAGCCTCTTTAAGTGTACATACCTACACACACACTCATGTAAGTAAATATATATTTTGATACCTTGTGTACATATTTGTCAAAAGTTTCTTACGCATCTTAAAGTAACAGTATAATTGTGTATGTGTATATGTGTCTGAATGTGTGTATGTATGTGCTTGTGTATGAGTATGTAGCATAATATGTAATGTGGGTGTGGTGGCAAGCATCGATAGACGCCGAATAAGTACGAATACTTTTGTTCCTTCGGGACCTGCAGACAAACGTATATATGGATATACATATGAATGTCTGAGTGACTTTCTCTATGGATATATTCATCTTGTTCTATACATATGTACATATAAGTATATCTCTTAAAATATCTATTTAAATTGGATTTCGGTATGCTTCTCAGCTGTATTTACATATGCATGCACGTATGTTTGTGTGTATGGGAGTGCGTATGTATGTCAGTTGGAAGTGACGCCTTTAGTATACATAAATGCATACGTATGCGAATCCCCGTATTTACTTTGGATTGAAACTCATTTAATACGAGTTTCTATTCACTTATTCACTTCAATTTTTAAATGCTTAAAACATTAATAAGAACTGTTAAGTGGGCTAGAAGCACATGCCTATATATATCGGTATGTATATATATATATATATATATATATATATATATATATATATATATATATATATATATATTTATATATATATATATAATAAAAAAAGTTAAGTTAAAAATATGTTGTAGCACTACCATGGCCGGTTGTTTAACGTCTAAATATATATCAGGATATATTAATATATATAATTCTAGACTTGTCGGTTAGATTTGGCTGATACTTGAGCTCATCTTGCGTTTGTTGCAGACGTCGTAATTGACCGCGTTTAAAACCCGTTCGATACGTTTTAACACTCGACAGCAAAATTATTTCTGGTATATCAGAATACGTTTCCGCCCTAAAAGCTACGCGGGATACCCAGTCACGACGCATGCGTTGGCAATCGCTGTTCCAGTGCTGCCAATATGCATGGGACAATCGCTCGGCAGTGCTGCCAATTTGCACAAACAAATTCAAAGTCTGCAAACCAAATGCTAATTGCCAGACAGGTAAATAAAAGAAAATAACTCAAAAATTAATTAACAAGAAAAGGCTTACAAAAATGATCAAAAACAATTTTGGTTTTCGAATTTAAACTGCAAAACATAAAAGAAAAACAATTTTTTAAATGGTTTTTTAAATAATTTATTTTCAAATTAATATATATAATACTAATTTGTTTTTCAATAATAGCTATGGAAACTATATGTATTTACATTTAAAAATGGATTTTTTCAGTTTGAAACTGTGCACACGCCTATGTGGCGCCATTTGCCATATATGGGGCGTATGAATAGCTTTCCATCAATAATAAAGAATAGAACAGAAACCTCTCTAGGTTGAACATGATATAAACATAAAGAAGTACACATCCTTCTCAGGACGCAAAGAGTAGAGTTCTATTTGTATCGTTTTATCTGTAGGTTATCCTATATAGCCTTAACTATAGGGAGTATACGACGGGAGGAATAGCTTTGTTTCATATAAAAATGTATTTTGACTTATTCTTCATCGCTTAATGTATATATATGTAGACAACAATGCACAAGTATTACAAATAGATATTTTAATATGTACATATAAAACGGACCTAACGAATTCAGGTTTTACAGATAACAGTTGTATAGTCCTATATATATATATATAAGTTAACACATAACATTTAATATAGGGTATTTCATAAGTTTATAACCAACCCTCGCTATCGCGTGTTTCGTAAGTTAAGAAACAGCCCTCGCAATTGCGACACTGCATACTTTGTATCAGCGCGCTATAACTGCAATGGTCAGCGGCGGTAACCAGATACTTTTGTTTACTGCAAGAGTTTCCGTTATTGCCTAAGATTGCTGAGTCGGCTTGCCGACCATGACATTGTGGTGTGATGCGAGTTTTGGCTTAGCTTAAGTGAAATATTCTATGTAGCTAAAAATCAGTTTTGCATTGAAGTTTGAAGAATAAACCCGCACTACTCCGGCACACCGCCGTAATCAAATTGTTATATTTCTGATCATTGCTGAGCCACAAGGCCAGTTAATAGAAAAGGGGGTGAAGTCAAACCCTCCAACATAATCATCATAAGAAGATTATAATTACCCGACCAACGCTGGACCTGCCACCGACGCCTAGCTCATCGCTGGACCAGCAACTTATTGATTAAGACTATAAATACCCGATCAACGCTGGACCTGCCACCGACGCCTAGTTCATCGCTGGACCAGCAACATATTAATTGGCGCCCAACGTAAAAAAAAAAAAAAAAAAAAAAAAAAAAAAAAAAAAAAAAAAAAAAAAAAAATTTTTTTTTTTGGAATTTAAATCAGAATTTCATATTGCGATTGCCTGACAACGTCATAGCCGAATGCGATGGAAAAACCCACACACTGCAGAGTTGCACCGCTTCACCTGGAGCCACCTTTTGTCGTCTGGCATTAGAGAGTTCATGTGCCAAAGAGCTCCATGCAGGTGGCACGGCACACTGTGAAATCCAGCCGAGCAACCTGGAAATAATCACCCACGTAGATGATGGAATCATCATTCTTAACGACGGGTCCGCAAGGATCCAGGTGGATAACGGCACTGAAATCCAAGTACACGGCACGCATCTCATTACGTTCGGGGACCGAGTCGCGATCAACGGGACTCTGTTTTACAACCACAACAACGTACGCAATAGAGTCCCGGGCATTGCCAACTCTCCCTTGCTGAACATCACTGCCAGCCAAGATGTCCTCAGCCTCCCTTATCTTCATCGTTTAAATGAACGTAATTTGGAGGAGATACAGCAATTCAAGAAAGACGCCGGAACTGATCAAGCTTATCGTGTGGCATTCATCATTGGAGGTATATGCTGTGCTTTAATCTGCATTGGCCTCACCCTTTGGCGGTTCATCGACGCAAGGAAGTCTGCGAAGCAATTACGAGAAGTCGTCGCCGGAATTGGGTCGGCCGAGGGCGGCCTTACACTTGAAGGGGGAGTAGTTAACACATAACATTTAATATAGGGTATTTCATAAGTTTATAACCAACCCTCGCTATCGCGTGTTTCGTAAGTTAAGAAACAGCCCTCGCAATTGCGACACTGCATACTTTGTATCAGCGCGCTATAACTGCAATGGTCAGCGGCGGTAACCAGATACTTTTGTTTACTGCAAGAGTTTCCGTTATTGCCTAAGATTGCTGAGTCGGCTTGCCGACCATGACATTGTGGTGTGATGCGAGTTTTGGCTTAGCTTAAGTGAAATATTCTATGTAGCTAAAAATCAGTTTTGCATTGAAGTTTGAAGAATAAACCCGCACTACTCCGGCACACCGCCGTAATCAAATTGTTATATTTCTGATCATTGCTGAGCCACAAGGCCAGTTAATAGAAAAGGGGGTGAAGTCAAACCCTCCAACATAATCATCATAAGAAGATTATAATTACCCGACCAACGCTGGACCTGCCACCGACGCCTAGCTCATCGCTGGACCAGCAACTTATTGATTAAGACTATAAATACCCGATCAACGCTGGACCTGCCACCGACGCCTAGTTCATCGCTGGACCAGCAACATATTAATTTATATATATATATATATATATATATATATATATATATATATATATATATATATTATAATTTTATAGGAAAACAAAAACAGATGTATATATATATATATAAACATATATAAATATGTATATATGTTTATATATATATATATACATCTGTTTTTGTTTTCCTATAAAATTATAATATATATATATATATATATATATATATATATATATATATATATATATATATATATATATATATATTGTTGTTGTTGCTGATGATGATGCATCATTTGTTGTGTCCCGTTTGCATAAGTTTTGTTTGCATTATTATTGATTTTATGTTCGGCTTAAATTATGAGAGAGAAAGGGACAGAGTGGGACATGGAAGAGAGAGAATACGGCGCACAGTTTCGTGCGAAAGAGACGCACTACTATCTGCAGCAGAAATCGGATAGAATTAAGAGCTAGAAATCTATGTCGTCTATAACTTATATATTTGCACTAGAGGCTATTAAAAGAATAATTTTGAACCGCTATATGTATATGTATATATATGTGTGTGTGCGTGAGTGTGTGTGTGGATGAAAATGTTTGGGTCGGGGAATGATTCAGTGTCGTTCCATGAACTTTAACCTAGTTTGCGACGTCTTGTCGACGAGGGCGTTGGCACGGTTGGGGGCGTAGTCGCAAGCGCCATAACAGGCAGAGCGACGGGTGAGCCATGGCCCGGATACTGTAGATGCTGCACCACAGACAGCTGTGGCTGCTGTTGCTTCAGCAGCTTGGCAGCCGCATGCGCTTCGGCTGCCATCACCGGCTGCAGTAGATCGCTGATGTTCTTGCCAACACCACAACCGCTCATGCCGGCACCTGCATTTCCATTATCACAATCGTCATCGTCTGAGATCAGGGAGATGCTTAGGTCGCTCGACAGCTTCAGCGAGATGGGCGCAGGTGGCGATGGCGCCACCATGGGCGCTACCTTGGCACGCATTGCGGGCGACAGTTTCTGCAGTTGCTCTGGCAACATATCATGCGCGTACTCCGGCACGCCACTGGAGGCGAGCCCTTCCCGTAGCTTGCTCAGCGACAGTTCGTAGATGCGATTCGCTATGACTGTGTGCACGGTCGTCTCATCCGGCAGCGCAGCCGTTTCCTCGTTGGGCACATCGACTCTCAAGAAGCCATCAAAGTGATTTTTGGGCGACGTAATGGTAGGTGTGCTGCAGCTGCTGGGATGGCTGTTGAACGACAACTCACAGGGCTGCCGCCGTCGCTGGCGCGCTTGGCAATTTGCTGTGGTTGAGCTACGCGGAACCAGCGAAACGGTCACTTCCTCGATGGTATCGGAAAAGGTGAGAGGCGCCAGCGGCGGTGGCGAACGCATCAGCTGACGCCTATTGTGGTTTAGCTTGATATCTTCGTCGTCGCTGGTCAGGACTATGCTCTCGTTTAACGTAGAGGCTGTAACTGCTGCGCGCGATGTAACATCTCCATAGCGCTTGCTTTTGCGAGGCATCAGGTGCATCGATGTCGAGTTCTGCGCCGGCGCATAGTCTACTGGCACCAAAGTGATGTTCGGCACATTTGACAGCTGTAAACTTCCAGGCGAGGCATATGCCCCGTGTCGAAAAAGTCCGTTGGCCGCGGGCGGCTTTGCTGCAGTTGGTTGCGATATGTCTTCTGCGTCGGCGTCGTCTCCATCGTCATCCGAGAGCAGGTCAATGGTGATGTCAGCAGGTAGTGCAGCAGCCACGTGACGTCGCGATACCATCAGATGGCAACGTCGTCTACTGCGATCAGTCTTCGAGGCGGCCGAGTGGGTCATGTAAAACTGCTGACGTTCCCTCAGCCGCTCCATCCATTTGCTGATGCGGCGCCTGAGGCGCCTGTTATCGAACAGATTGGATGAGATGTAGAATGGTTCGGAATGTTTGGTATTCATTGCTGCAAAACAAAATGGAAGCACTTTTATTGAATTCCAATCATCGAATGTACTACTCACTGCTGCCGCTGATGGTGCTGCTGATTTGAGCGTGATTATAACGATTTGCAAGAGCTGAGCATTGCCGCCCTGTGGCCAGGCCGAATTGGTGCAACCCACCCAGGTTTAGCACCAAGTACAGTTAGTTGTTGCCGCAGTTGCAACTTGCATAATTGCGTTGAATCCACTTAAGGTTTGGTTAACAAATGGGTACCAGTTAGCTACAGCTGCTGCTTTTTTCTAATTACCATCTTATACACGAATTTGTTTTGTTAAATTTCGTTGTTTTCGTCGCAGTTTATCGCGTTTGCGTTCAGTTTATGTTGCCTTTTGTTTTTGTTGTATTTTTTTCGTGCTGTTTATTTTGGTGTAGGGATGTAAAGAACTGCATCGATAGCAATGTTATCGATATATCAACATTACGACAAGCACACATGCAACCAAGCGCAATGGTTATTGTCTTGGCTAGCAACTGTTTGGCGGGATAATTTTAAACTTGATAATTAGACAATTTGATAATTTACGACTCAATGGCCAAAATTCATGAAATTCAAACGGCGAATCTGTTTTATTTATTATTCAATTAAACATCAAGATATATGTATAAATGTATATATTTATAAATACCGTCTAATTTGATTATTAGTAGTGCGACTTGTATCGTTGGTCTGTCAGTCAGTCAGTCAGTCAGCGGCTTGGATGTGTACTGATTTGTCAGGTCTCTTGTGAGTTGCGAGACGAATGGCTCCGACAGGCAACCCGAAGTTGGCTATCACATAGACCGACAGTTAGCTAAGGAAACCTACCAACACGACAGCCAGTCCGAACGAAAAGTTAATAAAAAAAGTTGAGCACAAATTGGCGCCACCCACAAATGTTGAGCTGCAGTTACGATTGGGCACATGCGCTTTCGCTTTGAGTGGCATTTCGCGAGCTTTCACTCAACACGAAGCAAGCCAGCTTTCTGCCAGCTTTTGGGTGCCAACATATTTTTGTCCAGCATCAGTCGGCATTTAGCCTTTATCACTGTTGTGTGCGGAGAGTTCGTTGTTTGTTTTTTTTTATTTATTTTAAATTAAATGGCTAATTATAATTATAACTAAAATTATATCAATATTTTCGATATGAAGATGGGATAGAAAATGATGTCTTATCTTATTACTGCCATTGTGTATACATGACCATATAGATAAACCGAAAACTATGAAATTATCTTAAATATTTTTGAAAAATTGTATGTTTTTGAAAATTATAATTATATATATGAAGATTCCGCTAGCAATATTCATTAACCACATTCAAGGCATTTTTGAAACAAATTTCAGACCCTTTGCAATCTGCTAAGTGCGATTTTAAGGTTCTTTTAATTCCGAACTGCGACTCAGGCTTTGGCAGCAGAGGCAGAGGCTGAGGCCGAGGCAGAGGCAGAGACAGAAGCAGAAACAGAAGCAGAGGCTAATGTCTACTTTAAATATTGCAAGCGTCGGAGTTAGTCTACCATTTAGCTTAAGGAAAACCGCCCACTCGGCAAAAAAGCGACTGGAGCGCAGGGAGGGGCGTTGGAGCGGGCTTTGTGGCGGAGATAGCATAAAGACAATAGACAGGAACCACAACAAAAATTATAGACTCAACTTGGCTTGACTTGCCACTTGGCCGCCCACAGCTCCAGTTGCCAGCTTTAGGTCTAGCTGCCTCGCCCGCAGCTCCAGTTGCAGCTCCAGTTGCGCTTTGGCCGCTTAAATTCAACAAGCGCGAAGAATAAAGCATTTGCCGCGTTTAGGCGCAAGCAGACCTCGACACTGACTCCGACTACGACACCGGCATTGAGTGTGACTACGACTCCGACACCGACACCGCTCCGACCCCAAAGGACGACCCCACTGCAATGGTTTCCTGCCTCAGACTTGGCTTGGGCTCAGTGTCGACTGCGCCGGCTGTGCCGGCTGTGCATTAAAATGAATTTCTTTTGTATGCGTTGTGCTTCGGAACCGTAAGACTCGAGCCGTAGTCGATTTGAATGAATGCACGTCCTTGCTGTTTTTGTAGCGGAGCTCTGAGCAAGGCTCAGCGGCAACCGCCCCTGTCCCCTCTCTGCTCTCTTTCATCCTTTATCCTTTTTCATTCCCCTCGCCGCCCTCATCAGTGGCGGTGAAGTGCTGGCACATCGATATTGCCCTCGTCCTTGTCGGCGTCATCGTCGTCGTCCACGTCCACTTCCACGTTGAGTTTGCTTCTTGACGTCGTTTGGCGGGACGTCTTTTAAGTGTTTGCATTTTTCAGGTGTTGAATTTTCATTGTACTTGTTTTTGCTGTTGCCGCACTTGTTTTCCTTTGCTTTCTTTCTCCACCCCTTTTCTTCTGGTTTTTTCCATTTTTTCAATTTTTTTCTTGTATTTTTGGCATTACGCCAAATGTGCAAAGCCAACAAAATACCAAAAGATTGCACATTGCACCTGTCTTTTGGACGGCATTTTGGTTTACGGCTTCAGTCTGCTCAGCTTTTGTGTACGTGGCCAAATGTGTGTGTGTGTATGTGTGTGTGTGTGTGGGCGGCTGCTCTAGGGTAATTCTATGACATCTCCTTGTTGCTGTTTGCTCTTATAGAATTTCTTGTTGTTGTTTTTATGGATGCTGCTGGTTAAAGATGGCGCCGTTGTCATCAACAGCCTGCCTTGTTAGTTCCTCAAACTACTTATACCCTGTTTGCCCAAATGCGCTCTGGGGCTCGATGCTGCGCACCCAATTGACAGAGGAAAAAGTCGAATATCCTCTACGCTGACCGCTAGGTTCAGCTAGGCCTAGTCTAGCGCCTTTTGAAGGGTAACTGACAGTCGGGCATGCGCGCCTAAGACAACATCTCACATGTGATTGCTTTTCTGCTTGTGTGTTGGGTTAATATAGCCATTTAACCTGCATTACCATTTTTTCCCTGCTGTCAACGGAAGATTATAATAAAATATATGAAATTAATATATTAATATATAAATATAGAAATATATAAATCGACATTTAGATATATATGTGATTTAGCTTACAGGCAAAGGCAAAGGCAAAGGCAAAGGCAAAAAGCTGGCCGAGATTCAAAGAAGTCTAATTGGGATGAAAAAGCATAAATTTAGCTTTTCCTTTTAGTTCGAATGGTATTTGGAGAGTGGGTTCAGCTGCACCTGCACCTGCAGCTACACCTGTGTCGTCTACCTGGACAGCGGCAAGTGCCCAGCAGCGGTAAGTAGAAATTTGCGTCAATAGGATTGTTAAAGAGGCTTAAGTTAAATGGGAAAACTTCCGAATCAATGAACCGCAAATTGCATGCGAAATGCCAAAACGAAAATGTCGCCGACCAACGGACCGTCTGCTATTTGAGCTTATGTGTGTGCGAGTGTGTGTGAGTGTGCACGAGTGTGTGTGTGCTCTCCATACATATAAGAATGACATAGTGAAACGATCCGTTCGCCTTGAAAACTGAACTGAAATCAAAGTCGCATATCTTAAGAGCGGCTTACTATTCACATAATTCTAATAATACTAAAGAACTTATGAACGAACATACACACACACACACACACACACACAGACACATACACATGTCCAGGTGGAGAAGGCTTGGCAAGAAAAACCAATCAGAGCTTAGCTTTTATTTAGTTTTGTAGTGCACTTCAGAGAGGTCTCTCTTTCTCTGCTAGACAGCGGGGTAGGTGGGGTCAGGGCTGGGTTGTTGACAGATCTTCTCGACTTGCATAGACTTGGTATTGTCAACTCTGTTGCAAAGTGGTTGCAACAATGCCACAACATGTTGCAGCGGCCACAGCTCACGAGTATAAGTACACAACTGTCGCTTTTATAGGGTATTTTCGAAATGGTTCACTCCAGCAACTCGAGTACACTCACTCGTCCTTAATGGCAATTTCATTTCCTTCAACAAGTTATAAAACATGTGCGTCTGTATGTGTGTATGTATGTGTGTACGCGTGTGTGCACGTACGTTAACTAGGGGTTGGTGGGGGAGGCAACAACAGCGATGACAGGGAATTCAATTTCGCGTATTTTCTTAACTTAATCCTTTTGACAAGCCATCAAGGACATACAGACAGATGTATGCATGTGTGTATGTATGTATGAGCATATTGATGCCAGCGCACATCCCATTTATTTATGAACAGTAAACATACATATACATGCTGCATAAACTGGCATTAGGCGGGTATACATATACATATATGTATGTATATTATTATATCTAAGCCCACGTTCATCCCTAGATCAAAGACGAATCCATACAGAGGATAAACGAAGCGATTGCCACTTAACTAGTCGCATTTGGAGGTGTTGCTTGGCTAGCTTACTTAACCAATAATTATTGCGTTGTCAGATTATATATCTCGTATTAAGCTAAGCCATCTATAACCACCCTGCGTTAGGGCATTACACCAGGCAAATGGGAAACAATCTGGGTATGCGAGTACATAAGTATACGGAAGACATGAAGATGACTGTGTGAGTCTTCTAGTAGTGGTCGCACAGTGGTTCATTACCATTGGCACTGCAGTTAGCCAAGAAGCTCATTATTGAACTAACTGGAGGTATTTCCCAATGTGAGAGGAGTTGAACCCACTGTGCGGCGCACAGTGGTACCTTGCTATTGGAACAGAATCAAGCGATGCAGTGCCTCAACTGCAATGCAAACCAACTTGACACACTGGTTTGGTGGGTACCTAGACGCGGCTCAGTGAACTGACAATCTGCTTCAACAGAGCTGTATTATCAGAAAGAGATCGACAGTCGATAGTCATATGTGTATCTGTAAGCAAATGGCAAATGAAACAATGTTTCCAAAGAGATCAAATATATGCAATTTCTTAAGTCTACAAGCAGCTGGCAACTATATGGCCCCACTGTCGCAGCTGTGGGCGCCTATATATATATATATATATATATATATATATATATATATATATATATATATATATATATATATATATATATATATATATATATATATATATATAAATATAAGCTACATGCTGTGTGTTTGTGTATTTGTTTATTATCCCTGGTAATGCATGCAAAGATGCTGCAAAGTAGCTTAATACTTTATGCTTGCAATGAAAGGACTTTTTACGATCGTATTATACTTGTAGGTACTTATATTTTTGTAGATATTCCACTCGTCTCCATTCGATACAAGCGGATAATGCGCAAGTGTCTGCATGTGTGCATGCATGCATCTATGTATGTATGTCTGTGTGTCGAGGTTGTCCCAGTCAGTTGGGGCTGGGATGTCCTTATCGTTCCCGTTCTCGTTCTCGGGTTCGGTTTCGTTTTCGTTTTCGCTTTTTTGGAGTTTGGTTTTGGTTTGTGGACGCACTTGCTAGTCCTATCGCCTTTTACACAAGGGTGCATGTTAAATGGGCGATACCATGTCGTATGAGTGATAGCTGGTGCGCATAAACTATGCAATAAATAAGTTTATTATCGCGCCGTTGTCGCTCGTGGTCGGTCCCCAAAAGCTGCAGCAGCCAAACAAATTTACAATTTATCTCTGACTGCTTCCTTTGCCTCCCTACCCACCTGCCTGCCTCTCTCTCTCTCTCATTAGGAAATTAATTCAGTTGCAATAGAAACTGTATTGAGAGAGAGAGATATTTTGTTATGTACCCACCGAATGAGCGGTCAATTAAAGTTCTGGCTATTGTCCTTTGAAAGAGGAAGAACACTATGTGCACGACTTTAGACTTTCAAATTAAATAGACTTAAAAAATAGATTTAAAATTCTCCCAAAACATACTGAAAAAACAAGGAAGAAGCGAAATGCACAAAGCATTTGGTTTTCGGTTTGGTTCCTCCTTTTTATACTTTTGTAATTATTTTGCTTCTGCTCCTAATTAATACAAATGGTTTGATACACAATAAAGATTTTCCAACTTGCCTCGTTACTGGGCGCTGCCCTCGCTGTTGCCTCTTGGCTGTTGGCTGTTGCCTCTTGGCTCTTGTTGTGGTTGTTGTTGTTGTTATTGTTAGTGTCCTTGTTGTCCTCGCAGAGTAAAAAAGTTTTCCCATTTTGAAAACTTTGTGTTTGTGGCGTTTCTACTGCAGTTGCACTCATACACTTGTGCTAATACACACACGCACATACAATCTCTCATACACGCATACGCACACACACACACACATATACATATAGAAAACGCTCTAATATCTACGCCCGTTATCTCCTTTGTTTTTCGCATTGCCTTTGCCTTTACCATATACTTTTCGACGTAGAAGTCGACGCCTGCGTCGACGTCATCAACATTGCCGTCTTCATCAACGTGCATTGTTTTTGTGTAATTTTGCAATAAACAGCAAAACAATTTAAAAAACGAGCCAACAACGTCGACAAAGCAAAGGATGTAACGTTTTGCCAAGTGGACCGACAGCGACTACCCTTGCCCCCTGGCGTCCTTGCTTCCCTGCCTCCATCTCCGCTTGCCCCCTTGCCGCGTTCTCTCTCGCCCTTCTTTTCCCACTTCCTCACTAAGCAACCAGCCGCGCACAAAAGTAGGCAACGAAAAAATGAAGCTCAAACAGAGCAACTGAAGCGCCAAATTTGGGGGAAAGCAGCTCTGTGCTGATACCCTGCATGGACTTCCAGCGTCCATGATTTGTTGCCAATCAAACAAATCATAGATAAAGTCTATCTGAGATAAGTTCTAACTGTATATCCGGTATACCATGCTTTGAGTCCGGTATACCATGCTTTGAGTAGCGCAATATGTGATGGCATCGATAGGCAGGATGCAATTGTTTTTGTGCCGGTTTGACAATTGAAGTCGAGCATAGCCAGTTAATGTGCGCTCGTGCAGGGTATATAGTGTGTACAAGGCAGTAGCGCAGTGTTTCGGGCCTGGTCCTGGTCCTTTAAAGTTTTAAGTGCGAGCGACCCACTGTCCATTTACCAATTTATATAGGAAACTTTTTTGCAGCACAAATACTTTTGGTTAAGTTTGTTTACTGTAAAAGAAAATGTTATGCCTCCATTTAATATGTGGCCTCTCCGACCATGATAGAGAGAGGGATAGCGAGAGGGGCAGAGAGATGGTGCATCTGGCGTAGTTAATTTGTTATTGTTAGTGGCTGCTGCTGCTGCCAACTTTGGCTTGCCTCGTATTGGTCTGGTTGTTCAGTCTGCCTTTGGTTAATTGAAATATATTTATTAACTTTGCCTTCAATTTGCATACTCTTTCAAATTTAAATATGCTTGCATTCATGAACATTAATTATTATCTCTATCTGGATCTGAATGTATTGTGTCTATGTGTGTGCGTGGACAGTCGTTTTGGAAGTTCTGGGCTGAGAGGGAGAGAAGGAGAGAGGGGCAAAGTGAGTTATGTAATTACCGCCGCGATGCTGCTCAAGTCGAAGGAGCAAGGAGGGGTAGCTAAGCTGGTAAGCTGGCTTAATGACTTCTCATTACCGTTAATTGATTTCAATTAAATCACGCCCGAAAAACAGCAGCTTAGACGCTACATAAAGGCAAATGCGACTGATGTAACCACAACAACTTAAACAACAATTACAAAAATAATCAGGAAACAACACAGCAGCAGTAACAACAACAACAACAGCAACAACAACGACAGCAGCTACAAGAGAGTTTGGCCGAAGCCTTCCGACGATAACGACCACAGTCCTAGAACAAGAACAAGAACAAGAATAAGAACAAGGCATCGAGCACAACAGAAAAGGAAATGTCTGAAAGTAAAACAGGGAAAGCTAAGTGGGCAGTAGATGGGCGGGAGATGGTATAAAGATAATAGGGAGATGTGTCTTAAGTGTTTGCTTTGCCACGTCCAGTTCCCTGACACGCACCAACTGACCACGCTTACGCCCTTGCCCTCGCCCACGCTCGCGCCCACGTCACGCCCACGCCCACGCCCACGCTTACGTGCCCGTCCACGCCCACCCACAATAAATTAAAGCATCTTTACACAATTTCAGCTGCTTAACTTAATAAAAACTCCAGCATGCAAAGTCCAAATCCAAGTCCAGCTTCAGCTGTACGTCTGCAGTCAGTGCTGTCAGTTTAGCCTTTTTCCAGACATACTTTACTGTCAAGCAATCACACAGATTGCAAATTTGGCTCATATATATTTAGATGTTTATATTTTATTAGATATTTAGCTTTATAGAATATAATTTTCTGCCTTCATTAATATTCCTTTGTGCCTTTCTGTAGCTTTTTCTTGAGGTTCCAGTGGAAGCTTTTGTTTCAGTTTCATCTTCAGCTCTCAAACAGTCATGCATCGACCATTCGCTGGCACTCGACTGCTGTGGCGGCAAAGATTTTCGGATAAAGTTAATTACGGCTCATTGGGTATTCGAGGGGGCCAAGCGAAGGAGGAAGGCGAAGAGAGGAAGGCAAAGTTGCGCTGTTGGCAACAATCTAGATTTGGTTGTCGTCGCGTCGGCTGAGTTTGCATTTGCATCTCCATCTCCATTTCCATCTCCATCTCCATCTCCATCTCCAACTCCATCTCCAAGCACTATCCGCCGAGGCAATTAACAATAAAACAACACTTTTCTAATTGGATGAAACGCTTTGCAAGTTTTGCATCCGATATGCTTGGCTTGAATTAAAACCCGTGGTTAATGGTCTGTTGGTGGAACAGGCTCTACGATGGGCAAGCTGTCCATCATTTAGCGACTATTTGGCTGAGAAAGTGCGAGGATTAGCCAAGCTCCCTAGGCTGGGGCTCTAAGTGAAAAACATATTCTCTGCTCTGCGGTTCTCCTTATCTTTTCTCTTCGCGAGAGTCGAGGATTAGAGAAGAGGAAATTGTGCGCTTCACTCTCCATTTTAAGATTCGGTTCGTTCTCTTTTCGACTATAGTCAGTGATTGTGTTTGTGACATTTATCTTCTCGTACGCGCAGACATTTTAATAGCTCCGCTTTGCCCCCGACTCTGTCGTTGCTCTGGCCTTTCATCAATATGGCTGGCTGTGGATGTGTGTGGGCAAGGATCATTTTGCGAATAATGCAAAGACAAATTCCTTAGAGTTTTTAGCTGGGTGGCCACCGTACGTACAGTTTTCATATTCAATAGCTGCCTTTTGCGACAACAACAAAAGCAACAACAACAAATTAATACAAATAGTCTGTAGTGGTCTGGGCCATAGATTATACTTTTGTAGACAGTTTCGCACTTGCCGGCTACGCGGCTGCTGCTGCTGCTGCAGAAGGACATCCAGTGCTCTGCGCCCAGCATACCGTACGGGCAGAGCTTACGTCTTTATATTCGTCCAGAGAGTGAAATGGGCATATTGGTTTTCAGCCATGTCCTTTTTTCTTTGCGTTCTCTCTCCGCGTGAGCACGAAGCTAGACACCAGCTCACCTCTAATTGGTGTGCTGGTGTGCCCTTCGCAGACCTTTACCGATGAGCGAGTAGTATGCAGTCAGCTGCGCCCTACTGCAGCCTTCTTACTGTTTTTTTTTCGTTTTCAAGAAGCTCAATATCTTATCCAGAGCACTTTACTTTCGCCCTGCTATCTTACTATCATTGGAGTCCGGCTGCCACTTGGCCGGCTGGCCAGTTCATAGCTAATACGCTTTAAGGCTGCACTAGATATCGGCTCACACAGAGTCATATTTGTGTGTGTGCCCATCTATACACGTGTGTGTGTTGGTATATAAATTATTTATTGGTATTTTTGGTGCTTGAATCGAACCAACAAATGGCATAGAGCCGGCGACCCATTTGTGCTCGCATTGAAAGGCGAAAAGTGAAAAAGTTTTAATAGAATTTCTTTCTCGATACTTATTATTATTGTGTGCGTGTGCGTGTCCGTGTGAGTGTGAGTGTGAGCCAACTCAGGCGTTAGTTGCTCGATTTTACAAGACTTTCCTGGACTTACTCGAATGGCTTATTAAGTGAAAGCAAATGAGCTGAGAGAGATTTATATGTAAAGGTACGCGTAGATCAGCTAATACTTCCCACTGTGTGCCCACTGTGTGCCTACTGTGTGCCCACTGTGTGCTTCAATTACGCAATTAGCTAGAGTACTCATCAGACTTCCATTATGCACTCTGTCCAAATACAAATAAGGATCCCATTCAAATCAAGGCGATTTTTGTGCTGTTCCTCTCTAGCCCGAATTTATTTGTGTGCGTGTGCTAATTTGAATTATCGAACTGATGTGTCTGTGTGTTTGTCTGTGTGTGTGTGTGCGTATGATTTTGTGTGTACCATTCAAGTGGTAAGCCAAAATATGGCGTTATAATAATTTTCATAGCAAAATTTACACATGCATAATTAATTAGTATCAAAAATTTAATACTCACACTTTGTATCTGCTTAAATATTTACACTTCGTGCCAAATTTGTATGCAAATCGCTTTGCTACAGACTGACAATAACATACACACACACACACTTGCATACATATACACGCACAATGTCTTGCAATTAAAAAATAATACAGACCGCTTCACTTGAATAGGGCTTTGCCATTCGAGCTGAATGTTTCATGAATGTAGCTAAATATCCAGTACAAATAGAGTCGATCGAGAAGAGAGATAGAAAAGGAAAAAGAAAGAGCATATATACTTAGATTCAGTTAACATATTTTGTGATTTACAGCAATCCAGATCGAGGAATTTGCAATCGTTCCTATAGAAATTGGCTGCACTGTGCGCTGCCAGTGCCGAATGAACAGAATCGAAAAAGGGTGGTTGCTGCCGCTGGCAGTGACCAACATTGGTGCCGCTGTGCCCCACCACCTCCCGCCCCGTTCCCGTGGCTATTTCGTTGGGTCGACTCGCCGTCTGCTTGCCAGCCCCTGGTGAGTTACGAGAGCAAGTGGACGTAGTAGTTGGCTGGATGGCCACTAGCTGCTGGCTTTCTGGATGGGTTGCTGTTGCTGTTGGCGTTGATTGTTGTTGTTGCTTTTTTTTGTTTTGAAAACCCTTTTTAGTGTTTGCATTTAACGAACAGCGCCGCAACGATGCATAGTGGAGCATTTGGCCGGAAAGCGTAGTCAAAACCAAAGTTTTCATAAACCGGTCCGACTGGGAGTTCATTAAAAACTAAGTAAATGAAAACTTATTCAATTTGTATGCGCATTGACCTTAAGAGTTGACAAGCCTATTAATTGGCGAAAAAGTGCCTTTCATGTGCCTTTTTGCTGCGTAAAATGCGCAAGGATCCCACTGTGCGAAGCAGTAGCAACAATAAGGGCAATAACAAGCGTGCTCGTCGAAATTCCGCGCCAAGGCCGATAATGGGGTGGGCTTGGGGTCAGGTTCTGGTGTTAGTGATGTGCCAGGAAGTCGGGCAAGAGAGGGAGAAAGAGGGAGGAGAAAGATGCTGGCTAATAAAAGGCTTGTTACAATGAAAACAAATCAAATCGGCGCTGAAGCCATCCATCAAGTCAAATCAAACTGGGGTTCAAATGAAACGCGGCTAACGAATACCAGCTACAAAGAGGAAGTAGTTTGAATTTCCGGTGTCACTCCGCTGCCCCGCCCTCTACCCCAAACCCTCCTCTCTCTGCCCGTTAAAACGCGATTGCTAAGCGGTAGGCAGTTCCATTCGCACATCGCACTAGCAACAGAGCAGCTACAACAACAATAAAACGGCAAAAACAACAACAACAAGAACAGCAACAGTAACCACGTTCAAATTTTCAAATTGATTACGGGACACGGTTGCGGAATGAGTGGACGATGAGAGGCGATAGAGCCGCGACCCGGAGTCAACCCAGTTTTACTTTGAAATGCCATTAAAATCTATTTACAAACGCAAATTGATAGCGATTTTGGTCTATCCTGACCCGCGATGTGTTGAAGTCGAAGCTTAGCTGGCGGTGTGGTCAGGATATCCGTGTATGTCGGTGTCTGACGTGGAGTGTGTGAGTGAGTGTGTGTGTGTGTGTGTGTGTGTGTGTGTGTGTGTGTGTGTGTGTGTGTGTGTGTGTGTGTGTGTGTGTGTGTGTGTGTGTGTGTGTGTGTGTGTGTGCGCGTGTTTTCTTTTTTCCACATATGACTGTATCTTTCAGCTCCTTTCCTATGGTTACAACGACTACATCATCAGCAAAGCCAATGGAATGCGCACCTACGGGTAGTTCCAGGCGCAGCAGCCCGTCCCACATTGCATTCCATAGGAGAGGCCCCAGTACTGATCATTGGGGGACTCCACCTGACGCTAGATAAGAATTCGGCCCCTCACTGTTGTATATCTGTGTTCTTCTCCTAATGTAGCTCTCTGCTATCTCTCTTAGATCTTTACGGATATTGCATTGACAGCGCGTCCAATACCATCGCTCAGCTAGCTGTGTAGCATCCCTGCTTCCTTCTGGTAGATTGAATAACGGAAGTTGCAATACCAACGCCATTGTTGACTTGGCCTTTCGGAAACCCAATTGGTTGGGGTCACCGGCCTTAGCGATTGCAGACTCCAGTCTGGAGCAGATCAATTTTACCAACATCTTTTCCATGGTGTCTCAATGAATAGTTTTGGAATTCCATATAATAAAGATCGACATGTTCACACTTGGGGACCGACAGATCAGGACAGGTCTAAGTCCTGATCAGGAATATATTCTTCTGCCTTTCGCATCCCTTTTAACAAAACCATTATATCCTGCTTTCCTGATTTACAATGGGATCTGGATATAAGAAGCGGATTCACAGATACAGATGCAGACTCAGACACTGTTCTATTTTCACTATAGGTCGCTGGCAGCAGTGATGTACATACATACATATGTACATGTTAGATGTATGTGCGAGCATATGGGAAACATGCGTCCTTCGTCGCTGTACGTGGATTGTAATGAAAGTCCTTAACACGCTTTTTAGTTAGTGATTAGTGGCAGCCAGGGACACCGTTGATTCGCGATTGAGAGCGGTTAGTGGTCTGGGTGAGCAGCTGTTGACGTTCGTTCCGTTGCTAGATTGTGCCATTAGAAACATGCCACATTGGCATTTGCCATTTATTGTGTTTGCTGTGTCATGCAGCCGTTTAAAGGCGGCAATATAGACGACGCCGTGTCTATGGCAATGTGCAAAGTGCAAAATAACTCCCAGATGTCTCGAGCTATTTCGCTTGACATCTTATGATTTCCAGTGCTCGGAGCTGCACTCAGCAGCGTAATGAATTGTTATTCATTATATCGTAATTGGGCAAGTGATTGGGAGTCAAATAGATTTAGCTTCAGTTGTATTTCCCTGGCAGGCGGGCAATCATCGACGACAATAAAGTTCAGCTGCAATTATTTTCAAATGAAGTTCATTAGAAATGCAATTTGAGGCTCGTGTCTAATATATGCAGGCAGCTTACTGTGCCGCCTCGGCGGGAAATGGAGATGAGGTAGGCGGGCTGGCAGGCTGGCGGGTTTATAGACTGGCACGAACTGAAACGGAACCAAACCTAGCCAAGCCAAAACAACATCCTTGCAGGCAGTGACAACAGCAACAGCAACGATAAATCAATATGGAAAAGGAACACTGACGACCCAACGCTTGGCAAACAAGAAGCGTGGCAAAATGATAAACTGTGTTGACTATATTTTGCGTGCGTGTGTGTGTGACTGTCTGAGTAAGAGTGTGTGTCTGTGTCTGTGTGCCCCTCCAATGTCGGTTGTTACAAAACAACTTGTGGGAATGTTTTCTCAGGAAGACACACTAACGCTCACACTCACACAGACGCTGGCAGGTACGCGCGTGTGAATTGTGTGCGTCCCTTTAAAAGTAAGCAATAAACATACGCGATTAAATTCATTATGAACTCTTGAACGGCTGACAATGCGCATATGAAATGACTAACTGATTGTGGCCTGTGTGGGTGTGTAAGTGTGTGCGAGTGTTTGTGTGAATAAGTCTCTCTGCTTCGTAGTCTGTCAATCTGTATGGGATGGACGCCGTGCGTAACTTGTGTGACGGCAGGATGAAGCAAATGGTTTCACACCTTGGTACTGTTGCCTTTTCAATTGTATTTGGCAGTGCATGTGTGTGTGTGCCTCAACGTGTGGTTATTCAATCACTATGTTTCAGCACTGATTCTTACAGATTTGCCGAATGAGTTCAGCCTTCGTTTCCAATCTGCTGACTCAGATCTGTGAAATTACAAAGTCAATCCATATGCTCTACCAATTGGCTTGAATTGACGATGAATGTTTCATTTAACGAGCATTGAGCTTGTCAATGAGCGAGCGTAGGACACAACATAAGCATATCCGATCTGTAGTAGCTTGAGCTAAGGCGAGGAGAGCTAATAGAATGAAATTCATTTTCGTGCAGCTTTTATGCTTAACAAGTTTATTTTGCGCAGATCAACAGATAAAACTTAATTCTTATGATTGTATGTGTGTCGCTACTCGCGGCTTGTAATAGTTGATGTCAAGCACAGCGAACGCAGCCATTCCATAAACCATAATCTGTTGCCTAAAACGAGTTTGTGGGTGTGTGTCTGTGTGAGTGTGTGTCTATGTGTATGTGTATGTGGGTGCGTGCGAGTGAGCGTTTTGGTAACCGCATTTGTCGCTGGTTTTGGGATTTGCAGAATACTTCAGAGCCACGAATTCACTCAGTTTTGGCTTGTCATACGCAGAAGGGCAGCCACAAGCCGCAGGCCACGCACCTGTTGCATCAGAAGTCATATCTCACAAGATATATGGGGATCCACATGATGCCTATTCGGCACCATATTGTTCAAGTCAAGTACTAATCGGAAAAACTTGCATTCATATCGCTGAGTGATCACCAAGAGGGAGGGCCTATTGGCTTCTATCAATTTGCGACGGTGGCAGGCGTCGGTGCATATTCTGTGCGAGTTCTTCACCTCACATCAGGCTGATGATTAAATTCTAATAATAAACGTTCGCATTCGACTATTTTTGAAACTCTCATTTCTTAAGTTGTTTCTATTTTGAATTACATTCATTGAAATTGCCTAGATCTGAATAAGTTCAAAGTCACATGTGTGGCAGTAGGGCAGTAGGGGGCTTGGCTGAATCTAGTCCTATCTGTAGTTGTCATTTATCCGCTGGGCAGCTAGAAATCCCATAGCCTTTCAATAACTCGCATAGATCAAGGGAGATCATGCCTTCCATTACATATATTCCATATACATACTTTTTGCTGATACGAGGTGTGTGGGGGAATCATAAGCAAAAATCGTTCCAAGTGTGGCTGTCTACAGTTTTTGGCCTTCTCCACCCCGATAACAACTCAACGCAATGCAATGCAGTGCAATGGGTGCTGTCATGGCCCAACAGGCAACGGAAATATTTACCTTATAAGTTTCGAAGCGATCCGATAGACAAATGAAAAACTCCTGGTCATAAATAACGTGCACCTTAATCAGCCTGTGGCTATGGCTGTGGCTGTGACTCTGCCAGCGAGCAATAGCGACAACGCAACTTCCAGCTAGCAGCGCAGCTCAAGTGTTAGTTTCTGCTTGCACACATACAGGCACACACACACATTCAGACATACTTATAGGTACCTATACGTACCTATATATACGCACCCGCAACTCCTTAAGTGATGCTGAAAATCAGTGTGGCTAGTAAAATCATTCATCTCTAAGCACGTATTTGAAATTTCAATTTGAAGCTCTCATTTTTAGGCAATTCCACCGAAGAATTTAAAAAACTAAAAAAAAAATGGAACGAGGGTGACGATTGTGACAATGTTAGTGCGTTACATCAGTTTTCTAAACACCTCTAGCGTGGCGTAGAATCACGTTCTGTTCGAAAGCCCACAGTGGGCTTACGAGACCGTTTCTAGAATCACGTACGGCTGTGTACACAGACAAGTCCATTGTTGGCTGACGGTTCTACTTACTAATTTTTTCGTGGGCCCGCGCTCGCCATAAACTTCCGGCGTTCCAGCGAAGGAGTCTCCCTCTATACATATACATGTGCGTGTAAGTATCTGTGCACAATATATATATATGTGTGTGTGCGTGTGTGTGTGTGTACACTGGCTCGTTGGCTTGGATGCCTTCTGCGGTGTGCGTCGTGAGTCGCTGTCGTTATCATTAATTTGCAGCCTGCTTTTCGTAATAATTTACAAAGGATTTTCTTCACTTTTCCTTGCTAGTTTTTGGCAATTCTTGGCCAAGTTTTTACGTTAAGTTGTCATTATATCCGCTTACAAAGACAAATTTGTATATGGTCCTTTAAAAAAAAAAAAACAAAACACCAAAAAAATTGTTGCAAATTTCTCACACGGTAGAGTCAGTGAATGTCCTAAAATATGTTACCACAGATATCTTTAATAAGAAGAAAGAATTCGGACATGCTTGATGGAGTAAGTATCAAAAGCGAGATCCGAGGACAGAGTCTTAGTATTTTGTATAGCTGTAAACTCTTTTAAAATTATTGAGTGTTCGAGTTAAAGATAAGCTGAGGCAAACGCTGAGACTCCATCGGAAACATTTCGAGCTATCCTGCCGATTTTGAATCCGACTTTCGCCAATTTCAATCTGTTTAGGATAACAAATATGCAGAGCAATTAGCAATATATACAGAGTTGATTCGTCATAAAGGCTATGCAGAGAAAGAAAAGTTGTTGTGGTCAGCCACAGCCACAGCCACATCTACAGCCACAGCTATAGCCACAACCACAGCCACAGCCACAGCCATTCCCAAACAGGCAGCAAACAAACAGACACACCTGTAAAGTTTCCCGTACAAATGCGTGGCACTGCCAAGAACATCATCAGTTGGCAAAGGTAAACAATTATGGCAGCAGACCGGGCCGACTGAGTGACTGCTTGCAGCTGGCTTCCTCCAGATAGCAGCTAGCAGCAAGCAGACAGCAGACATATTACTTATCAACAATAGGCGATGCCAAAACATTGATTATTGTTGCCTTCTGCAGTTTTAACTAAAAGGCATTTGCTGCCAACAGCAAACGAGATTTCAGGTGGGCCATGTATTCAGGTGACTTCAGCTGCCAATAGCCATCGGCTAACTGCCTATGCATTTGCCAAAGACGCAAAGACGAGAGAGAGAGAGAGAGTTTTGGCCATCGTTGAAGCTAGTGTCACTGTTTGCATACATTGATTGAATTTGTTCACGCCATTAAATTTGCAAATTGCTATCAGCAACTTTGCATAAACTGCAGGGCAAAATTTTACAACACAACTTCGGACTGGTCGGTCGTCCTGCATTGTTAATGCTTATGACTGAGACAGACCCACGCCCCTTCTCTGTCTCGCTCCTGGGCATAAGGGGTTTTTAAGCAAGTCTAGTCCGGCTTTGTCCACCTTGCCATCGACGGGCATCGGGGTTCCAGGTCCCAGGTCCAGTAGATAAACAAAAGCAAATGCAGTCGTGAACTTAAGCTACAGGCGGTTCCCGCTTCCACAAAACGAGTATGTGGGCAGGACAGCCAACAGTTAAGGGCATAGCAGCCGTGTGTGCAAGTCATTAACTATTCATACGACATTAGCCTCAGCCGAGCAACAGGGGAGATATCTTGGTGGTGCACAAAGTGCAGCAGCATGTGATGACACTTTTGATTTCGACTGTTTCGACAGAGGGCAGGGAGCAGGAGTCGAGTGCTAATTGCCCACAGCCTACACATAAGTCTAACGATTTGACAGACACAAGCAGGAAATTTATTTAACGACCAGTTGAAGCTATCAAAGCACAATAAGTTGAGCATAATACCCAACCGAGCTTTGTCTGATTCGCATTTAGCTGGCATAAACACTGCTTAAGCTTTTATAGCTAGTTGGGCACAAGTCGAGAGGGGGAATGAGGAAAATTGAGCAAAATTCAAAGGCAAAGGTAAAGGCAAAGGCAAAGGCGCAAGTAAAGGCGCAGGCAAAGGCAAAGGGACAGGCACAGCCAAAGGCACAGGCAAAGGCATTTCACAAAAAAACCGAGAAAAGTTGAAATTATTTTTCCCGCGCGACTTCCTGCCGTTCGACTTAGCTTGGGGGTCTGGCTCTGCTGATTGGTGCAAAGGTCTTTCCCGCCAGCTTGAACAACAAAATCGCGCGAAAATTTAAATTACCTCTTACAACGGAGCTCTGCAAATCCATTGTCTTCTGCCATCGAACCGGCCGCCTGGCCGGAGATACTGTGGAGAGCATGCGGCCTCGCAATATATTCATATTATATACACTCGACAATGTTTCCGTATTATTGCGAGCTTGTGAAATTTATGATAAAAGTTATGCCCACATTTAAATGGATGCGAGTATATTTGTGGCGAAATTTCAATTTCAACTTCGAATGCAATGCGATTCGAGTCGGGCATTTAACGCATGGCTTTAACCTCAACATCGCCCACTGAAGCCTCGCAAGCTTTGAGCTTGCTGAAACACATATATACATTCAGATAAATATTCTTAAATAATGACAATCCGAATTAAACTGGTAATTTAATAATATAATAGAGTTGTGCTACTGGAAATATATGTATATAAATTACTTTTCTATTGACAGACAATTGAATGGGCAAAATAAATACTAATTGTTATATATACCATTGTTCTCTGTTATCGTGTGCTCGCTATCTGCACTGCCTGCTGTCTATATATATTTATATATTTATATATATATATATATATATATATATATATATATATATATATATATATATATATATATATATATATATAGAGTCATACTTGTGTGTGGGTAGCCCACTTAAAGCTTTGTCTCCAATGAAGCGCTCTAATTACATTTTTGTCCGCAGCCTCCCCGATTGCAGCTCGCGTGGATGCAGTAGAAGGTAGTATCACATCTGCGCTTTCATAGATCCATTTGCTCTGACAATTTTGCACGGCTGATTGAGTTTGGGATTGCTGTCGGCTACACTCGACTTCGTCGTACAGCCAGCAGTGTGTCCTGCTGAAGCGTATAAATTACTTTAGTTACATTGCGCCTTGCGGCTTATCTCATTAAGTGCTGTCATATCTTTTCCTCGTTGGCCCGTTGTCAAGCCCAGATGCAGCTACACAAATGTGCATCTCAGACTTATTGACTAATTTTCCGCTATCTGGAAGGTGGTTCGAAGCAAGGGCAAAGCGAAGTTTATTGCTAAATCTAGCTATATCTGTCTATAAATCTAAACTGAACTCAACTGGCTCCGGGTCACTTAACCTCCACAACGAATGAGGAACGAAGCGGATTTCAGGTATATATATTTATTTCAAGCAAAGAGTTCGAATAAGTGTCATCTGCAGTACTTGATTCAACAATATATCAACAATATATATATATTAGGTACATCCATGTCAAAGGATCTTAACGCTCCACAGCAGAGATTTTATAAGTCGGCAAAATTTTGATGGAGAGAATTCAACTTTCGATGCGACCAGTGTCTTTGCGTTGAATGTTGCAAAACGGCTTATTATATTTTGCCACATAAACTGAATAAAGTGTGCAGAGTGTACGGCTTGTTGTTTGCCAAAATGGGGAAAATAATATTGTACTTGAATATAAACATTGACGTGACTGCGTGGCGCACTGTACAAACCCACATTCAATCTGGACAGCCATGTGTGCGCGGCGATACTTTAAAGCGACAGCAAGTAAATTGGATTTTATCGGAGTAGCACGACTATAAGATACCCAGCTTTATGTTGCTGAGTGAATGATTTTGATCGTAGCGGCAGCTGATCCTGATATATAAATCATTTGCAGGCGGCTACAGCTTTTTCTGTCTGTTACATACATTTAACGAAAAACAGTATGCCCTGTTTTTTTAATAGATTGAGGGTATAAGAAGGGTTCAATTTGACGGCGCGTTGTCTATCTTCTCGACACATCAAGCCCAGCCAACCCAACTGACTCTCCAACCAGCCAGCCAGCCACCTAGCCAACCAACCAACCAACCAACCAACCAACCAACCAACCAACCAACCAGCCAACCAGCCAGCCAGCCAGCCAGCCAGCATAAGCATATTAGGCAGTTCCGCTATACTTGTGTGTGGAGGGGGGATTTACTAAAACGTGATGTTGAATCCAATGTGATGCTCAAGCGTGTGAAAATACCAGAAAGACGTGTTGCCATCAAATGGTTTCAATGGCGGCCAGTGCCGCGTCATTTTAGCCAGTTGGGACCCATCGGGCGATAGCGTTGCCAACATCCATGCTGGCAGCCGTTCCTTGGCGCGTGTGCTGTTGGCCATGGCTGTGTGTATTTATGGCATAAGTTAACAGACACCGGAAGTGATACATCAAGGACACGCGCGCGTCTACGTATATTTTCTGCATACACGTTTTGAATTAACCTCAAATCAACTCATCTTTTACGTCTCTTTCGTTGCTCCTTCACAGCAGAAAGAAGTTTCCCAATGCAATGGAAATGATAAATTTGTTTTTTTGCTCAAATGCTATCTTCAAATAACTAAGGATTACAGTTTCTTCTGGCAAGCTGCCTGACTGGCTGACAGATTGCCGATTAACGCCCAGACTAGACCGTAAGACCCCAAGGCCGTAAATGGCTGAAAAGCGTTTTTGAAGGACCTTTCTCGAGTAGCTACAGTATACAAATCTCTCTTGATCTCACTCCCTCCATTTTATGTGCATTTTATGCCTATAATGGCAAGAAAATGGAGATCTACATTAAAGGAGTGCTAAATTCCGACAGATCTTTTAATTATTTATGTAGAGAATATGTGTGTAACAGACAGAAGCAGGTAGTGTCGTCTTAGCAGGGACGTACGTACGATCTGTTCATCTATGTGTCCATCCGTAAGCCACAAAACCGAAAGATGAATACACAGATCTACAATGACAATACAATGCAATGACTCTTCTTACTTCAAAACACATTTGGATTGAAAATGCAACGTATATTTCAAATAACCAAGATCGAGCACGCTATTTACTATAAGCAAATGTTTGAATTTGTGTGAGATCTGTTGTTGCTATAGGACTATTTGGCCATGAGATTGCGATTGTGATTGTGATTGTGATTGTTACCGGCCATGACATTTACACAATAAGGTCTGAAGTAAGCTGAAAGCCTTCGTCACCGTACGTACGTTTAGCATATCCATTTAACACTTTCTACGTCCGGAGGCGGAAAAAGAGCTGCTTGGCCGATGCTGACTCATGGAATCAGGGTCAAATGTTTTCAGCATCGTTGCGCAAAAGTTTATGATCCCTTGGTCAATTAAATCTCTTGGCTGCTTGGCTACGAGCTTGGCTAAAAAAGCCCACATATTTTCGCAGACACCAAACTAAAACGGACGGCCGAATTGGATCTGTTAGTATGCGAGATTGAGTGATTGGAATGGGTTTATTGCCGTTGCCGCTGCTGTTGCTGTTGCTGTTCTCGCTGTCGTTGTTGTTGCTGTCATTGTTGTTGTGACTGTTGTTGGCATTGCTTACAGTTTGGGTGGTGATACATGTCAGTGGCAGGCGACAGAGTAACAAAATCAGCGCCTAATGTGAAAGTTTTCCGCAGTGGTCGCTGCTACGTTACGTGTCGCCGAGTAACTGTGTTGAGCTTGCCTGCTTATGTGTACGCATGAATATTTGACCTTTTTTTTGTTTTGAGGGGCAATTTACCAATGGTGGACAAATGTGCCGCATCGAGGTCAGTCGCCTCTTTTCTGTGTGCCCTTTGTTTTTTGACACTGGCCTCCCACACAAGTTTTTGCCCGATCCGGACGTTTAGTAAGGCAAAATAAATTACCACTCGTTTTGTTGTTGTTGTCGTTGGGGCTGTTGGGGCTGTTGGGGCTGTCGGGCTGCTGGTGTTGGAGTTGGGGAGTTGCTGAACGTGTGTGCTTGGACCATCGTCGACAACAAACATTTTGACACTTCCTTTAAAACCATAAATGTCAGTCTGCGTTGAGGTTTAGCCAAGTTTAAATACCTTTGGACAGATTAAAAGTCTCGTTAACCAAAATGTTTGGAGCTCTCTGCCTGTTGTTTATATGTACGAATGTCACGTGCACAATACTATGCGTATACGTAATTTAGAACTGTGTAACTTAATTCCCTCTGCTAGCTGATAGATAGTTAAGTTTGCTGCAGCAATAGGAATCATTCTAGTTCATTTCGCTTATCTAATCAGTATGTAAGACGTAACTAAGGATTAGAGGATAATCCTGTTTTACTGTCACTTGCGCCATGTACAGAGTATTCGTCGGTCAACCTGATTCTTCATTGTTAATTGTAGCTTTGCTATTAGGAATGGAATGTGATTCGTATATCGCTATGCTTTCTGTACGTTGAAAAATTACCATACATTAGGCCTGCGGGTCCCTTTTAAATACTTTCGAGAAGGTCAACTTTAATGAGTGTCAATGTAGCCTGTCGGACAGCTGCTTGGCCATTTGCCAAGCCCAAGATGGAATCAACCTGTGTAAGAGCGCCCAATATTGATTGTCCGTTTGGCGCAGCAGCATAAACTTTACATATTTGTTGGCTAGTCTGTGGTCGGATGCTCTTTTGATTGTAATTTTTGTATATTGTATCTATAAATGCTCAAGTAAGGGAAATCATTCCAGTTCTCGTCTTATACTAGAACAAAGGAAGCAAATGTGCTGAGGCCTTAATATCAAGAGTATTTAAACATTGATTGGGATTTTATGTGTATGGTATCATCGAGTCGGTTACTCCCAGTTTCAGCTGTTGTTGTTAAATTTGCATGCCAAGGCTCTTATAGGTGAATTAAATTGCAACTCTGGACTTTTAAAGAACGTGTTAAGCCGATAAGTATGCTACACAATTTGAATAAAGCAGACTTTCATTGTTCACTGGAGAGCATGTCTCTCCTGAGAAGCGTAGACGACTACGAGATACCCAGTCCTGCGTCTCGAGTGACCGATGACTAACGGATGCTTCAATACTTTCTAATGCAGTCGAACGCTCGAATGGCTGTCATGTTAAATGGTCGGGAAAATCAAATTAAAGGTTCACTAACTTATCGATCAGCCTTCGTTTAGGCTAGTTTATCTACATATA
Organism: Drosophila hydei; assembly: GCF_003285905.1. Lineage (NCBI taxonomy): Eukaryota > Metazoa > Arthropoda > Insecta > Diptera > Drosophilidae > Drosophila > Drosophila hydei. The sequence goes on along the minus strand of NW_022045716.1, from coordinate 134,269 downwards.
GCCAGTTTCCACATCCGTTTTCGTGTGTGCTGCTGTTGGTATGCTGATTGAGTGTAAACTTCCGGCGCGTGCACGCCCGAAAATTGGCTGTTGCATCGAGAGTTTGGATATTAAATGCTTGGGGCATGGGACAAGAGCTATGCGGCATGCCGCACCGTGCACGATGCAGCGATTTTCAATGTGTTTTCCGTGTGCGTCTGCGTATGCATGTGCGTGTTTGAGCACTGTTTGGTGTTTGGGTATAAGAGTGTCATTAGCCACAAAAAAGACTACGCACAATGCGTGAATAATTGGCTACGACAGACGGCGATAATTTAAATTGTTAATGCCACACTACCTGCCCCATGCCCCCAACGCGCTTCATCAAAAATTTGTATACTTTTCCACCATTTGTCTGACCCTATGCGGTCCATCCACTCTCTTCGCTCTCCCTGTGTATGTATCAGTGCTGTCAGCATGGCAGCTGGAAGTCTCTAGCGCAGTAACAGCTAAAAATAAGAAGTCTATGGCACATATAAATGTAAAATTGATCTATTTTAGTTTTATTTTATTTTATTTTGTTAACTGTAAAACTACTGAAGATACATATAAAGTAAATATATAAGACTCTATCAGATTAGGCTAAATAATGTCTCCTATCGACGGATAGAGTGACATACACATTGCTCCAGCATGAATATGACAGCCACTTCGTACGACCATCCTCAACATCAAAACCATTGAGCATAGGGATTTACGACACACACTCGTGTGTGCTCGAATTGCTCGTCGTGGGAGACCATAGCAATAGTCGTAAGCTGTGTGGCTCATCCATCTAGTCTCTCTGAGCATCCCCCACCAGGTGCGCTCTGTCATTCAGCACATGCATCGGAGTACAGCATAGATCGCTGTAGCTGACTTCTCTGAGTGCCGCAGGGATCGCTGTTTTCACCCACATACATCAAAAGCACAATGTAAGGGCATAAAGGATAGATGTGTCGGGGAAAAGGCTAAATGGGCAGCACTGATTTGTTTTTGTATGTGTAGGTAATTTATGCGCTTTGCATTCTAGCCGATAGACTTGCGGGAGGGTTTGCTGTCGCTGTGTGACTTTTTGTCACAGTGAAGATTTATTTTATGGCCCATTGTTACGAGCGTTGTTATTATAACTTAATAAGCGGCTAATTGTTGTTAATCAATTGTTTAACAGTTTACAGCTTGTTATTGCCAGCGTTGTTTTTGTTGGCTGATGGCGTGAATTATTTGCATTTTTGCAGATCCATTTAACTGGCTGGATGACTGGCTTGCTTGCTTGCTAGCTGGCATACACATCCACACTATTGTGTTCACTATTAGTGTTTTTGTTGGCCAGCGTAATTGTTATTTTTGTGCGCTCGTTTTAATTGAAATTGTTATGTGCTTTTGTGATTGTACATATTGTGTGCAATGCGCTTTGTCGCTGCCAACCTGCCCAACCTCCCCGTTTGGCCCTTTTGCAGTGGCTGTCGGCTGTCGGCTGTCGGCTTTCGACAGTCCGCTTGTCTCTCCATTTGACAGTCTGTTGATCTGGCCGGCCGTTGGCATCTTTGGTGGGGTTATTACATATGGCGCTCGAAAGTGTGCTATGGCGGCAACAAAATTAACGACAGGCCTCTGCCACTGCAGTGGCTGGCTGCAATTATTCTCCTGCTTTATTGTCTGTTATAATTAAATCATTTTATTTTGTGCATTAAACAATTATATGTCAGCCGATATGTCAGTCCACACGCGCATTCAGTGTGTAAATAATATAATCATTATAATGTTCTTTGTTTGCCGCACACTATTTAAGGTTCGACTTTCGGGCTTTCAGGATTAACTACGTTTTTAGCATGACCGAGTCCCAGTCCCTGTCCCTGTCCCTGCCTCTGCCTCTGGCTCTGCCTATTTGCGTGAGTGTTTCACTCACAAATTTATGTATATTTGCATGTATGTATGTGCGTATGCCTTCACAATCTCGTGCATGGCATCCATGTGTATGTAGGTGCAGGCGTTAACAAGTATGTAAATAATCATTTATTAAACGACTCATAAATGTTAATGTATGCATACAGAAATTTAAAACACTGGCATTGCATTAAAGAGTTTCGCTATTCGGCTCGCATGTGCTATGTGTGAACGATATTATTTCTAGAAGGAAATGTGATTTGGGTGGTCCGAAAACAAAATAATACATTGGCTTAATTTCCTGCGAAGATGAAATTCAACTAAATACAACTTGCTCCGGCACTTAAAGTGTGATCTCAGGTCTAAGTCAACGTTAGCCTCCCACCTCTGGGGTCGAGTTGGTGAGCCCTGCGCCCGGAACACCTTCAGAGAGGAGCCAGGTGAAGGGGGCATGGCATTCAAATTGGCGCCTGCGACGCAACCAACAAGAAAATTATCTTCAACTTTGGTTTACCGTCCACAAGACGAATGAGTGGGTCTAAAACATGTTAAGTGGGCTCCAATCTGGGCAGGGGCTGGGCTCGGACCGACGCAGTGCCGGCTGGCTCTAGCCTACCAAATCGTTGTTTTCTTAATTTTCGGACGAAAAATTTGCACGTACTTAGAGCAAACGGCAAAGTTTTGGCCATTTTGTAGACAAGCTGCTTGCTGCCCTCATATTACCCTAGTTTGGACACTAATGAAATTACGGCGCTGCTCCAGCTTAGGAACGCTGGGCGTATCCTAGGCATACTCCATTCGCTGTTATCTTGAGCGATTACAATCCATCTTTTGTCTACCAGTGGTACTTGTCGTTGTTGTTGTTACTGCCACTGCCACAGCTACTGCTACGGCTACAGCTACGGCCACGGCTACGGCCACTACTTCAGCTTCTGCAGGTGGGCTAGAGTAAGAATATTTATACTTAGGCATGTGTGTGTACGCGTGTACATAAATGACGCAGCCGCCCGGACTAGGCTAGGGCGAAAACATAGCCGAAGCTAAGGTCTAAGTCGACATGAGTTACAGTTGCCAAATTAAACATCACCAGCATAAAATTTATGATAGCAGACATTAAGCCAAGCACTGCCTGGGACGTAGAGCACAAACAAATTTTCTTGTTCACCTTTAATATATCCACACTTTTCATACCACCGCAAGCATACAGCACTATGTATGTGAGTGCGCGCAAAAGTATGCCACATATATCAGTAGTGGCCAGAGGTTGTTGAATGCGAGATACGAGATGCGAGATGCAAGATGCGAGATGCGAGATGCTCAAAATACCGTCACATTACGACCTTTAGCGTCACTTATTACGAATTTCTACTTATGTTCACCTTTTTTTGTTGTTCCGTATGGGCTCATGGGCAGCCCGAACAATAGGAACAAAGCTAAATTATGACATCGGCCAAATGTCTGCAAAGATTACTCTGCCCGTTTTCATGGGCCCCTTAATATCTTCATCTATACATTTTTGGTATCTCAGGGGCAGGAACAATCCTGTCTGTCAATAGCAAATTAAAGACTTAAAAGAGATCTCAGTAAAGTCAAATCGCTTTATTTATTTATAGCTGTTTCCAATTTATCAGTCACATCCCGCTTGACAAATAAGCAGCCAAATGCCGAGGCTGCGGATATGTCTAGCATATTTTGATAAAGATACGCTCTTCAGGCTCGAGGGCAAAGCCAGTGGGCCAAAATGCTTAACGTAATTAAAACTAGTTACACTGTCGGACCGCAGCGTGGCGCAAGGTCCCGCCTGTGTCCTGTGGTGCAACTAAAATTTGGCACACGGCAAAGCAGCCTCTAGATGCCGTACGACGAGTATATGTACGTTTCAAGGCACAAGACGTTGTGGACAGCAATGCACAGCGTCGCGAGAACAATGGAAATTACGAGTTTCAATTTGTAGAAAAATTTATTATATCCATTAACTAAATGGGTTTCGGAATATCTACAGGCGGGAAGGCAATGTTGCCACAGCCAACGCCAACGCCAACGCCAACGCCAACGCCGCCGCCACCGCCATCGCCACCGCCACAGCCACCGCTATCGCCATCGCCATCACCATTGGCATCCAAGGTGGTGCGTTGTGGTGCGGCCTCTGTAAACACGCATCAACATCAGGAGCCATCGCAGACACAGCCTAGCCACATGGACCTTCCATGCGGCAGCGCAAAATGTCAAAATTTTTGAATGGTGCTGCTGCAGCTGTGCCATAACCGAGAACCTGACCTCTTACCCCTGTCTATGCGAGGTCGAGGCACAGGCAACCACAATGCCTCCCCTTGGCCGTCCTGTCTGTCCCTGTTTCCCTATGAGTGTGCTGTCCCGCCGTTACCCACTGTCGACTTTGTCGTTCGTATCGTGCCTGCAACTGTGTAGAAGTAAATCATCGACCGCAATATAAACTTTTATGCTTGGCTTATTTGTTTTGTCTGTTTGTTTCACTGCGGCGGTTTTCTTTTTCATGATTTTGTCACATTTTGTCTTGCTGGTCTTCCTCACTTCAGCATTTGTCTTTGAAGGTCGCCAGTGCTCTGTCGCCCGGCGCTTAATAGCGTTTTGCATGACGACTCCTGTAGCCGACATGTTAATACGTTTTGTGGCCAACATTGCAATCAGCTCTGTCCTTCATTCATATGCATGCACCAAATACTAGATGAGGACCCATACACTTATTCCACTTAGGATGAGGATTCATATACATCTATTCCACTTAATTATTCTGTGGGTAGTAGAGGAGGCACTCTGGCCGCGTACTACAAACTTCTGATTTGCTCTGCGACACAGAGCATCTATTGGTAGCTAGATAGATACGACTATGTACCCTATGTAGTACAGAAGGACTGCTACACTTTCAACAGAAAGCTATCAAAACATAATCATGAATATATAGAAATCCTAATTGCTGTAACAACTGTGCTTCGTTGCTACATTTGAATTCTATTTCAATAAACCGCAAGATGTCACGCACTTGAGAGCAGCCCCCACTGACGACTCTCTATCCAATACTACGTCGTGGTCGGCGTCTTGGCTGACTGGCTGACTGGCTGACTGACTGACTTGGCGACTGGCTGGCTGGGTGCATAAAGCTTTATCGATACATTTGCACAATTTAATTTAACCGCGACTTTATTGCTTTTCGCGCTGGCGTTGGTGCAGTCGTGCCGGCGCCTTTTGATCTCGCCATCTCATTAATATGCGCGACAACAGAATCAGTTTGAGTTTAGATAATTTAGACTTTATCTGCGCTAGGCAAACTCAAAAGGGCAAACACAAATCCGGCTCTGAGAGCAGTAAAAGTAAAATCAGCATCAACAACAGCAACAACGACAACAATAGCAGCTGTAGCAGCAGCAGCAGCAGCAACATCAACATCAACCGACTTCAGTTGGTGGAAGGACAAAAACAAAATAAAACATTGCCAGTTGATTTTAAATGAAAACACACGTGGCTTACAGCTTTCGGCTTACAGTTAAAATCTGAGCAATCCAGAATCGTCTGAACGGTCTGAACAGCTGCTGAAAATAAAGTTTCGCCCTCTGATTGAGGCGCCAGTTCGTGGTCCTCTCAGCCTGCCAGCCTGCCAGCCTGCCTGCCGTTGCCATTTCAATAAGGCAGTGCTTAAGATTTTCAATTTTCGTTTGTAATCAGCAGTTTGTATATGTTGTAGCCATCCAACGCGCTGCACACACACAGACATACACACACCAGCAACTACCGCACCACAGGTGTGACAAAAGTCACTGCAAAGGTGAAGCTGGAAAATGCAAATGTTGCCCATACGCCACGTTGTCGTTGTTTGAATTTTAATTTTCGGCGCCACCAACTTACACTGCAATTGCGGCGGCAGCAGCAGCAGCAGCAGCAGCAGCATCCATTTCGCATTTCCCATTTCGCATCTCGCATTCGCACACTCAAAGTCATGTTCGTCGCCTGCTCATTGCAAAATAATTTGCATAAGCTGCGCTCTGCTCTGCTCTGTGACACTGCTTGAAATTGTGTTTACTCCCTTATCCTTTTGCAACTTGCAGTGTTCGCTTTGCATTCTTTTTTGTTTGCTTGTCGCCCAACAATTGAAGTGTAATTTGTAAGTTTCTTTGGCGTTCGATGCGGAGAACGCTTCTGCTCCAATGGGATACGCAATTAACAGAGCCGAAGCGAGAGCCGGAGCGACAGTCAGAGCAAAGCTACGCGAGGCTAGTTAAACCAATTGCTGTTGGCAAACTGGAGCATATTAGGTCTTGCTTTCGAATGGATGTTCGTCGGTTTAGAGGAATCGATTATAACGGCTTTGCACTTTAGCTCTTATTTCCTGAAGTTAATTGGGGTGGGTGTTGAATCAGTTCTGCTGCAGCCTTTCTTTTTTCACAGGTCATAGGTCACAGGTCAGAGGCTGTTCGATTGCAGCAATCTAACTTGTTTGACGTCCAACGGTTGACATATGGCAAACGCATGTCCTGCACAGACGGGTCAATCGTGCCAAACCTCACATCCAATGTGCCTCTGACTCAAATATTTATTGAATGTGCCACAAGGGAGGAGCCCCAATTCGAGCATGGGTGCTGACACTGTCGCCGCTAAGTGCTGCCACTGGTTCCGGCAAGGCGAGGCAACAGACATAATCATGGCACAATTGAGAAGGCAAACAACACGTGCTGGATGTGCCTTAAATTTTTTCTCTTTTTTATACTCTGAACTCATCGAAAATGGGTAAAAAGGGTATTATGCTTTTTTAAAGTTGTATGTGGCAGGCAGAACGAAGCCCAGTGATATCCTTCTGCATGGTGGACCGACTAACGGCAGACGAACGTCTGTTCGTCCATAGTGGCATGGTTGAAACAGTTGTTCGGCTTGAAGCTCAGCGTATCGCTTGGTCGGTCACTCCCAACTATTGTAGTCAACTTTCTTCTTTTTTTTTTGTAGAATATGGAATCGCCATGGATATAGATATTAGATAAGTTGGAGCAACAGATGCTGGGGCGTCAGTAAACGTCTACAAATTGCTGCAGACGGGCTGCGCGCTGGCTCAGAATGAACGTCGACAACTGTTGCTATTGTAGTGTGCTGCCTGCCTGTGTATATATGAGGAGCAGTGGTGGGTGGCGGGTGGTGAGTGGTGGGTGGCGGGTAGTGAGGCCCGCAAATGAACCTTGAAAAGTCATCACTGATACAGCACTGGTCGGGCGACAGTCAACTGACGCGTCGGCCGTCTAGCTGGGCGGCTGTCTCAACTTTCCGACTGGAGGTTGGCATGCAGCAGACCAATGTATACACATCACGTACGCGCCCACACCACGGCTGGCCGCACAACCCATTACGTTTTCACACACAGCGAGAGACATGCAGACAGTTGTCTCAGTGGCGATGTTTACTTTTTGCCGTCTGTTCGGCTCCGCCGCGTGCGGCGTCTTATTGGGTTTTACCCAAAACCCATTTAATAATCTCATTTTGCCACAATAACAGAAAATATGATTTTCGTTCGCAATCACAATCTGAAGCGCCGGGGCCACGGCCAGTGCCGGCGCAAGGGACGCACACATACCTACAGATGTCTGAATATACGTGGGAGGATGGGGATGGGGATGGGGGTGGGGTGGGGATGGGAATGGGAATGGGTACGGAGATATGTATGGGGACCTTAAGATTGCGATTGCGAATGGCAATGGGAATGGGAATGGCGCTCTGAGCGGTAAGTTCAACAAGTAATTGAATACGTACGTGCCGAGCATTTTCAATAACGAAAATTTTCCTGCCATTATTTATTGCGTGTTATCCTTTTTATGAATCCTATTAGTGGAATTACTTTTGGATTATACCTATTGTGCGACGGGCTGTCAGGCCGTCGGACTGCTCATGAACCGCGAATTGTTCTATGATGATGCTTCAATAATTTCATATACATATGTTTGTGTGTTCGGAATAACGTTTCAACGAATGCTCATGATGCTGCGTGTTAATATTCGCTCTGCTTTCGCAGCCTGCGGCCTCCTCATCGATGATTTGGCTGGACTGTTAGCGATGTCACGATTATAAGATTGATGCCATGGGATTGCTTTTGTTTCTCCTGTCAAGCATGTTGGCCAGGCCGCAGGTGTCTCGAAAGCCGCCAAATCACTTGGCTAATTAAGAGGAGATTAATGCTCGTTCCGCTTAGGCTAGCATACTTCGGTATTTCGTATACATAGATTAACAAGTATAGTATATACATAGATTAACAAGCTTGGCATAAGGTTTGCATGTGCGGAGGGGAGGACGGGCCATTTAAGTTACTCGCCAAAAGCCAGACGTAAGCACAATTCATATTTATTTATGTAACTCTCACTTTGCTCGATTTTATGGTAGATCTAATTAATTTGTTTTTAATTCAATTTAAGTTAATGCCTTGAATAAAACGAGTGCCAGCGGTTCCAGCTGGCTCTTACCCTCTACTCGCTGCCTCCATCCGCCCATTCATTTGGCTTCCCATGCGTACAGTGAAGCTCACTCTCGGGCTCCCACACTCCATGCATCATCTTGTGGAGAAGTCTTTGTTGTTGCTTTTCGCTTTGCAGAGCAGCGTTCCGCATTTACTCGTATAAAATGGCGCACATTTACGCTGTTTATTGGCCTTAATGCCGGCTTGCAAACGAAATTTACATTTTAAAACAGTTTGCTGTGCTTCTACTCCTTTAGCCCTCCTTCGCGGCGTTCGCTCGCCATTTGTTTCAACATTTTCATTGGATTTAAGTGGAAATTCATGTGTACAAAAATTTGCGGCAGTAATTTACGGTCAATGAGCTCTGCAAAAGTTATTCATACGCAGCTGCTTCTGTGTAAGTGGATATTACAATCGCCGCTTCGCTTTCTCTCTTCATTTTTGTTTTATGCTCCCTGCTCTGCTCGGCGCTGGCTCCGACTGTGGCTGTGTCTCTGGCTATGGCCATGGCCGTGGCCGACTAATGCCCAATTAATCGATCTGTCGACCGCCGACTTAACGGGATGCATTTCGTTTTCATCGTGATTTTAGAGCTTTAATCGGCTAAAATGCCCATTTATCGATTTTTCAGCATCGCATTTCAATAGCCGGCCTTCTGTAAAATTAATAGCATGCATCCAGCCTCAACCTCAGCTTAATAGCCAAAGCTACAACCACAGCCACAGTCACTGCCACTGCCAGTGCCACTGCCACAGCCACAGTCAGTGCCACTACTTTGCCCATTGCCATTGCCATCGCCATCGCCATCGCTATCGCCTTCGTCATCGTCATCGTCAGTGTCGCCTGTGGCCTGGTCTCAGTTCAAGGTAAACACATTTACCCATGCATTCATTAATACGGCAAATATTTACGTTGCCAAACGCCGCCAAGAAGAGTTGGAAATTTTGAGTAAATAGAATTAACAACAAAAGCTGTCGAGCCTGCGTGCGCACCCTTCGCGCGTGCGAACCTTCTAAAATACTAATTTTTAAAAGCCTGGGCCACTTTCCGCCTTCCCTTCATAACTGCCCTCCAACTGACCAAATGTGCGTGTGACTGCAAAATGGATGCGGAGCTCAAAACATAACATTCGCGACCTTAACGGCACTGACAGAGTACTCCTTATACCCGTTCACAAAGTGAAAGGACTGGGTTGGCTTCATGCAATGACTGAATACTAAAGTGAAATGAGTGTATATTTGGTATTGACTAAGGTATATACAGACAGGCATATAGAGTTTAAAGATAGACATTGTGAGTGACCTCCTTTAAAACATCTTAATAAGCTTGGCCACATATTGACTATGGGCGAGTATGGTTCACGCGTTCGTTCTTGTTGTTCTTGCATCACTTTATTGCGTGAGTAAGCTAGAGAGAGAGAGAGAGAGAGAGAGAGAGAGTGAGTAAAAGAGCTAGTGGTGTATTTGTTTTACGCCGCCCATGTCAAAGGGCGCCCCACTGCCGGCTGCTGACTGCTGACTGCGACTGTCGACAGTGCATTCATGTTGCATTACTGCTGCTATGCCATAGGCGTTGACTTATTGGTCTGCCGCACAGCAAGCACGACACACAAATGGGGATGTATGTGTGCACGAGGCCATGCATTCGCAAATGCACGAGGGGACGGGAGGAAGAGAGGACGATGGCGATCCGCATATAGCAACTGTGTCAAAATCCCCACAGAATTCAGTGCAGAGATTGATTAGCTCCTGGATAAGCCTCGACTTCATTCCATTGCCAGTGATCGTGCTGCAGTCGCAAAGCGCAAAGTATTGCTGCAGCTGCATTAACTGTATTTGTATTGCCTCCGACAGGTCGTTTGTTCTGCTCAATGAAAGGCCCTTGGCCAGCATAGTCTTAACTGCTAACTTTCAAGCGTCAGTGTGAAATCTCTCTCTCTCTCTCTCTCTCTCTATATATATATATATATATATATATATATATATATATATATATATATATATACGTATATATATGTATATTTGTATATATGTGCATCTGCTCATTGTATGTACTGGCCGACCGAAGCGATATTCATGCCGCCAACGTTGCGTTGTTGTTAGCTGTGAATTTTAATCCCTTTTGGTTGAACGTCATGTTGTTATTGTAGCAGTAGCTATTGTTGTTGTAGTAGTAGTAGTTGTTGTTTTAATGCCAAGCACAAACGATGGCAGGCAGTTTCTTTAACGGGATGCGGATGTTGTTGCTTTTATTGCGCAGTTTGGCGTTGCCTCCTACTGCTGCTGCTGCCGCTGCTGCTGTTATCGTTGTTGTTGTCTTCATTCATCAGAATGGAACCTTGAATAATTAAAAGCAGTTTCTGATTACCTACCACATCGTTATACGCTCACAATCACAATCTATACACAGCAACACACTCCCTCACACACACACACAGATCTGCATATATATCGCATAGATACATACATACACTCACATCAACAGAGACACACACACACATATATATACATATATACATACGTGAGTGCACGTAACGGAAGGAGGCTGCTCTTCTGTTGTGTGCGTGTCTCTAATTAAACGGCAAACAGGATTCGAGTTGAGTTGAAAGCGCAACGAAACAGGAAACGGAAGCCAGTCGCCATGCAAGCGGCCAACCTACACACACACACACAAACATCGACACACTTGCACACTCACACACATATGCACATAGCCATGATTGCGTTTGTTGGCGATGGCTAAGCAGCCAAAGACATGGCGTCCAGTGCAACAGTCAGTGTGACCCCCGCAATGCCAGTTGCTGTTGTTATTGCTGCCTTTGTTGTTTGTGTTGTGGCAATTTACGCCCAGCTCATTTTGCCATCATTGTGAGCTCGTCTGCACATTTTAATATCGTTTTTTTAGCATCTGGTTTTTTTTTGTATCACCTGCCAAAACAATGTTAAACGCCCCTTCCTTTTGTCCTCCGGCGGTTGCTCATTGCGGCTTAAACATTGGTCAACAGGGCACAAATTACGTAATTCGATGTGCATTGGGCCAGAACAACATACACATCATTGTCTCTGTTCGCACAAGTACTCATGCATGCAACACGTACTGGCATCCAGACATAGCTGAAGTCTCAGTTAATTGCGATCATAGATAAAACCCCGCTTTTGGATCGTATCACTTAGTGGATCGGGCATCGTCTTACCAAAGCTCACGCTTCAGCATTAGCTTAGGGAATAGCCACTGTAGCGTATTGACTCGACTCGGACTACGGACTCATATTCACAACAGATTTTCCATGGCTGTAGAACTTTTCATTCCTAAAAACCCATCTTCAAGTTAGCTTGAGTCTCTTCTCTGCCCAATTTGGACTTGCACTTGTTGTCTGACGGTTGTTCATTGTGGCTTGAGCATTGGCCAACAGGCCACAAATTACGTAATTCGATGTGCATTGGCCCAAAATACGTTCGTCTGCTCACGCTCGCATGTTTGTACCCAAGTGTTGACGAATGTAATACATTTAAGACACATATGCATACGGACAGACATAGCCTTAGTCGGGTATCGGTTGACCAAAATTCACGCTTCAGCATTAGCTTACGGAATCGCCACTGCTGCGGTTCCTAAAGCTCGTCCCGGCCCTTGCTAACGTGGCCCTGGGCAAGCATCTCCTTCGCGAAGTGAACACTCTGTATTGTGCGCTCGTCTCTCCGACTTTGGGACTTTTCAGCTATTGCTATATAATCATAAAACATTTACTTTACAGCTAGTCTTTAAGCTCGACTAATATAAATAAAAATAAGATATATATATACAAGATTTATCTGCCACATAGTTGGAGCAAGTGTTGCCAGTTATGCGGGCTGAGCTTTGCTGACCGTCGCTCAACGGTGAGCGAGTATCATGGAGTCGGCTTTGTCTCGTTTCCGAGGCTCTTCTGCCCTTTGTAATTGCTGCAAATATTGACTTGGACTGTGGCTGGTGGTTTAAAACAATAATCGCTTTGCTCTCAGTGTCGTCGATGACTTATATGAAATAATTTTAGTGTCAAACTGTGAGGAAAGGCGCCAGCGCCCACTCAGATTGACAAATTGACAGATTGATGTGCTTGGCGCTGTCGTTGTGGTTGCGGGGATAATAATTATGCTGAGCCCAGCTAGCCAAGTTGCTGACATCGGTGAGCATTTGCAATTATAAATTATTGCATTGCCTTTCGGGCAGTTTGTGTAGGCTTATGCGCTAAGTCGGCTTAAAACTCTTGGCCAGGTAACAGTTTTTGAGAATTAACAAATAAACTGCAAAAGTCTGCTTGCTTCTTGCTCGTCTTAATTGGATGTGCTTGAACTGATTCGGCTGTGCTTAGTAAAATCCTTTCACAGGACCTCACGACTCACTGCTCACTGCTCGGCAGGTGGTTAGTGGCAAGTGGTAAGTCGCAAGTGGTCTGGTTTGGTCGGCAATATTAATCTTGATTATTGCTTATTATTCTGATGGAGCAGAGCTCTTCACCTGATTAGCACTTTAAACGAGCTAAAAACCTGGACTCAGCCTGCCCAGTTGTGGCATACATACGGATTGTCGCATTCATTAGGGAAAACAGCAGGTGATACGCACCTGGTGTGCCGCAGCTGCTGTAGCTGCCGTAGCTGCCGTAGCTGCCATAGCTGCCATAGCTGTTGTACCCAAATTATAATTTATAACAGCCAGCGGGCTTTTGCAGCCTTAGTCTAGTATTTCTTTACTTTTAATTCTCTTATGGGTGGCACTCGCTCTGCTGCTATTGCCACCGGAAACGGAAGTCGCTGAAATGCGCGCTGAAAATTTCAAAATAATGAGTGCCTCGTGCCAGTCGCTCCTGCTGCTGCTGTTTTGTTGTTTTTGTTGTTGCTGCTACTAGTGGCACTGAGCTCTGATTCTCTGCTGCGCTAAGCCGCCTTGGCCGCTGACTGCTCCACTTTATGACCCATTGTTGCTGTTTGCGCATTGCGATGCGGCGTCGCGTGTGATTTTGATTAAGCGTTGCTTGTTTGCGCAAACCCAAGTAAGGTAACCCGAGAAGAAACGAGAAGAAAAATGAAAAATGGCAAAGCGCACTTGGCTCAAAGCCATTTGCCATTTGCTATTTACCATTTACCATTTGCCATTTGCCCCACCATGCAAATCTTTTATGAAAAAAGCAAAATTACTAGCCACACACACACACACACACACAAAGATGTGTGTGCCGCCTTTGCTAGTGGCATGATTCCGGCTTAATCCGCACTAGCATTGTGTGATATTACTTCCACTAATATGCACATCTGCACCCACACAGATTGTACGTATTATATGTAACGATATTCGTTTTAGTGAACATCTAGAAAAGGTTTCATCTTCTTTGCTTCTCATGTGAGTTTGGTCATTGCTGCGCATCAGGCGAAGACGAGGACACGCTTGACTGGGCAAGACGCTAATGAAACTGAATGAAATGAAATAATATATTTTGTCGGTCACACACACGGAGAGATATGCATATGTGTGGGGCTGTTAACATGGAGTCACTGGACGCAACTGCTCAGCTAGATGTGCGCGATAATGCAGCGAAGCAGAAGCTGGGCAGGTCGTTAATTGAAATGGTGTCAGCATATACACAGTAGGAATCGTAATTCGTGTTATTGCTGACATTGATCTACATATTGGCCGGATAGCGAGGAAGATATTGCCGAGGGCATGTTCCTATTTGCGGATGCTGGGCGCGCAGTGGCATAAGAAACGGCGCGACGGCTGTATGGATAGAATGTTAAGCATGCAGACAAGTGTAATTGCGAAGCTGGCTTTCAATTTATGTGTAAAGGGTCGAAAGTGGCTTTGCGAGTGTTGGTTCTGTCAATCATTTTACTAAATATTTAACTACTGCGCCACCCGGTCATTTCATTTGTGTGCACGTGCCCAGTTGAGCCGGGCCAAGAAGGCGGCCAGCCTTCTGATAAACGATCCAAAAAATGTGGTTAACACGCGTGGCAGTTAGCCCTTGAAGCTGCCGGCACTCGGTACTCGGCATTCGGCATTCGACACTCGGCATTTCCGGCACGCATACAAACATATATTAAACATGCACACATACATGTACTCAGACACACACCCACGCATATGTGTGTACATATTTGCACACGATTTCATGCAGCCCCACACTCACGTGATACAGCAGGCAATGTCATATTTGCGAGAGTGCAATAAATTTCATATGAAGTTCGTAATCGATTTTGACTTATTGAAACATTATGATTGAAAGACATTTATGAGTGTACGGAAAGGTCTCTGGGGGGTCAATGCCAACAGAAACGCTGACAGCCGTTAGTTGTATGGGCAGCAGGGGGCGGTGCCCAGAACATGTCGATTTGGGGGAAATCGCACAATCATCAGTTATTAGGGCGACCTCGGAAGTCGTAAGGAAGCCAGTAAACATAACATATAAAAAGAAAAGAGAAACGCAATGTAGACATTGGCAGCGGTCATTGTAGTGGGTTAGTGTGCGTGCTCCTTGGGCATGGCAATAAGAGACTAAGCTACAGGATATAAGTTCGTTTATATGCTCGCTTCAAGTCCGAACGGAAATCGAAAGGGGGCAATGCCAATGTCTGTGCGGTGTGGGTGCGGGTGCGGGTGTGTGGTTGTGTGGGTGCGTTTGTGCCAACATCAATGTCAATTGGCGTCGAGCTGTGAACCCGCCAAACGAAAAGCCAACAAATCTTTCAAAACAAAACATAACATGCCCAAAAAACCCAAAAACAAACAACAACAATAATAATAAGGGCTTGGTCAAAGCTGAGAGCTCGGAGCTGGTATCTGGTAGCTGGTAGCTGGTAGCTAGGGACTGAGCTGGGCAATCGTTGGGGGATCAAATTGGGCTGTAAGCACGTAGATAATGTGCTCATACGATTCAATATGCGTTCAAAGAGCGCTACTCCCACAGACCTATTTCAGTTAGCAGCCACTGGCAATACCACTACCAGTGCCACGCAGTTCGATTTTCAGCCCTTAGAGTCCCACTTAACCTCACACTAAATCGCAGCTCCAGCCACAGCTCCATCTTCCGGCCTGGGTCTATCTAGCGTCGCTTATATGTATCTTTATACCCTGATCCAATTGAGAATGAGAAACAAGGGTATAATGGTTTTGTTAAAATGTATGTAATAGGCAGAAGGAGGCATGGCAGATCCCATAAAGTATATAGATTCTTAATCAGGAGGACAATCCAGGTCGATTAAGCCCTGTCCACCTGTCCGTTAGTCCATAAATGTGATATGAACGCGTTGATCTCAGCATCTATAAGTGAGCATATAGCGCACATCAAGTTTGCTTTAAATAGTCGATAACTATTTCCATTTTATTGTTATGGATAATCGGAATGTTGTTATTAAATTATATCTCGTACGGCTTAAGAGCTGAGCCTCCAAATTTTGTATTAAGTCTACAATTTTGATTTTTGTTAAGTTTTCGATATCGGCTAAAAATGTTCTTAAATTCATTAAATTTAAGTTCAATTGAAAATAGCGCCAATATGTGAAGGAGTTTGCATTTTTACTAAGCTGACAATTGGACTAGGATCAGGGTATCTCCTAGTCGGGCACCCCGACGAGAGCTTTCATACGTGTTTCATTATATTCCTTAGCGCGCTGTCAAGTGTGTGGTTCGTGCCTGTGTTGCTTGTCTTGGATTGCCTTCAGTTTTGTTTGCCTGTGCCATGTTTTCCTTCTGCGTGTAGTTTTATTTGCGGCTCGTAAAAAATGGACACTCAAATGTTTGCTCACATTCGCCTTGTTTATTTGGCCCCAGTATTTGCTGGCATCCCACTGACGTTTTTATTCGCTGTCAATGAATTTAACATGTTTGTTGTGTGTCAAGCCTGTCGGGCATGAGAACGCCCTGCCGGAGATCTACTTTGTCGAGATAACTGCCGCAGAGAGCGCTAGAAAACGGTTTTTATTCTCCTACACATGTTTCGAGATATATCAAATTCAGTTAGTTGCGAAGGGTTAAATATTTACATATCAATTCGAGAGGCACAAATCTTTTTATATTCGAGAGAAAAACAAATTTGTCTTTGCCCTTTCAATGTTTCTTAAACAATTGATCAGGTCGAAGACACCAATTTATTTTAGCTAAATTAAACACAAATCGGAAATTAACACATCGACAAAAATCTTGTTGAAGGCGAAGGCTTTGTTATTGAGTATATTCAGATGAAACGCTGAAGGACAGTTTAAATGAAATTCTTTCAGATTTTTGTTGCTAACAGCATGCAATAAACATTAATAAAGGCAACAGCTAAGCAGTCCGGGCACGCACTGAGTGAATCCTTTAACGCATAATTTACAAAGTGGATTTTAATTAAAAATACTCATGCAAACCTTAGCTATTTTAATTGAAGCTTAATGACGTCACGCCAGGCTCTTTGGCCGACGGCGCATTGGGTCTGGGGGCGGGGGGATACCAAAAGAAGGCCAACGCCATCGGGAAAGAGAATGAAAATGAGAATGAGAGCGGGAATGGGCATGGGAATGGGAACAGTAATTAAGCGTGCCAGTAAACTTGAGTTGTCTTTAAGCTAACACGTTCATGTCATGCAAAGGAGTTCATAAAAGCAAATGTACTGATGCGGGGCGATAACAAGGAAACATATTGTTGATAGCTGACATTAGAGTCAGGAAAGAAGCAAACTGCCAAGTGACGAAATTTATTTCACATCTAATTGAAAGATACTCCCTCTTAATCGCCCTCTTGCTCTATGTAAAAACTCGAACATAGCTGGTCAGATTTGAATATTCAAGGAAACACTTAGATGCCAATTGTTTTGCAATAAATCTTAATTTATGCTTCAATTTTGGGCAATCCACAATGATAGCCTTATGGTAATGTTTGTCTCTCACATAACATACTGAAGGTCTCAACTCTCTCAGTCAAATAGAAGCATGAATATTGTATGATTGCGTGTAACTTGAAGCTTTTCGTTACTTTCACCTTGTCCTGTGGTCACTGGCGATGCTCGATGTTCGATGCTTGATGCTCGTCACCCGATACCCAACGCCTGACTGCCGACGCGGGCGAAAGCCAGTGAAGCGTGCATCCTCACCAACTTGCTGCATTTAGATAGCTGAGCAAAGGAGCTGAGTTAATGATATTGTGGCAAATTGTTTGCTCTGGCCCAGTCCCCCACTCCAGTAGCTGCCAGCAGTCGAGTTTTGGTTGCCATTTGCTAGTTGAGTTCACTGGACGCTGAGACACTGTGTGCGACAAAATTGGTGGACACATCGTAAGCTGATTAGACCACAGAATGATGCGAGGCGTGCAAACTTGGCATTTAATGAGGCTGCCAAGTTAATGAGACTTAATGTTATGATTTCAATTAAGTAATATCAGTAGCGCACACACATTCACACTTGATGAAACACGCACACACACAAACACACGCATGCAATGCCAGATATAGCTGTAATAACCTTTGCTATGCAATTATCCTTATGTATTGTCCATTTCCCGAAAAACTTTATTCAATTATTTTGCCCCGCTCGGAAATGGCTAATAGCCGATAAAACAAGCCAGAACCAAAGGGTAACTATGAGAGAGCTGTCGGTGGATGCCGCTCTTTATGCAGACACACATACGTACATTATAAGGTTTAAATATATACGGCTAATGTCGCTGGAAAAAAATTAATTATTCGACAAACGAATGGGCAAGGCGTTGGGTGTTGCTGAAAAAACAGAGCACGGCCATAACTGAGTTTGACAGGCGACGCTATTTTTGTGGGTGCCAACATTGGGGCTTGCCGGCTTGAATGGCAGCAGCAGCAGTAGCAGTAGCAGTAGGTGGCACCCAGACGTAGCTTCTTCTGCAGCTGCTCTTACTGTTGTTTGACCTAACAACGCTTCGCCTGTCGACTGTTTATGTGGCTGGCGGCTGCTTTGTTTAAAATTGTGTGCAAAACTTTAACAACAACAACAGCAACAGAAATAACAACAATGCTAAAATGCCATCATTACCAAGCGACAAAAGTTGGTCCTTTTACTGCTGCCAGTAGCAGCAGCAGCAGCAGCAGCAGCAGCAGCAGCAACGGCAGAAGCAACCGCTGAAGCCGCAGCAGCAGTAACAATGGCAGCAGCCGCCGGCAATGTGAAGTACTCCTTGACTCGTCCGTATAGGCAAATGAAGTGAATGGCGTTGCTGGCTGAGCTGCTGCTCCTGTTGCTGCCTTAAATAAACAGCTTAAGGTTGCGACTAGCAGATACCCTGTACTGCGTACCACACAGATGACGATAACACCAAAATCAGTCTACTATTGACGCCGAACAGAGCGGATAGGTCTGGACATATATGGGGCTTGTGAGGTCAGCCATGCCGTCGGCTGCTGCTGCTTGATACATAGATGTGGGCAACACTAATATGCCCACTTGCAATGGGCTTGGGATATTCAAATCCATATATATTTATATAAATACGCATAAAAAAGGCATCCAGTACTCTCGGAGTGAAAGAACGACAAAAACTATGCGTACAATGGCAGCAAACAAAAGGCGCGTATCCGCACACACGGTCGCAGTGTCAGAGGAAAGTTTCTATCCACAGAAAGCCACGACGACAGTACCGCTGACAATAGAAATGCGTTCGGAACAGTGTTTTTTGGTACGATGCATGAGTTTTTCATTTGATTTCCGTTTGCTCCACTATTTTCACACCACCAGCAGCAGCAGCAGTAGCTACGAGCTTAGCCCGAAGCAGGGGCAGGCGACCCATGGAGCGTATGTTTGTGCACAAAAGGATTAAGTTTGGCCTGTCCTTTCCTACTTTCGATCATGTGTATTGTGTGAAATGGCTTCATTTGCGTTTAGTAATGATATGGAACCCCCTGCCATGGCAAATGCACTTCACTTTTACTGTATGTACACACTATTCGAAATTGGATCACTGCAAAATGCCCTTTCCCTAGGGCTAATCGATAGAATTTATATTCCGAAACCATTTCTCTTTGTCCTTTGTCCTGTGACCTGTCGAAGACATTCTTCGATTCAATTGGAAAGAGATATAATAATTTCAAAGAATTTCTTTCAGTGCATTTTATGCCCACATAACAGTTATTTTATTTTTTTTGCTATTTCATTTCTAGGTTGTTAAGTTTAGGACTCGATTTCCCCCCTCATTTAATTGGTTGAACTTTTTGCGGTTCGTGGCACAGAGCGTTGACATTATGATGCAAATGCCAATGGTTAACCGAACCTCAATATTGAAAGTTATTTAACCTTTCTATGGTTCAATTCAATTAAAGCCAAATAGTAGTGAGACTAGGTTCGATTAGTTCATACTTTGGCCATAAATCTTCATTTGGCGGCTCCAATTAAAAATTATCTTTAATTGGCGCGTGCAAATGGTTGCAAGTACGGAAGGTGTAGCAGGCTAAGGTGGGGCCGCAGAACCTTACATTCGGTCCTGCGGCCAAACTGGCTTCTTGAACTTTTACACGTCTTATCGCTGCTATTTGGAAACAAATCGTGCTATGCGGCACAACGCTTGGCACACCTGCCGCTTGACTTGTGAAAGGCAACCCAGACACATGCATACACTCATACAGACAGGGGCACACACAGACACATACACATACACAGACACTGGGCTACATGGCGCAAGTGGCGTGCAGAAAGGAGCAAAAATGTAATTCGGATTTAATTGCCTGTTAACACGCACTCGCGCACAGCGGGAACCGGCAACAGCTCGTAAAAAGCGCACAAAAAGTGGCAGTCAGGTGGCAAAGGCGAGGAGGTGGCGAGGCGAGGCGAGGCGAGGCGAGGTGAGACGAGGTGAGGCGAGGACAGCAGCGACAGCAATGAGTTAAAACAAGAGGAAACAGTTAAGCGCGGCACTCACAAAATGAACAGCTCGTAATTTAAGCAGCAAATTGTAGGATACCCTTCTGTTCACCTTGTTTAGCTTGCTTAGCTGGCTGGGTGGACTGGGTGGAGGCCATCCCAATAGGGGCTGCCCGCTGCCAAAAAGAGGTAAATGCACTTTTTAAACTCTGCCCGCAGCTGATAAGCAGACTCGTAAATAGTACCTTCCCTTTTTCAGTAGCAGCGATGCAAAAATGTTTTGAATAACTGTTCGAACCTACCGAATTGCCAAACTACAAAAATAATGCCTGACTTTAATCAGACAGCACAGAACAGGTGGCATGCGCACATGGAAGACACCGAAGAGCCGGTGAAAGAAGTGCCAATGTGGGCACTAGCCGTAGCCACAGAAAGGCAGCGCGTGATATGCGGCAACCGACATTCATTACGACATAAATTCGTTTAGTTGCTGGTCGCCCAAACATTCCGACAGACTGAAACTGGCGCAAGCCCTGCCACCGCGATAAGGTACCCACACTAACCCCAGCAACAGCAACAACTGAGGCCACGACTAGCTCCTGCACCAGTTTTTGTCGATGATGCCGTTGCAGTACGCATAACGCCAAGGACTTGGCAACTTGCATTCGCAAACTCTGCTATCTATATACCTTATAGGCGTGAGTGTGTGTGTGCATATTAACACACATGCAAGTTGTCTTCCCAGGGCATTCGCTTACTCGACAAACGCCTTACTACATTGTCTGTTTGCATGCAAATAAATTAAAGTCAGGTAGGTGTATACGCGCGCTCTGCTACCATACACCATCAACCATCAGCCATCACCCATCTACCACCTACCATCGACCACAACCATCATCATTATCATCAGCAGCACCACCATCAGCACCAGCACCGCTGTGAAATGGCAAATCGGCTCTAGCACTCAAACTACCCGCCATATTCTCAGTTCAGCTGTCAGCTGCAATGCGAGGCTTGCGATACAAGCGTATGTATTTAATAACTTAATAAATGCATTATACTACGGCCATATTATGTATACGAGCTGTTGGCAGCAAGAAAATATGCAAGCAGTAAACTGAAAGAGAAAACTTCTCATACATTTTTATATTATATGTGTGTGTGTGGTGATTTATGGGACACAAACTACATGAAATTAAATAATTGAGCTAATGTCTGAGAAGAGAAGAGAAGAGAAGAGAAGAGAAGAGAAGAGAAGAGAAGAGAAGAGAAGAAGAAGAGAGAAGAGAAGAGAAGAGAAGAGAAGAGAAGAGAAGATAGAACAAGACAAGAAGCACGATACGAGAACGAAAGAAAGAGAGCGATAATATAGCAGCCGACGAGATATCGACCGGCTCCTATACTATATCTCGTCTCCTCTCCCTCTCCCTCTCCTCTCCTCTCTCCTCTCTCCTCTCCTGAGAACTCCCTCTCCTCTCCTCTCCTCTCCTCTCCTCCTCCTCTCCTCTCCTCTCCTCTCCCTCCTTCTCTCTCTCCTCTCCTCTCCTCTCCTCTCTCTCCTCTCCTCTCTCTTCCTCTCCTCTCCTCTCCTCTCCCCTCTCCTCTCCTCTCCTCTCCTCTCCTCTCCTCTCCTCTCCTCTCCTCTCCTCTCCTCTCCTCTCCTCTCCCGCTTCCTCTCCTCTCCTCTCCTCTCCTCTCCTCTCCTCTCCTCTCCTCTCCCTCTCTCTCCCCTCCTTCCTCCTCATCCTCTCCTCTCCTCTCCTCTCCTCTCCTCTCTTCCTCCTCCTCTCCTCGCCTCTCCCTCTCCTCTTCCTCGACTCGCTCCTCTACCTCTCCTCTCCTCTCCTCTCCTCGCCTCTCCTCTCCTCGCCTCTCTCTCCTCTCTACTCGGCTCATCCTCCTCTCTCCTCCCCTCTCCTGGCTCCTCGAGCCGAGAAGAGAGAAATCTGGGTCTCTTCGAGGACATCGTAATCTGGGTCCCTTCGAGCACATCGAACTTCCTTCCTCCTTTCTCCATCGTCCTTATGGAATCTAAGACAAAGGCTACGAAACATGCGTTGCATCTCAAACAGTTGACAACATAAAACAGTTTTACGTAATTGGCCACTCAAAAGTCGGTTAAGGGACTGACGTCGACCTGCTGCGTATGTGTGCCTGTGCACGCTAGAATAAGGGGTACAAGCATAGCTCCGTGCAGTAGAGTGAAGCGAAGACTTTTGCCTTATATGAACGGCAAGGTAAGGAAAAACAACGACTGTGGGATGGGTATTTTGTAAACAAATGAAACAATTAATTAAATTCCATGTTCCATGTAAATCCTATTAGCTGCAACGGTGTGCCGCAGCCACTTTCATGCATACTTAATTTGTCAGTTTTGGTATAAGTTCGCAAAAACGCAAGAACATTTTGGGATCCGTTAGCCAACTGTTGCGCTATCAACAGACGGGGGTCGGAGTGCGCAGCGGGTGAGAGGGCAACTGGTGTTTGTTGCTAACTGGTCCGTGTGGCTGCTGAGCTGCTTAAAAAATTAATGGGCCGTGGCAAGTGGTGCTTGCTCCGAGGTGTTTCCATTTAAGTTGAGTTATGCGTTAAAATTTAAACTACTTGATATCCATGTGTGCTCGCTCATAAGTCACACCCCACTTAGGTCTGTTGATAAAGTAAGAAGAAGCGAGCTGCAGTCCAACACCAGAACTCAGACTTCGAGCCAAGCCCAGACCCAGACCCAGACACAGACTCAGACGCAGCTCCAGTCCCTGATTCAAAGCCCGTCAGCCCAGCCCAACAGCCCAGCAGCCGCTAGACGTCGCTGTGGAAAGTTTCCATAGGTATTCATATCTATGCATGGGTGTGCTGGTAAGGTAATTAGAAAATTTTATGCGATTACTTGCTTGTTTAACATTTTGGGCAGCATCCTTCCATCCGTTCACACACACACAGAGAGAGAGGGAGATGGAGAGAGAGAAGCGTGCGCGCCATGTGGAAAAAGGAACAACATGCAACTACGCTAATGATGCGAAGTAAAGTACAAAAGCGGCTTTTAGAATATTAATGGAATACTAAATACATATAACGTGTAAAGTGGCATACTCACACACATTCACACACTCGCGCACACATACACATCTAAATAGGTGTTCGAGGGGTGGTAAAAAACTTGGACGAGCGACAACTTCAGCTAATTATCATTATCCATCTCGTCAAATAATACATTTTCAAGAAAATTATTTGTAAATTTTGCAAATCTATAAATTTCCTTCTGTTCCCGCCCAAAAAGCGAACTTTCGAACTCCAAGTAGAAAAAAAAAACCATTTGATGAGAAAATTTTAAAACCGATACCTTTTAGTCCGGTAGTCTTTGCCTGGTTTGTACCTACTTATTTATAGTATCATTATTGAAAATCATTTGAAAAATGAGAACATAAAATAGAGTTTGATAATCAAATTATTTCTTATGCAACGTAAATGTAAGCGCATTAAAAGCTTTGCCAATTTCAATTAATGTTTTTGTTACACATTTGTGGCATCTCCATAAATATACATTCATTAGAAATCATTTTATTAGATCACGAATGGGGGCAAACCGAATGCAAAATATGCCAATGCTAAAAATTGCTAGTTTGAGCTTTTTTTCTCTTTCAATGTCGTGAATGGAGATTTGAATGCCCTGCGCACACAGCCCAAGTAGGTATATTGGCTTGCTAGACGTTGTGTCCAATGCTAATGAAATCAATAGATTTCAACTGAAAGTACATACCTATGACATGGCTTGGACCCAGTTATTGTACTGTATTTAGCGTCAACCCAACCTCAACATAGCAGTAAAGTAAGTATGAATTGCAGATACCTATTACAAATCGCAGAAAGTGGAAGCAGAGTATTGTGCTGTGCGTGCACACGTTACGGCTGCAAGCGGCTTCGCTCACAGAGCTTTTGCCTGCTCACTGACTCAAAGAGTGGCAGTCGTGCGAAATTAGCTCGAAAAGTAACTCAATTGTCGCTCAAACTGTCTAAAACGAACTAGTCGCCGAGCGAGTGTCGTGCGCCTTCGGATCCTCGTCGGCGACACCCACAATTGAGCCCGGCGTGTCGGCGCTCGGCGCTGGCTTCGCTTAGACGCACCCACAAAAGCAATTCAAATGGCATTGAATTCAATTGAAGTGGTGCTAGAAGGCGTTAACCAACGAAACACTCGGCTTGAGTCGTCGTCGCTACCGCCGCCGTCACTTTGAGTGTAAAAAGTGCGCAAAATCCTTGTCGTCGAATAAAAAAACTGTTCGTTCAGCCAATTGCAAGCGCCAGTAGAAAATATGATGCTTTCTTTGTTGTTCGTTTTTTTCTAATTTATATATATACTTTATTTATTTGTTCATTATTATTCATTTATCATTAAATATATATATATATATATATATATATATATATATATATATATATATATATATATGTAAATTTATATTGCTGATATGGCTTCCATATGTATATATATATATATATAAACTTATCGTGCAAAAAAAAAACGACACCTAGTTGACTAACAAAGAATATTATAATTATACTCGTAAGTTCCCATTTAAAAGCATTTTTGTTTAAAATGTTTCCACATACTCTTCCTATGGGGCATACACAGAAATGCATATGTATGTGTATGTATATTTAACGGCAATATTTTAACATCCTATTCATATTGATATTCCTACATATGTATAATAGCTCTTATAGTTCATTGAATGATACTTCATTGTCTTCGTATTGTGATTAATATTAGAGTTTTGTTACCTATTGTTAGCATACATATAACAACATTTGCTACAAACGTTTTCCATTTATATATCATATTCATTCTGACCTATGTACATAAGCTTTCTCACGATTACATTTATGGTACATATAGAGTACATTAGTTGTATGTGTAGGAAAATGTGTATTGAGATACAGTCATTTGTCTTTGGACGATCCCGATATATGGAAAATAATTTCTGTTCACTCAAGCTCAAACTTCGATTGTTATCAAGAAATGAATAGATCTGGGCTTTGCCTGGGCCCATCGAAATGATTCTACGTGGAAATCAAGCAGAAAGTGAAATCTAGTTCTGGTCCTATTTGTCAAAAAGAGGCACCGTCTTAAGTGTGATTGGGCTGATGGTGGTGGCTTCTGCACCGGATAGAATTGCCATTCCTATGTGCTGGTAGGTTAGATCTCGCACTTATAGATTATTCTTAGCTAAATATATATAGTATTACTTATTTATAGATTTCGTATGTGGATACTTTAACCGCATGTACACAACGTGCAAGTGCAAGAAGCTCTCGATTTTGTTTTCGTGTTCAGTATTCATTCATATGTTTATATTTGTATATATGCCTGTATATATGTATTTATGTATTTATGTATATATGTAGAACGGCTAGATGGGGACTTAGTTTGGCTAGTAAAAATATCTGTATCGTAAGCTTCATGCACCCCTACATATGCAATTGAAAACGTATTGTATTAGTTGATTCACGTTACTATATAGGCAGACATCAATAGATATTACAATTACAATTACTATTCGGACCCCCGATCAGTGTTGTAGGTATTATAGGTATTTAACAGAAACAACAACGGTACATCGACTTCTATGAGTACTACACTTCATGTATGTATATGGCATGTGTCCTATTTATCAATGTTCTCACATACATACATATATGTATATGTGTATATATATCTGAGTAGAGTTGCGGATAATTACGTCTTGAAACATAGTAACATGCTTGTATATGCAACATATAATGATATCGATCTTAATATACTCGTATATATATATGCTTTTGAGTTATGTAGCTGTAGGCCTTTCAGAAAGTATTTAATACAAGCTGTGTGCAATGATTTATTTGCATCGTTGTTTAAGTAAAATATATCAATATGTATATTTGTAATTTGTTGCAAATGATTTTTGAATTCTTCGCTTCCAGCTTGTAAGTTACCTTACCTTTACACTGAGTATATATGTGTTTGTGTGTTATTTATACAAACACACAGACACAAGTATATAAATATATATATATATATATATATATATAGTGGTATATATATATATATATATATATATATGCATATATATATATATATATATATATATAGATATATTCATTACTATTCGTATGTACAGGAGAATGTGATATGAACACCATTTATGATGCGCTATGCTCTACATATAATCTATAATTACGTTCGCATATCCATATGCTCATGGCTATATAAAATAATTTTGCTTATAGATGCACACACACAAACGTGGCGGTGTGGCTGTTTCAGTGGTATAATTCTTAGCTGCGGGAACACCCATTCCTCCAGATCAACTTATCATCTGCAGACCGTTGAGTCGTCGCCTGCGCATATCGAATGGGGCGAGGCGAGGAACAGTTTGCCGTTGAAGCAGGCACATAGCTGGAAGACTCGATGCATGTGATCTCGATTCTGAGCCGATCCCATTATCGGAGGCTGGGCAGTGCGCAAGTTGGGCATAATTATCTTGGAGGACTCCAATCGCAGCTGCATAGTTGGCAAAGGGAACAGGAGAATGGGATATCCAAGCATTAGCTTAACCAAAATCGGCTATTCCACTACAGCGTGAATATAACATGGCTAAAATGTATATATTTATACTCACGCTGCCATCAAGTGCACGCAGCTTCACATCCTCCAGGGCTATTAGTTCGATTCCTCCGGCTCGTGACTGTAAGTTGATATCTTTGGCGGCTGTGATCTCTAATTGACGTGTGGGCGACTCTAGTCTGCAATAAACTCAGCGAATTGAAATATTACATGCCAGCGGGCTGTGCTTATGCGATTTAATATTAGCGCGATTCAGCCTAATTAATTAACTAATTTACCAACTAAACGAGGTAGAAATGTAGGTGTCTCTTGTTGTAGTCTTCCTTGGATCTGACCGGAAGCAGAGGTAGAATGATGTGTAAATTGAATTCTCACACTAAGCAAATTGTTGCTATTTTAATTTAACTGTTTTGATAATATCATCTTATTGTCAAATGCTGTAAGTGCGTCAGGAAACTCCGACGAAAAAGTCGAAGAAGAACGAAAGAGCCCAACGGCCATCAGCAAATTTGTCAATGTAAACGTTATTACATGCATCGCACGGCTGTTAATGGTCCGTACACACATTTATAACCTCAAAGCCCGGCCTCACACTCGCGAACGGCTACCCACCCACACAAACGCACGAGTTATCATCACAATATTCCAATATAGACTCAACGATTCCCTGGTAATGGCTATATAAAAAAAAAAACAAAAAAAAAAAAAAACAAAAAATGAAATAATCAATGCCCTGGAGCGCTTTTCAATTCTGTCGTCCTCGTCGTCGCCAGCAATGCCGATGTCGATTTCAATGACGATGGCGATCCCCCCACATCGCTCATCACATTTCTGCATATGTGTATGAGTGTATGATTGTGTGTGCATGTGTGCATGTGTGCATGTCTGCATGCATGCATGTGTGGACGGCCGTGTGTAAATATTTTCGCTCTTCAACAAGCTACATGCCAACACCTCACGAGTGTCAGCGTTTTGTGTTTTGCCTGTTGTTGGTGACGTTGTCGTTGCCGCCGCAAAGGTGATGGCGGCGTTCACATACACAGTTGAGCATTAAGAGCATGGGCGGGTGTTTTTTGTTTGTTTTTAATTTTTTATTTCTCAGATTTTCCCGTGCCCGATTAATGTGTTTGGTGTGCACACATACACACCCGCACATTTATATATATATATATATATATAGAAATATATACATATGCGCATACGTATGTGAGATATGTGTGTTATGGATTCTACGAAATTTATTACTGTTGTTGAATTTCAGCACTCTGTGGAATTTTGCTGTGGCATTCCGGCAGATCTCTGTGCCGTGGCATTGTTTTCAACCGTGCTTGGCATAATGACTTCGTCACGTTATGTGTACCGCAATGTGATTGCTTCCCTTCATTCATTTAAGTAAGTGCCGCAGATTTGGCCTGATCATATATATACCTGCATATCTCCTTAAGCCACTTGGCTGTGCGTCATATGTCCTAGAGCCAAGAACTCGTCTATGCACATATGCGAGGGTATTTAGTCTTCCGTACGTGGAATTGAACTGTATTCTTTTACGGCTTTTCATTCAGTTTTATTGGCAATCATAATGGGCTACCTTCAATTGATTAAATTACTCTGACAAATTTTAAGTCAAACGTACATATTTACGTATTTATTACAGACTATGGTTATTGCATTTCATTCAATAAAATTGTATAAATTATAATTGTATCAATTATGATCATGCTCTGACTTGTAAAGCTGCCTTTGCGAAAAACCCCAAACATTTATATGTGCAAATATGTGTATGCAGCTGTGTTCATGAAAATAGTACTGAGCGACTGAACAATAAAGCTCATCTTAACTTATTTTGTTATTAATTTCAAAGTTATTTTATTACAAAAAATTGAGAATAAAATTAACAGCATTTTTTTTGTCATAAATAAAAAAAAAACATTTAAGCTTCTCTTTTTTGCAGAGAAATGACACTTGAAAAAATTGTAATCAGTAACATATTATACACAGTAACATAATTAATAACAATTTTTGTGCATAAGTTTTAGATTTAATTTACTATTGTTATTTATTTATTCAACTTATTACGTCTAGCCCTACTCTTTCTATGAACGGCCGATCTTTAATTCATCTAAAATGATCACAAACATGAGCTCAGAAAATGTATCGACTCTTTTTTGCAATTCTTTTCTTTCCATTGTATTCTAAGCTGAAAATGCGCATCTTTTAAATTCTCAACGGAAAAGTACCTTTTTATTGGATTGATATTTTTTAGTGCAGCACTACTATTTTTAGGAACACAACTGTATATATATATGAAGTATAGATATATGTGTATGTAGAACAGCAGTGTTGCTGTTCCATTTGTTGATCAATAATGTGTGTCTGGAATGGGGATATGTCTTTTTGACAACTGCACAGTGCACTGTCGGATTTAGGTATCGCACACTTACCTGAGCTCCCGGCCTGGCTCGGCACGAATATGCGGTGTTTGTATGGACTCCCGGAAGATGGCGCCACCCTCTCCCTCGATGCGAAGCGAATGCGCTCCGATAGTGACTTGATTTCGATTTACCGAAAATAAATTTCGTCCAGTGGTATCGTTGATGCGAAATCCCGCTGACAGACATTCAAACTTATCGTGCCCCAAGAATAAATGATTCTCGAGCACACCGTTCGGGTCACGTGTATTGATTGAAAAATTACGTGAGGATTCTGTTGATGACGGCACCAGCGATGAACGAAAGAGATACAATTTATAAAAACTTTAGACAGGCGAAAGAATGCAAATTTTGAATTATTTCTTCCTATTTAAATGATATTTTAATAGACTTCATCTCAGTCAAGGCCCACTCAGCGACAATCAAACCAAGGCAAATCAACACTTATATGCATGGCGCATATACCCATCTACATGTGTATGAGTCACATGCGCATGTTAGACGTGCGTATTGCTTGGCATGCTTAGGAAACCCTAAGCAGACACCCAAAGAAAATTCCCATTTAATGCGACTCTTTCCCTCTTTCTATGCCGTTTATTGCTGCAAAACGGGGTCTTCAACAGAGACACGCAGTGCACAAGATTTTTCGCTCATCTGTCTCCTTTGGCTGCGCTACGGATATCGCATTTGCGGATTATCTGTCATTGTATATCGCTTGATTGTCCTAGACCGCACCGGTAAGAGCTGCGATCCCATTTGATAAGATACAACCACCGCTTGTCCGTTCGCGCTTTACAGGATGTCAGCGGTAACATATGCAGCGACAAGTGAATGTATGGGAAGGTATGAACTTTGCCGTCTGCCTATCAGCGAATCTACTGATTTATGGCCCGAGTGACAACGGCACACATTTGTCGTGGACAGGCTCGACTTGGAAGCAGTTAGCTTTAGCCTGGCCAAATCGGATTCAAAGTGTTTCGTGGCTTTGACTTCTGACTAATTGTGTAGTCAGAAAAAAGGACAAAAAGTACAGTCGGTAGGTGAAGTTGCTCGCTGATATATATTCTTTTGCTTCAACATTAAGTATTCATGCGAAACACTTACCAATGGATATCGGCTGTCCGTGCCTAGAGCGTATTGTGGATGCCCGCAGCATGTCCATAATGACCGTCTGGCCTGTGAGTTGGATGCCACCGGGAACGATTTTGAGTTGACCCATGCCGTCCTGGAATAGCGAGGTATATACATTGAAGAAGCTAGTGGTCAGTAGATTGCAAGTGGACTGCGACTGTACGTACCGTTGAAAACTCCATCACCTTGAGTATCCACAGGGTCAGCACCAGGTTAGTGATAATCAGAACCGTTAGCAGTAACAGCAATGTGTATAGGCACTTTTTACGCCAGCCGATGAGTCCGAGATACATCTCGATTCCGTCGACGAAGCCACCCACATTCTCGTGCTTAGCCCCAGCAGATGAGCCAGCCTTGCCGCCGCCTGCCACGATGGTGCGATTCCCCCTCTCCACACCTGGCCGCGTTGTCATTATTGTGGCCGTCTTAGCGGAGGAGCAGGCAGTGATGGCACTGCGAGGGCCTCCTTCATTGCCACCGACATTGCTGCGTGTCAAAATGCCCGCTTGCCCGGCTTTGCTCTTTCGCATTTGCTTGGGCGTTGCTCTAACGGCCTGCTCCCGCTGTCCTGTTCCCGCTGGCATTGACATTGTAGTTGCTCTGCAAACTCCGGCATCCACAGCGCTGCCACCGGCCAGCATCGCAATCAATTGATTTTCCTGCTTCAGTCTTGGTCGCGGTGCCTTTTCTCCTGCCTTTTTATTACTTTAGCGATCCGCTTTGTTTCTGTGTGCGCTCTGCGCCGTCCATATCAAAAGCATAGCCGTCGCATTAACCAAAGCTAATCAATTCGTGTATTAAAAAATCAATAGGCCCGTAAACCTGCAAATGAAATCACTCATCAATTTCAATTGTAGTGAGAAGAATATATTTCAATTCAGCAATTTGCAAAAGATAATCAGCGTCCAAGTTCACTTATATATATTTTCTGATGCATCTAAATAAATAGCTATTTATTTGTTTGGGTCACAAGTGTCTTATGTAACTCTCAGTTCGCATTCATCTCTAACAGCTGTAAGACTGAAATGCTCCAGGGCTATGAATGCATTCATGTATTCCGGATGTAACGAGTATGTAAACTAAGAGTGCCGCTGCCAAAAGAGCAAAGAGATATTACATTACACATTACAAGTTTTGATTCAATTCTTGATATTGCCCCGTTGATATGGCTTTGCTGACATCAGTTGTTGGCTTCACACGTGCAATTCTTAAATTATGCATAGCTGTATATCAGAGTATTCACTTTTGCATTCATATGAAGAGAATGTGTATCAGTGGGTCTCGAATATGCAGAGCGAGAGATGAGCTGTGAGAGATGAGAGCTACAGTCGGATATACATAAATACATAATCTGATGCATTCACTTGCATGAACTGCTGCCGACGCTGTCGCCGCCGACAGCCTGGCAAGGTACAAATTTTATGCATTCATTAAATTTTCCGTTAAAAGAAATAAAAAGCGTGTCGGTGTGTCAAATTTACTATTTGCTACTCTGTTCACAATCTGATCTTCAACTGTTCATTTGAAATCGTACCCAGAGAGTTTCGTAGAGCTCCATGGACATACTACAACTGCGAGGTTTCTTTGCATTTGTATTGGAGGTCTCTGGGTGCGACCTGGGAACTAATATACTCGTTTCACCTTGTGGGTTGTGTGTTTTAAATAAACTAAAAATATGAGTTCCCACATTTCGTAAATATAGCCATCGAGTATTACGAAGTAAAATATACACGAGAAAAATATATATTTATAAACTAAACTATCGACTTGGGTTGACTTTCCACTTGCACTGGGCTATATACTTTCAGAGAAGAGCACCCAGTTGAGTCGATTAAAAATAAACCAGAAGTTGAAATGATCTAAATATAGAAATATGTGTATTTGATTTTCTTTTCATGTGGATTTTCATGGCCAAAGTGAGAACAGCGTGAGTAATGAAACACATTTCTGTTGCGCTCAATAAAAATATAGTATTAAATGTGTAGAGATATTTCCTGAGCTATTGAGAGCGGTTTTCTTTTTTATTCCGTAAGTATCTTGCGTTTTCAGCGTGATTTATGGTGTTGCTTTGGAAATACTAATAGATTATCATGAATGTATCTTCAATTCATGTATCTTAATGACTCAGCTGCAGGAAAGTATCATCATATAGCTGTAAGTTCAGCTCTAGCAACGTATTGGCCCTGATAGATGATTTCGTAATTAACGTTGGCCGACCTCAGCTTTTGGCTGTTCTCGCTGTTTTAGCTCACGAGACGTCTGTTTACGCAGTGCCACTTAACAGTTAGGAAATTGTTTATAGATTCCCAAAGTAAATAGAATAATAAACGCCAAATGTTGTGGGCGCATTAATGGCAATAGTCAATTGGCTTTGAAGATTTTTCCAGGCCGCAACGAGCTATTTTTGGGCATTGCATAAGTTCATATTGACGAGCAAACTGCTGGAAATATTTAATTGCAGTACTTAAGTACTTAAGAGCCTAATAACTTTACCAATGTGTCAAATCAAATTAAAGCAAAGGAAATCAATATTAATAAAATTCGCAACAAGGAATCTATCAAATTAAAATATTTGTGGCTTGGGAACAGTCGCTGACCCTGACTGACCGCAGACTAGACGGAAAAAACGAATTAATGAGTTCATGGAATGCAATTAACTCGTATGCCTTTTGAAAAGGATTAACTAATTCCCATTGTGATTAAATGGCATTGGCTGCTTCGTCACTTTTCCCAGCTCAGACGTTGTTCTACCTTCGATACATTCAGCTATCAATCAATCAAGATCTCGATGCAAACAACTTTTTCGAGACAACTCAATGTGAATGTGATCACTTTCACTTACTGAATTTTGTTTGGATAAACAATAAATTTGACTTGGTGTGTGCTTTGCCAGAGTGAGTTCAGTTTGTGTCACAGGCGACACTAGAAGTTGCAGCGGCAGGAAAAGCAACGAAAGAGTCAGCAACTTGGACTTGGCATTGCAGACTTTCTGTCTGTCCGCTGGTCGAGGATAATGTGAGGTCTGCAAGGGGCTTGGCACAAAACGTTTTCATTACGCTCGTACATACATACATTTAGCCATAATCTCGAAAAAGAACTCGGACAAGCAGTCGCACTGACGGCCTTAATGGCGGCCGGGGAACGTGCTCTGTAAGCGGTAACTGGGACCCGAATGCAAATACCCAGCGAGTTGATTTAGTATCTGTAGACAGCCGGTTATTACACGCACTCGAATGGCGAGCAAAAGGTTTCCTGGCCGGAAATAAGGGACAGGGCAACTGTTAGTTGCAGTGGCTGCAAAAGCGACGGTTTCTGGCACGTACGTCCAGCTTTAGTTAAGTTACAGTTATATGTTATGTATGTGTGTCTGTCTGTAGTATATATGTAGTTGCCGCTTAGTTAATGTTGCATGTTTTCGTCTTTGTTGTTGTTGTCACACGTTTTTATTGCCCCAAATGCAGCATATGCTCCAAATTATTTGGCTGCAGTCGAAAGCAGTGGTAGGTGCTGTTATCGTCAGCCCAAGAGCAAATCACAGTGAACTAACGACTCTATATCATCTATATCATATATAAGATCTCAATTTCAACCTTTTGCTGCTATCAAAAATGTCTATGATGAGTGAATCACTTCCTTTATTCTGATAGAAGTTGGTGTTATTACCATAGCCAATAATATTTATATAAGGATATCTTATTCATGTCTGTGCTTATCCCTATATGAAATGAAGAATCCTTAAGGATGTTGGATAAAGATAAAGTTACTTTTATGATATTCAAATGTCTTTTCCCATCTGTTGGTTTTCATGTGGTATGTATAGGTAGGCTTGACTGTAATAGGCAGTTCGCATGTGCGAATGTGCTTGTGTACACACACATTCAGAAGCGGAAACTTGTATAAAGTTGTTCAGAAGTCCTTGACAATGGGCAATTTGAAGCGAAGTGGGCTTATTGCAAGCAATAACTAGAGGGAAAGCCGGCTTAGAGGGGCCAGTGGACGACCAGGAAGACTAGACACTTGACCATTTATTCTTAAATAAAAATAATAGCATTTTCCTGCCATTAAGTTATCAACAACTGCAAACATACATGTTGGCCCCAGTTGATGGGGTCGGGCACGTATTTGCGTACTTGTGGCGATGTCTATTTCGTCCCTATGTAGCGTCGCAGTTAGGCAGTCAACCTCGCCTCATATCAATGCTAGTTTCGTCTTTTTTAGTCTCCCAGTTAGTTGGCCTGTAACGAACTCAAGTCCAGTTGTTGTCGTTACTCTTACTGTCACGAAAATATTTCCATTCTTATCACGCGTAAGGGCGATAAACCCGAAATGGTTTCAGCACGCATTAAGTTTCTACTACAAAATTATTTTTTTCTCCTTGTGAATTCAATTTTTCATTTGTGTTTAACGGTCAAGAAGAATCGTAGTAAAAACTTTTTATTCTCTTTAAAGTACTTTATACCAGCTCGTAGAAATCTTCTTTAAGTAGATCGACTTCAAGCTCATTGAATAATCAATCTCTGTACTCTGAAAGACTGAAGCCCTAATCTTATATGGCACGATCAGTATCAACAGCTAAACTCTCTCTGTCTATAGGGTATTTCTTCTATCTTTTGGGTAGTTATGTTATGTGAATGTTATGTGATATTAGTGTCAGGTACATACCATTCTATTTCGCAAGATTGATCACAGAACTGTTTTCACTTTGCAATGTATTTATAATTTTTCTTTTTCTTTCCCAACAGTTATCGGTCTGAGAGTTGAATTGAATTCATGAATTTTTAATTAATATTTGTTGGATCAAAAGTTCATCCAATTCATACATAGGTATTAGGAGGAAATATACTTTGTAGATTTGAAGAATATTTGGTAAGCAACGATGAGAATTGACACTCAAATTTTAGGTATGTGAACAAAGGATCCGTTTCATACACTTATCTCAACTTCATCATTGGCAACAACAAAACAACAAAAAAAACTGTCACATAAAATGTTGAAAAAAAATTAAACGATGGCGAAGTATTGTGAATCTTGAGAAAGAAACAATTGCTCGACTACGTTTGACCTGGACCACGGCAACGGTGAACTGAAGTCGCGAACGTTTGCAAAGCAACTGACGGCACACTCACTTCTGGTCGAACATCAACACTTCCGTGGCCGCTGTGGCGGCAGCCAGTGGAAATTGGCACTGGCTGCCAGTGGCAGTCGCTGAGGCGTCGTGCCTCCGAAAGCTTTTGCCGAACGCTGTCCAAAAGTTTCACTCAAATCCGGCTCGTTCGCTGGTTCCGGTAGGTCGGGTGCTAGCGGCGAGCATCGGCTCCACTCGGTTCCACTCGGTGCCATTCGGCACGTCGCCTTCGCTGCTTTGTTTACCTTTATTGGCATTCAACACGTGGTTTTTTCAGCACTCAGAATTTGCCTTTGTTTACCTTTTGGCACCGAGAGTAGCCCGTCGTAATCAAACATATGCAATGCTAGTCGCAGTGCAATAATTAACTATTGAGCACTGCATAGATAATTTATGCCGTATTCTATAGGCGAGGTTTGTTCGATACGCAAATACTTTGGACCTTTTCGATGGCACCTTCGGAAAACAGTTCGCAGGTGCCAGATGCTCCGAATGTGAATGAGGCCTCGCTTTTCCTCTAAATGTTGTGAATTAAGTTTTCGTAAAGCAGATAAATTATTAATTGTTGTCATCTGCATGTGTGTGTTTGGGGATGCAAGAGCTTTTGGCTCGTTGGGACAATGAAGTAAAAAAGGGTTGAGTCCTGCGTGCCTTTTTGTCGGTTAGACTGTGTATCTTTGAGCGTGTCTGCAAATTAAAAGCGTTTTCATCTTTGGCCAGAGTTCATAATTTTTGCGCCTTTCATTAAGACCTCTATATAGCACGCATGGGTCGCACACACATTGGTCCTTTTAATTGTTCCTTCCAACAGCTGCTAAAGGGCATTCGGGACCCAGATGGCTGCCTGAGCCTGAACAAGCCGAGGAAGGGTTGGGTTTGGTTGGGCTGGGCTGGGCCGTGCTTGCAAGGATGGAGCAACCGGATTTGGGCCTCAAGTTATGCAGCGGAGATACTTCACTACGTTAGGTACACATACGTATACACAAAATGTTGTAAGCGCCCGCTCCGCAACTTATCTTTTACCTATTGTGAAGAAGGTCGCCCACTGTTTAGCTAGGCATAGTTGACGTAGATGTGGGCGTGGCTTATCTGCCCAGAAGCTTTGCGGAACCACATATCAACCGAAAACCCTTGTAATTGTGCCTTCCTATACCGCTTTACATTTTATTCACAAAGAGCTACACATAGAGCTCGCACCAGTCCACACAGCTGTTAATTGTCCTCCATATCCAAGGAGTCAGCTTGCGGGCACAGTTGGCGTCCTCGACTTTGTGCATTTTATGCATATATAATTTGTAATTTTAAAACTAGTTTTTCGCTATATTTTGTTCTGGTGTGTGACAGGCCACGTTTACTATGTGGAAAAATAATGAGCTTACACTCGAGTCTATCGCAATACGGCAGCCGTTTGAGTTGTGTTTCACTCTGCACCTAAACAAATAAAGCAGGAATAGAAAAAGCCTCTGCTGTTCTCTGTTCATTTTACAAGCATATGCCACATATGTATGTCGTATATATTCATATATTGTTAATTTTGCCATATCCATCTCGGTACACACAGTTTCATTAAATGTGAATTTGTTACGGAATTTGTCCTGTAGAGTGAAGTTGGTATCGATACTTAGAGGTCAATTCACCATTAGCTAAATGAGAGTTGCGTGATTGTAAATTGATTGCAATCAGAAAAACGTATTGTTAGAATGGCCATTAAACATGAATAGGATGGATGGATGGACGGATGGCTGTTCACCTTTGGAGCTCGTTAAAACACTCGGGCTTTCCTTGAAAACGCAAACGAAATCTATATGGACAACTCAATGATTGCTCGCCGCAGCTAAACTTTGTGTGCTGTCAACGCCAAACACCGAACGTCAATATATAAAGCAAGTGGAGACATTGCGAGACAGACAGCCACTCCAGTAGCCGATGAGCCATCTAGCCAGCCAGCCAGCCAGTCCATCAATTGTTTCAACGTGAGTGGGAATAGTTGTCCTTTTTTTTGCTGATGGCATCATCAGCCCATCGGCAGAAAGAGGGAACAGCAGGAACAGAAATAGCATCAACGTCGCCATCGTGCAGAGCTCTGGTCTTTTCTTCCTGTTTCTGTTCCTGGCATTGGCACTGGTAGTGGGCTGCCGAAGCGCATCAAAAACCAACCAACTAACGATCGGCAAAGCGACACGATAGTGTCGGTTCAACAGATGTGTAGAAGTGCCTTGTATTGGGCTCCACCTACAACTCCAACTCCAGCTCCAGCTCCAGCTGCAGTTCAGACGCAGACAGAGGAAGGGGCAGAGGCAGAGCCAGTGCCAGTGGCATTGGCAGAGGCCCAAACACGAGGGCAGAGAGAAATCCCATGAATAATTCCACTTCAATTCCACTTTGTATATTTCATTTTTGTGTTGCATACATCATGACAGCAGCGTCAATGACAGACGACAGCAATTGGCTTTGATAACGTTTGCTCTTTTTTATCATGGCGCGAGTCGGGTCGAAGGATGTTGTCTGGCTGCTCACTCATCGCATTCCATTCCACAACTGGGCCAATAGGCATCATGTACTTATTAATCAACAATAATTCTCGTACCTTTCCCATTTGGGTATAGTTTTTCAGCCAGGCCCGGCACTAGCCCGGCACCAGTTCGACACCAGGTCACATATTTATTTCATTTCTCTCTGTGCACTTAAATGAATTTGTGTGTCAAATTTCGCTCAATTATTCAGTTAAAATGCTGGACAAATCTACTCACCACATTTGCCCATTTGCAAATTGAATGATGGATTTATGAGCTTATAGCCTTAAGTCGTTTGGTTTTTGATCCAATTAAATAGCAGTATATTAAAAATGTTGCCATCAATAAACAAGCGCATGTTCGACAAGGCCCGCTTTACATGTGTATGTAGATGCATTTGCAATCATGGACATGGACATGGACATAGGCAGTTAGTGGAATCGGTGCATCGGCGTGGATTATTCAAATAAAAATAAAACAGAGTCCTTCCGTTTCTGACACACTGTACAAACGCATGCACGGCTGTATATGCACATATGTGTGTGTATTTAGAAGTGTGTTAAGTCAACCGTAAAGGTGCGCGATTGGCGGGCTCACAGGTGTGCAGGAAGCTCTACAAAAAAACTTGAAGAGTTTGCTTACGGCAAATTTATCAATGTGGACTAAAGACGGACGAACAGACGGACAGACAGACAGACAGACAGACAGACAGACGGGAAAACAGTAGCAGCAGCAGCAGCCCAAACACATTTACCAACACCTAGCAGTTGTATATGTATTTGTGTGTGTATGTATAAGTTTTAATTAAATTTATTTATATGGATATCGATCAAATACAAGTGAAAGACTTGCACAGCTTCGACTCTATTTGTTGTCAGCTTAAACAGTATTATTATATTAGAGAGCAGGGAATCTATAGTGAGTGATACTTTGCAAAGGTAGCCAGGAATGGAATGCAGTAACTGGTTTATGTTTACTGTGCATACCTTCACAGTCGGTAATGAAACACTCTAACAGAGAACACGTTTGGTCAGTTAGCCTATCATCAATAATTGTTGAATGTCAAATTTGTATTCTGGTCGAATTTATGATTTATTATAATTACATTATTACATATGACCCTAGTTACTTTAAACTGTTATTATATTGGCCGTTCGTCTGGTTACTGATTTTTGATTTATATAATTGATCCGCGCTTTAACTCTATTCAACTCTCAATGCAATAATTGAAAGCTCTGTATATACAAAATAAACGTTCGATTATCATTTTCCATTTCTGCCTTGAATTTGTGTCTATCTATAAAGCTCGCCTAGGGAGTCGATGGCAACATAACAATAGAGCCACAAGTTGAAACTAAGTGTGGGAGCTTGTTAAGGCTTTGAGCAACTCACGTTAAACTCTTAGTAGATATGATATTTCTGCGTAAGTCGCACTTGAATTACATATCTGTTTATTACATAGCTAGGAAGTACATAGCTAGAAAGTAACATTCGCATATTCTATTACGAGTAAATGCTGGCTAATGAGGAAAATTAATATCGCGCTATATGGGTGCCAGCTTATACATGATATACATAATATACAGTAGGGTAAATAGCAGATTTATGTACACATAAATTCCTCATCACGTTTCGCTTTCCTGCTCAGAGCACATGTAGCCAACGTAGGCAGGTAAGCACTCTTGTATTCAGTTGTCTAAGCGATTTTTGATTACACTTCCGTCGGAAATTATCATATATCCTTCAGCTTGAATAATTTCCAAGGAGAATCGCGACATAGGCTGCTTGTACAGTAACCAACCTACACAGGAGCACACCTGCTCTTATTCGCTTCTCTATGCCTCGGCAGTAATAGTCACTCTTCAAGTCTCATTGTATACCTGCAGACTCCAATGAGGCCTTGAACACAAAGGGTAAAACTCCAAGGAACGAAAGTTTTCGAACTTTCAACTGATTGACTGCAAGTTACTCAGCCTCTGCCAATTATCTTTTTGCCCATTACAATTGCAAGCTGTTGTGCTGTTTTGCCAAAATAGATATTAGCATAATATCAGGACAGATTAAGAGTGAATTCATCATTGGCCCAATATAATGTTGAGTGTATTCTCATTTGCGAAAAGTCTATCTGCTCCTTTCGCTAATTTAGTGGATGTGAGGAAACCAAGCACTTATTCAGACAGTCAAAATACATCCTCCACCCCTCGCCCATCTCTGTTCAACAATCACCGTTCACCGTTCACTCTACACTCTCCCTCTGGCCAGACAGTCGTCTGACCAAGGAGCGCAGAAACCCGACGCTAATTAAAGGCATTTGTTGTAGCATTTTCATTCAATTAATTATTTCGGCTATCAACGCTGTCAATCTTTTTATCAACAACAAATCTGGCAAGACCGTACCACAGTAGCTGGGTAATCGTATAGTCACTGAAAACTTATTTGTTTTGGCAGCTTGAGGCCAGCAGCTGGCGTTGAGCAGCGGGCAACATCAGTAAGACCTCTCAACGGGTGGCTGGCTTGGCATTCTGCTAACAATGCCTTTGTTTTTGCCTCTGCTTTGCCTCTCTCTCTCTCTCTCCCTCTCACTCTCTCTCTCTATTTCTCTCTCTCTCTCTCTGTATCTTTCCTTAGCTAGTGTAGTTGCACTTGCTCGTAGTTCAAAACAGTCCGTACTCCTTTGTTAAACGTCTATCAGCCGTCAGCCGAACGTCTATGGCTGATGGGTATAAGAAATAATAATAGCCTTGGATAATTTGTATCCTCCAAATGTATTGCTCATCTCGTCTGCATTCCGGAAGGAAGCCAAGGGATTCAATGAAGAGCCACAGAAGTAAGTCCTTATGAGAAGTGAACATATATTGTTGACCAACTTATAAATCCCATTTCTAAACGATTTTCAATTGGAGACGGGCTGGTGTGTTGGTTGCGGTTCGGAGCGACAGGCTGTTAACCTGGTCAAGGTAAGGTCCTCAACATTGCACATTCAATATCAATACAAGGACCTCGGAGGAAATAGACTCTGCTTCCTTAATGACATACATGTGGAACGAGCCTTTCACAGGCATATTTTCAGTGAGCCCTCTCAATGTGGCCAGTGTGAAAGGTGCTACTGACCCTTTTATGCAAATATTTTTACAAAAGTGGCTAAGTACATAAATGTTTATCGTGCCCTCTCAGAGCCGTCGACTCTGAGCAGCCACGTGCTGCTGCCGCTTGTCTATGGCCGTTGGCTGCTGTGGTAGAGAGGCAACAGAATTCGAGTTTTACATAAATGCTTTGCTTTGGTGGTTGGCTGGAACTCGGCTTAATGTCCGCATTTAAAGAGACATATTAAAGTGAAATATGTTTTGCATTGGGAGTGAAGCCGACTGGAGTTGTGGTGTTGACTGCCAGCTCGTTGTCGGACCAACGCCAACAGTGATGCCAGTGCAATCTAGATTTGAGATCGGAATCGTAAAACCGGAAATAAAACAGGAAAATTAAAAACGTACAAAAGGTGAAAAATAGAGAGGAATGCAGGCAGTTTGCAGTTTGCGCAAACAGATAGGCGGTAGGCAGACAGACACGCTCTAAGAGAAACATTGAGCGCCTGGCAGGCGAGGAAGCTGGCGAAAACACAAAAGCAAAAAATATACAACTCCGAGGCCAATATGTAAAATGAAAACTGAAAAAGTAGCGGTGGGCTCGAAAGCGTTAAATCGGCCACCTCACCTGCCGGCGCCCTCACCTGCTGCCGCCTTTGCCTCTCCCGCAAGGGCATCGACTGTTGGGCCCCGGCCCAAGCCCAGTCACATGTACAGACACAAGCGCAGACACACACTCAGGCTGGAAGGCACAGATCGAGTCTGATTAAAGTTGCCACACATGCACCCATCAGGCACACATCATGGCATTTTTAAACAGTAGCTCCAAGTCTTCCTCCCATAATGTTTGACGTCAAATGTTGTTTTATTTCGTTGAACCTACCCCTCTGAACTCGACGTGTCGATCCACTAGGCCTTATATTTAGGATCCAAATATATATATTAGCACTTTTCTATCCACTGACTTACTGAGGTGGTAGCTAACACCTAGGCAAATCTTAAAAAACCTTTAAAATAAAAGTGCCTAAGCATCAGGCATGTCATGCACTGACGGCAAGGACAGCCAGAAAACGTTCATAGAGGAGATAGGAAAACAATTACTTAAAGAAATTCTTCCAAGCCATTTGTACGAAATCCCCAAACAAAGGTACTTGCTGCCGTCAAACTGCCTGAAAGCACATTCCATGCCTGTTGGCTGCCTGTTTGCATGGCGGCTCTAGAAGAAGCAGCAAAACTTATAGAAACGCCGTGCTCGCACCACACAGCCAACTTCGAAAGTAAAATCAAAGTCAATCATGTATAGAGGAGCTGGTGAAAGACCCGTTTCAGACTATGGGATACCCTCTAGCCTGTATTATATTATATGACATGATGATATCCTAGCTATGCTTAAGGAGCTCGCTGGCCTCATCTAACATGCATAATTCCCTTGCATCGATTTTCTAAGGGTAATGAAATTAAAAAAGGCCTGAACTATTAGAGTGACTAAGTCTAACGTTTACACGATTCAGATAAAACGTGAAAGTGTCGGGGACCACAATTAGTTATATGCAATTTGTATTTAGTCATCCTCTGATGATTCTCTTCACAAAATCCAATTGGGGTCCCAAATACCTTTTATTTTATTTATCCGCAATGCATGCACATGTGCAAATGTGTGTGTGAGTGTGTGTGTATGGAAATTATAAAATCGATTCAAGTTTCCACTCAATTACCCGTCACTGTTCAAAATACAGAAGTAAGGTGTCACCATTGTCTGTTTGAATTTGTTTGTTTTTATACCCTGATCCCATTGAAAATGGGAAATCAGGGTATAATGGCTTTGATAAAATGTATGTAACAGGCACAAGGAGGCGTGGCAGATACCATAATCTAGTCGATTGAGCCCTGTCCTCATCTCAGCGCATTGCGATGGTCATTGGAATCTTGATGTCGTAATGTCTGTGGAAAATATTAAAAGGGTGTCTTCAAGTCGGGCACCCCGACTAGAGATGTCTTACTTGCTTTTTTATTATTTGCAAAAATAGCTCTGACTAGAGAAAATACCACAGAAATAGAGGGATAGGGAGCCGGAGAGAGAAAGAAACACATAAATTGGGTTAACCTCAATTAAGAAGCGAAATGCTGAAACTCTTAATTGGTAAATATTTGAATCTTTCAGTGAAGTTAGAAAGCTACAGGTAAGAAATGATATGTTTTCCAGCTTTTGCTTACTATTGCTAGTCTGATTGGGATTTTTGTTTGTCCAAATTAGTCTGTTGTGAAAGCTAGGAGGTTGATGATTTCATTATTCATCACTCACGTGCGTATTTATCGAACAGTTGTGGCATTATTGAATGCATCTACCCAACCTGACTGGTATGCTGATGATGATGATTTAATTTCTTGCGGATTCCATTGACCATGTGGCAGCAGGAGAAATGGATTTCAGGCATGTCTGACATCAGAATGACTATTAAAGGAACACAGCTCGTCAAAAGGTTGTGGTAAAAATCTTTTTCATTGATTATTTAACAAGTTCTTAAGTGGTTTCTTAAGTACAGGAAAAACTTGCCGCTAATATGCGATTAAGTCAAAGTAGCCGCAAGAAAGACGAAGTATATGTATTCGTGTGAGATATATATGTATATATATATATATATATATATATATATATATATATATATATATATATATATATATATATATATATATATATATACATGGTATGTATGTGAGTGCCTTTATGTGACTGAGTCTTCCTGCGTGCAGTTAACGCAACTAGGCAGAGAGAGAGTGAGAGAGAGAGAGAGAGAGAGAGATGAGAGATGTGCAGACCCATAGAACCAAAGTGAATTGATGAAGCGTTTTCGAAAACTTTTGTGGGTACTTTCGAGCTGTACACCCATGAGCCTGTGGGACGGCGCAATTTGCAAGCTAAATTGCACGAAGCAAATAATAAAAAAGTTAAGACTGCTACCGCGACCCATGCAAAGTTACAACAACAACAAGAAGAAGCTGTGAAAAAAAAGTTGGAAAAAGGTCAAAAGAAAAGAACTTAGATGGGATAAACTGGCGTGCTTAAGTAACTCAAATGGTATTCGCTTAAAGCTTGGAGGTTCGCACTGCCTGCAAACGGAAATAAGTTCAAGATGAAGTTGCAGAAGTCAACAGCGAGCAACACTCGAATCAGACATTTGTTTGTGTCTGCGTGCAACGGGTTTTGTCGATGAGTGATTATGTTTTCAGCAGCTGTTACCAGCTGGCTGGTTGGCTGGTTGGCCTAGCCAAACTTCAGATCCAGCTTGGCTTAGTTTCAAATTTGGTACAACGTCGTAGCATGGGATGTGCGTACACTCACTATTCTATTGCTTGACCGTCGCGACGTAATTGTGCTTTCCACAGATAGATTCACAATTGGCGTTGCTTCAATAGATCATTTAAAATTGTATGGGGTATGGGATCGAGGCAAGCTTTCCTCACATTAGGTATTCAGCATACAAATATGTATGTATGTGAGTCCGCCATTATGTAGCTGTGAGTAGGGAATGCTAATAGCGCGTTTTAGTCAGGGGACAGGGACAGCAAGAACATCGTAGCCATGTCGACTAGGACAATAAGAGCAGCATTGAAATAGAATTTCCGGCTGTAGCGCAAAAAAGGCAAAAGAAAATCCCAGCGTAATGCAATTTTCATTTTTCTGGTCACGTACGAAAAGTAAATCAATTAAGTTGTCATAAATTGTACTACTGCTACTGCAGCTGACGACACTTAGCCGCTCTCGCATTCGCACACGCATTCGTC
This sequence comes from Drosophila hydei, assembly GCF_003285905.1. Taxonomy (NCBI): domain Eukaryota; kingdom Metazoa; phylum Arthropoda; class Insecta; order Diptera; family Drosophilidae; genus Drosophila; species Drosophila hydei. The sequence goes on along the minus strand of NW_022045716.1, from coordinate 89,408 downwards.
ACCATAACGCGCCACCCAACCATCCAACCGCTCAACCACCCAACCACCCAGACACCCAATGACCCAACCACCCAACCAACCTCATCGGCGTGGTGTTTTCGTTCATAGCCATCTCCATCTCCATCTCATGGTTTTACATCATCCCTGCAATGTTTTTGTCACTCTTATTTCATGTTTTCTCTATTTGCACAGCAAATTGAGCGGTATTTGTTTTTACTTTCATTTCTATGCATTTGTGTACGCATTCAAAGACACCAATAAACGGAAAAAGCAAATCGACCAACGGCAAGCTGCAAAAAGGACATGCATGTCCCTCTTATCCGGTTTTTTCTTTCACATTTACAATATATATAACAATTCGGATTGGGTTGGCATATCCTTAAGTCCAAATATTTCTTATTCTACCCATTATACTAAAGAAATTTGAACGCTTTCAGCAGGTAAAGCTTCTGTTGCCTGACGAGAGACACGTTGACTCAACCCATTATATTGTAATTTTATGTTTGATAGACTAGTAAGGGTATCTTCAAGTCGATATGATTCGATTTGCTACAGAGTTTATTGTTTTAGCAGCCATTTTAAGTAAAAGCGCGATGCGAATATAAATGTTGACCATACCAAAGGCAAAGTTAAAGTGCCACTTAAAGCATAAGGCCTTAATGTTGTCGTCTGAGTGAGCATGTTCAAAAGAATAGGTAAACTATATGCTATACGGAATAGTTCTAAGTACAATGACCAGTTGATGTTGAGGTGTCTACAAACTCGAGCATCTTTCAGTTATAATTGGCATTTAATATAATCATCGTACAGTCTACTGCGAGGCTGTGACGGAGAAACAAGCATCTACCATCTAGGCAGCCCGCAATTTCGTTAAGCTCAAAATGATTGCGTATAATTCGGACGCATTTAGTGTGGAGTATCTGGCGGGCAAAAGGGGCAACTGCGAGAGGGCAAAGAGGGCTTTTGCTACTTATTTTTATGCTAGCTAGCACTTTGCAACCGCAAGGGGCTTTCGCGTTCATTTCAACAAGGATTATTTACTGCGCGAAAGATTCAATAACAATTTTCAAATGGGAGTAATTTCGTAAAGCTTGAGTCGTAGATAAGCTAAAATAATCTCGCATAAGGCGAAAAGTTGGGCTCCTCAGTAGCCGGCGCCACGCGTCGCCGGCAACAATTGGCCAAAGCAGCTTAAATACAAGAGACAAAAGGAAATAATATAAAATAATGAGAGATGCTGGTTCGCGAAGCCTCATCTCTGGTCACTTACCCACTTACTTAGTTGTTCCAACCTTGCTGTGCTCAGTTAACAATAAAGAGACTAAGCTCGATGATTCTATAAGCATAATAGTTTGACTTCTATCATATGAAACATTGATATCGCAGCCGCAAAAATGTGAACGAAAAAGCTTCGTAAAATATTAATGCGAATTTGAATGTGAGTACAAATTTTGGTCTTGCTAAGTAGAGCTCAAACGGTTCCAATCATTATCCGGACATATTCCTAATGGGGTGGTTATTAAATCAATTACCATTCCCTCCAGCATAGTCTTGTCATGCTGCTGCTGGTGTTGTCGCCTGACTGTTGTTATCTGTTTTTGTTTTTCGGAACGAGGGAAATGAGATTTCATGATCATTGCACATCTCAATTCGGGGTGTCATATGCACGAATGTGTGGCTGTTGAGCTAATTCGAACCACTTGCCCGTGCACGAGAAGTGTCAGCGTTGGCTGTCACTCTACATCGGCCACATATCGTGTAATTGTGTTCATTGGAGGAAATTAGCTGCAACATTGTGTCGGATCGGCTGTGTTTTCTTTGCGCCTTTTCGGCCAATCACATCTTGCAGTAATTGACACGGACTCCTCACACCTCACACCTCGCACATCGCACAGCGACGCACTGCATTTAAAATGCGCCATGCATGAGGAAATCTAATAATTCTTTGCCAACTGTCACTCCATTAGCACCAAATCCGACGGAACGGGCAAGCGCCACGCCTCGCCACGCCACGGCACAGCACGGCCCGGCACTTTTGTGGTAGGGATATAGAGTGGGTGCGTGGTCTCTATGCAGTACAACGGATAGCGCTAGCCATTTCCTGGCCAAAGGCAGACGAGCCAGCGCGGCAACTGCTTTAAATTTTACGCTAGATCTGAGGTTAGAAACATTATGTACCAAGCAGTTATTTTGCTTGGGCTCCACATGTTTCTGCGAGTGTTTGTGTGCGTGTGCGTGTATGTGCGGGAGACAGATTGTATGGGGTGACGTGGTGCATCGATCCTTCAATGTATCTGCCCGCTCGTCCAACCGCCCGTCCGTCCGAGTCGGCGACTGTGTCTCCGCGTCTGTCTGTACTTGTGCCTATGCATGTATGTACACATATATGTACAGTTCGAGGATTGGCGATTTATTTTACACAAGTTTTAATTTCCGGCAAATTTCCTAGTTCAATTTCCCCTTTGAGAGCTACCGTTGCGCCACACAGTGAAGTCATCCACTCACCTCGCCCCTCTCAAGGCGTCAGTTTAGTGTGAATATGTGACCTTTTTTGGTTTACGAGAAACTTACTATCTGAATCCATACGATGGGCAAAACAGACTTGAATTGTTCATATAAGAGCGGCTATGCGAGTATATACCACTTAATATTTTACAGTTGTGTTCATAAAAATAGTAGTGCTTCAAATGTTAGTTTTTCTAGTGGCAAAAACACGTTTTAATGAATAACAAAATATATTATTCTTAGCAAGATTAAGATTCGTTTCAAATTGTATTGCGTTTATTACCAAATTATGTTGTCCAACACTAAGTGCTCAGTCACGCTACTATTTTTATGAACTCAGCTGTATAGAACAGCACAGCAGCTTGTGGTACTTGGAGCCCAACGCTATGCAATGGCAATGCCAACAATTTGGGATAAATTACGCTAATAAGGAATAGGCGAAAGCTAGTCCACAAAGCACTAAGCTGAAACAGAAAAAATCACCAAACCTACTATGAAGATTGTGAAATTGCTTTCCATTTTAGGTGTTGCAGTAAAATCACTTTTTGACAATTCAGTCCAGTAGTTGCACAATCGCAAACATTTTGTCCGAGAGCGAATGCTGAATTGAAAATGCTATTGCTGCTAAGCTGGCAGCAACCAGGGGAAATGAAAAACAGCCTTTAGCGACTTGATCTGGTAAAAAATCATTGGATTCCACTCACACAGAAAGGCAGCGAGGTCCGTATGAAAAAACCTACAGAAGCAAACCAAAAATAGAAAACATACCAGAAAAGGTGCTCGACAGGAGAATATCCTCTACCAGGGAGATGTTCAGAAGCCCAACATATTTGAATGATTGAAAAAAAAAATTTAATAACTTACAAGTTTCTCAATAGACTGTGTCTTACATTTAGATAAGAAGGAAATATGAGCCTGACTCACCCTTGGACTGACTGTTGGCCCTGCTAATATACTAATGCTCTACATTTTTCTGAAACAACTGTGAGTACAGGGTATCAAAAACAATTTGCTTCCAATTGACGGCAATCATCGACTGACTGGCTGGCAGGCTGGCTGTCATTCCAAATCAGTTCGATGTACTGCAGTTGGTGCACCCCGAGCTTGATGATTGTGGCCTTTCATTTAATCTGTTATAGAAGCACTTTGTCGCTCCATTTCTCGCGCCATCACAAATGTGACGAGATTATTAGTAAGCTTTTGTGTTTTCATGTTACTTTTCTGAACTGACCAGTGGCATATGAACATGTACATTGTTCGTCATAATGTTGTTTGCTAATTTCTATTTTCCCATTACACGAAACGCAACGACTATATGGACCCAAAAAATCACTAAAAAATCTGAGAAATATTGAAAAAATATTATTTATTTTCTTGGAAATTACAAATTCTTTTAAACCAAGTATGAAAGCTCAAGTTGTGATACCCGAGTAGGAGATAACCTGACCCTGTGCTATCTGCTTTTGGCTTGTCACGTGCCTTAGCATGTTGGCCAAACGTTTTCTTTAATAACTGTTTTTCTTAACGGACTTCAATTTGATCTACATATTCTATTGGAGTAATTGTCAGCTTAGTAAAAATACAAATTCCTTCACATATTGGCTCTATTGTTAACTGAAATGCATACAACTGTATGCGCTTTGTAAAATTAAACCTACGTAAGTTAGGGCTTAAATATATTTTTATCTCTCACTTTCATGCCATCGAGAAGTTGTTATGTTGTAAATTAGTCACATCCTGCAAAGTAAGGCTGGAAGAGGCGCCTCGCCATTTTAAGTGTATATAGTATTATCAGTCGCAGTATCAGCATCAGTATCAGTATCTGCACCCAGGACGCAGTTAACGGGCAGCAGTTGCAGTGCACAAGCGAAAGCCGATAACTTTGGCCATAATTCATCTTGTGTGGGCTCCAAAGACCTTTCAACTACTGCTCAGTTGCCAAATATGGCTTTTTGCTGGCTGTTACAACTATGTTGTTTGGATGGCGTCTGGTGTCTTTATAAGTTTATATTTCTGTCTTTTGCGTGTCTAAATATAGTACATGCCCGAGCTAGACGTTGCAGTTTCAGCTGCGAGGGTAGGCTGCAAAGGCAGCCTAAAGTGACTCCCATTCGGCCGTGACTAATGCTCGACTCTGCCACTGTTCCACTGTTCAAGTTGAGTAGCGTTGTTCAGCTCAGCTTGTTTCAATTTTTCTTTGCTGCCATAGTAGTTGGTTGGCAGCGAGAAACAGATTGTTTGCAGCAAACAAGCGAGTAACAGTAGCAGTAACAGTAAAGGAAAAACTGCCGATTCCTGCACATTTTCTTTAGCTGTTTGAACTTCCTGCACCAAAGTCTGATCTGGCAGCAACAGCAGCAGTAGCGGCAGCAACAGCAACGGTACATGCTCTCTTATTCGCTGATGGTGTAAATTTCTTGAAAGTTGCAAACTTGTGCATTGTTGTTGCAGCTTAAGTTATTGTTGCATTGAAAGTTCAATGTTCCGTTTTACTGTCCCTTGGAGGCTTGTGGCAGGCAGCTGTCGCTGTTGTTAACCTCCACGGCTGCTCCGACTCGAAAATCGACTCGTCTCCGTAACCCCTCCTGGATGCCAGCATTGGCTAGCATAAATCATACTCTGCAGTTAAATTAGTTAATAAATCACAAAATAAATAGCTCTGCCTGCCTGCTATAAGCAATCTATTTTATTCAACCGAAAATATGATTAACTAAGGCCTAGTATTTGGCCGCAAGAGTCGGTACCTTCTACATAGCTAACTGCAATAGTCCTGCATCTAGATCTCATCACGCTTGCAGTCAGATATAACTGATGAAACTTCCATGTTTGATGAACTGTTTGTGTTTTATGAGTTTTCAGTAATGGTGGGCACCTATTATTGAATTGAGTATATTTAACTGCAATTCGCTTTTTTCGATACGTGCTGCCTCCAATCGATTTCAATTAAAAATAATTTACAAATAAAAGTTGTGGTGAAAGCAGGGTTAAAAGCTGCACACGCAGAGGCTGTAATGGAGTTATTTGATTCGTTTGATATGGCAAAGCCATAACCCATCCTCACTGCTCATCTCTCATCATCTGTCTGCCCGTCCGTCCGTCTATCTATCCGTCCGTCCGTCTGTCTGTCAGCCCGTCCGTCCGTCCGTCTGCCTGTTTGGTATACGTTTGTCGATTTACATTACAAAATTGTTGTTTATATACGCACAGAGATCAGGATCTGTCCCAGTCCATTTATCTACCATTTATAGATACAAATATACACACTGTATATATTTCTGTCTGTATATATTCAGGCACACCGATGTACTTTGATGTACAGACAGACAGACGAGACGATTACATTGAACCGCTTTTGAGCGAATTTTTCAAAATATTTGTGAAAAATATTTCGCATTCAAATGGATTGAAACGCACAAAAACAAACATTTACGTACTATCTCTGCACTCGTTTCATTTAATTTTGTTTGCAGGCAAAGTCCATGCGCCGCAATGTTTGCAGCGGAGCATTTCCGTGGATAGTGGAGCATTGGAATGCAATTGAGTGATATGGTCGAACGTGGCAGCAGATAATCTTCGACTCAGACACACATATAGTAGTTGTCCGTGCTCGACTTTTTCCATCAAATTCGTGGATTGCCGTGGATGCCGACGCGTCGGTGCTTCTTGTAAGTCCGGGCCGCATATTATCGGAGCATAATCTCGATCCAATTTTCGCAAGTGTTTTGTGGGATTGATTATATCATAAAACGTATGAAAAATTAATATTGCAATCGGAAAAATTGTTAAGCTCATATTTGCGCATCAAAGACAATTTCCCGCTTGACTCGAACTCATGCTCGAACTCGACTCGAATGCCTTTCGACAAAAAAAGAGAATAAATATTTATTCTTTGCTGAAAAGTTTTTAAGCCGCATACGGCATAGGGCAGAGGGCGAGATTGGGACATTCTTTAAATTCTAAAGGAATTTTTAATATTTTAATGTGCACAAAGGACACAGAGCGTAACAGAGGAAACAAGAACAAAACGTAAAGTTGCCAAAAAGATGTTCCTTAAATAGTCAAAATTACGGGTGAGTGTTTGGCGTTCACATGGCGTGGACATTAGAGAGCAGAGTCACAGTCACACCCACAGCCACACACACACATACACACTGTCGCACAGAGCAGCAAAATTATTTTGCAATAAATTTTGTGACATATTTCCATGAATGTGAAAAAAGTTGAAAGCAAAGGAAAGGAAAGGACACTGCAGCGATTCTGGCAAGCATAAAGGAGAAGACTTCAGACAGGTAACAGCTGGGCGGACCAGTGGGCGTAGGCGGTTTCTTGTTTGTCAGATTGCTTCTCACGGAAAGACATTCAGACACATAGCAATATATATATTAAATACACATCAGTGCTAAGTAATAGCAACTTAAATTGTCTGCGAAAATATCTACCACGACGAAATAAAAGCAAATAAAATCTGTCACTAAGCGCCGAAGCCGAGCGGCACGAAGCAATCCAGCTATATGCGGCCGTGACTTTATGACGTTTTGATTTATATATTATTGAAAAAGTTTTGTCACAGGCACAGAAAAAATCACGCGCTAGTGCCAACAATCACGTAGGTGATAGCTTCAAGACTCCCCCGTTTCCTACTCCCACTGCCATTCTTACTTCTAGACACGCCCAGAATTCTCATAAATAATTTTTAGCCAAAAAGCTTGAGTGAACCGAGCACAGGAGCTCAGCAATGGAGTGAAATTAATTTTTGATGTGCGCTTGCCAAGGCAATCGTGTGCCGCTCGATGTGCCCTGTAAGTGATATCAATATTTCAAGCTCCATTCGCATAGCTTGCAAATTAGAGCCAATGCGGTGCCCAGCCCTGGGTTGGGGCAGAGTCGACAGCCTCAAAAAAGTTTGGTTCAATTGATTTGACGATGGCTTCGGCGCCAGCTCCCTTCAGGGAGGCTACGCTCTGCATTGGGCAACCCCTCTCGATCTGCCAGTTGTTTTTGGTATGGAAATTAATTAAAAAACTTTTTAATCAGCCTTCGATGTGTCAGCGTTCCACATAAAAGACTTCAATTGGCGTTTCTTTTCCTCTCGCTCTTCCAAGTATCAACACTATTTGGCTGCAAGCTCGATTAACTTCTACGAATCATATAGACTGCTAGACACAATATCTGATATGCAACTATATCTGAATGGAAATATAGCTGCTGACTTGTTGTTGTCTCTAAGTTGGATGTCTTACAATAATTTCAGTAGCTAGACTTACAGTTGCCATCTGTAGGAGTTTCAAGATTCGAGTTTCCAGTTTCGATGGAAAGCCAAAAGGCGCTTGCATAAAACCAATATGCTTTGTGCTAGTGCTTATGGAGCACCTTTTACTTTTTCGCATGAGCTTGTATGTCAGGGGCTGTGCCATGTGTTCGTTGATAAAAAGTTTTAATTTATGTCAAAAGCTTTTGCCAAGAATTTTAATATGCGCACAATTTTTGCAAAGTTGTCTTTGTCACTTATGTACTCGGGTGTCCCTTCCATCCTAGCAGACTGTTACTGCCACGAGCTTTCGAATTCCAAGCCATCGAATTCTTTGGGACAGCGCAGTGAATATTGCAGTTCACGTTAAGTTGCCTTCTTCGTTGCTCCTGAAAGAACAAGTGAAGGTAACTATGTTATAAAAATATCTAAACTGAAACTAAAATATATTTTCTGTGCTCTTCTCTGCTCACTCAAAACCAAATCGTTGAGACCCTTATGAGAATTCAGCTGCTGTTTTAGCAAGTGGAACTCAGTTCTATTTCTCTTCGTATTCAGACTCTAATACATACGAATGAACAGTAAGGAACCACTAACCAACAGATATTATATAGAGTAAGTCTATAAGAATAGGGATCAGAAAAACAGTCAAATTGGAGGGTGAAAAAGACTGAATCTTAAGTGTCATTAATAAAAATCAAAAAATAAAAATGAAATAGGAAAACAATGGAAAAATTGATCGAAAATGACTAAAGAATAAAAAGTAAAAAATAAATTATTACGACGATTAGTAATACGGAAATATTGTTAGCCTAAGATCATGGCAATTGGCAAAAATAAATAAATTTGCCAACACTCTGAAGCCCGACCCATATAGAGTCTGGTACATCCTAAAAGCTATCGATAATCATATCGGAAAACCCCACAGTTTTGGATTCTTTTAAAATAAGAGTGTTTTAGACTGCTCAGCATACAATGTCTGTAATTTATCACTTATTTAATAGTGGTTAGTTATATACGGTTACATGGAAAAGCTTTTAAGCTTTACAGTGCAGAATCTGTAAGAAAGTCAAGCTTGCTAGGCGCATGTATTCATAGACACATCTTGTACAAGCTTGTGGTCTTGGCTTTTCAAGTTTCCAACCCGCTTCACAAACCCGCTTTAAGCTTTCAGTTGCGTTCATGAATATGAATAGTTAAGGCTGAAACCCTTAAGCTTTTGTAGTAGCTTTCACAGCTTTGACAGCTTTAACAGTATTGACAGCTTTGAGTATTGAAAAAACATTCACCAAAAACATATCTTAGACTGTAACGAATATTTTCGTATTGTATGAAAGTTAAGCTTACTAGGCGCATGTAGTCATAGACACATCTTGTATAAGCTTGTGGTATTTGCTTTTCAAGTTTCCAACCTGATTCACGAACCCGCATTAGGCTTTGACAGTAAAAATGATTTTGTCTAGACTAACAGGTTGCGTTCATGAATATGAATAGTTAAGGCTAAAACCCTTAAGCTTTTGTAGTAGCTTTCACCGCTTTGACAACTTTGACAGTATTGACAGCTTTGAATATTGAACAAACATTCCCCAAAAACATATCTAAAACTGTAACGAATATTTTCATATTGTACGGGGAAACAGAAACTAAAATGGATTTTCAAAATCAGGAGAGTTCAATAATTGAATCTAGCAGCTCAGCAGATTCTAGCGTAGAAAATTTTACCAAAGATAATGCTGTATATGCCCAAGATGTGGACAAACCGGCTGCTGGTACATCCTCATGCAGCATTATAAGTGACTTTGCACATCTTCGCCCACGAGGTGGACTGCGTGGCAAGTCATATTGGCGCGACGTGATTGACGAGGTGGAGTTTGCAGTGCACTGCGTTTCGGAGCCTCGCTTACCTGTAATCGACTACTCACTGGTCCTGCCGCCACATCTACGCGAACGAGTAAAGCAGATACAAGCCTACGATTACTCAACTTCAGATGATGTTGTTTTTATTCGGGACGAGATGCGCGAGGAGCGGCCGCACGACTATCAGATAGCGAGTGAGGACAGTCGAGAGGAAGAAGGAGCTCCCCTTGTAAGTAGTAAATAGTCATTGATATTGGATAGCTGATATGCTTAAAAAAATGACTTTTTAGATAACGGACCGCAAGAAAGTGGAAGAACACTTTAGCGAAAGCCAGCACTCGGACATAGTGCGCATGGATCATGAATTCGAAAAGTTCGATCTTAGGTTAGATGAACCAGTAGGCCACACCCATCGTAGTGTCGACAAGACTAGCTGGTATGCAAAGTTTTTGTGTGCCTCTCGAGAGGAGCGTGTCTGTTGGGACTCTCGAGTGGAACGATCCAAAGCAGGCGATTCTGCGTACACGCTTGACGAACAGGCAGAGAATCTAATGGATGCGGTAATTAGTACCTATTAAGATTGTCTAGCATTGACCTTAATCTAAGCTATGTAACAGTCTGCCGAACGGTTCATTCAGTGGCTCAATTCTATCGGTACAATGGACACGTCTATGACACCAGAGAAGGTAAAAAATTTATTTTCCATCAAAGGCGATCGTACGCTCCTTGCGTCGGTCAAAACGGATCCTAAGGAGGTGAACGCCATAGCACAGACAGTTGCCGACAAGTGGAACAAGCCTCATGTAAGCTCTCATATAGAGTCAACACGAAACCGCTTTTAATTATAAAAATCGATGTATTTCATAGATGGCAATCGAGCTTAAGTACGAGAAACACATCAATAACCATGCAATGCGCGAGACAAAAAAGCCGCTTCTTAGCGCCTTTGGTCGCACTGTACCTCAAAAGGATCGACCTTGGATCAAGCGCTCCGGCGATAAGGTCATCGAAACGGTCTACCCCAATGATCTTCTCACACGCGAGAAGATATTCAAAGGCATTACCCATCTTCGCAGCACCACTGCGCTTATTGACTTTTACTTAAACAATCCAAAATTGGCACGCCCTCTTTACTTACTCGAGGGCGGAGACTTCCAAGAAATGAAAACAAGCGAATCGGTGATGGAAATACCGCTTTACGAGCATCTGGGACTGCGCTACTAACAGCAGACTCCGATCTAATTTAACTAATTACTTTTTTGATGGCTACAGAAAATCAATTAAGATTAAATCAAATTTATAGTTTCATGCAAGTACAAGAACTTAGTTAATGTTAAAAATAAGTAGTTAAATGCGAACAGACAAAAATATATCAACTTGGAATGCACTTGCCACATTTTGTGGTAACCTGTAGAAAGATTACTTTTTCTTTTGAGGTTACGCATATCAGTCAAAGTATTAAGAAAATCTGATAGCTTCAGTATAGTGGTATAAGCTATTAAAGACATTTAAGCTTTAAATAAGTAAAACTGCTAGTCGCAAATGCCCGAGACGGAGGTACTCCGAATCCTACGAATAGTTTATCAAACGCTCAACGCTTCTGCTGCGCTTGGGCTACATTTATGGGCTTTACTATGGCCAATGAACGTAATAATGAGACCAACATTACTCTCATGCACATATCTATATTTATATATTTTTTTAATTTTCGTCCCGATCAAGAATATATTTACAAATAAAAAATGAAAACTTATTGACATTTGGATAGTCCTGCTTCGTTTCCAATGTAATGTTAATGGTTTCACTCATAATAGGAGCCCTTCTCTTGCTTTTATCATAAATATGTAGAATAGTAGAAGCTGTTCTCAGAGTGTTTAATACACGCATAAGTTTGACATGGGAATATTAAAGGCATTCAATTTAGCTGCTAGAGTTTATGCTATGGTAATGCTAACCTTTTTATGCTCGTTCAAAAAGCGAAACGACTGTATGGGTGTTGCGGTCGGTGTCCAATGCATTTCGCTGACATTTAACCTATAGACTTTCAGATTTAAAAACTATATATATAGAATATATATAGCATAGGCGTCCATTGGTGGCAGAATCTTTGACCTGTAGTGCTGTATCACTCCCAACATTCTCCATTCTGTTTTCAGATAATGGATGGTCGAGCAAGTATTATGCAGTCGGTTGGGTATGCCCGGTCGCAATTCGTTGTATCAGATATACTAGTTCGATTGGCATGTAGCTCTGCAAATATGTCTTGCTTAGCGTGAGTACGCAGAGCAGAGGCTTTGTGGTTGGACAGCAATGAGTCGGAAATCAAGAGGTTTCCCGCCTATTGAACAGAGTTGCTTCTTCGTCGATTTAAGTGACAGCCGTCGTCATCATCGTGATAGAAAGCTTTTGTGCACACAACCAAATGAGTTTCAGCATGACAGTAATCAACAAAATTAAACAATTTTCGCTCCCATCAACGGAGTACGGAAGGAAATACTGTCTTGCATATGTCAGTGAATGGAAGTAGAGTGCTTTGAGTATTTTGCAGATAGAATGTAATTAAATAAAGGGAATTAGATATTTTGCAGTTCATTGAAAACATTTGGACTCGAACGACGGACACAACTGATTGACAAGGGTAACAAAGTTCACGGACAACGTGTCTACACTATTCCGCTTGCCAATGCTTCACTGGCTTGCTGTAGTGACGACGTCTGCCATGTGGCATGCTTAGCTGCCACCTAGCAGAGCGCTCAGCCTGACACGTCTTCTGGGTATTGGTTGAATGGCTTGCCACCGTGTATTTTGTCACAGGCGAAATGGATGTGGGCCCAAAGACTGACGACTTGGTGTGGTCACTACTCAACGATCAAAAGAATAACCGAGTTGTGGTTAATCAAATAATCAAAATGCATTTATCCATAATATTCTCTGATGTCGAGAGAATGATAAAAGCCACCGAAGCGTAAGGTATATATAAAATCGTGTTGCCAGAAATATGCTGTTCGCTTAAAAAAACAAAACTTACTCAATATACATGCAGCTGCTCATCAAATTCAGATAAAACAAGTAAGAATCCCTAGTCCGGGCGCCCGACTAAGAAATACCCTGATTCCAGTCCAATTGTCGGCTTAGTAAAAATGCAAACTCCTTCATATATTGTATCTATTTTCAACTGAACTTATGGATGCTGAATTCTACGCGTTTACATATTCGGACAGACGACCGGACGGTCCACTCAACTTGCCGTCCTGATCAAGAATAGATGAGTCAAACATGTGGCAAAGGATGCCCGAACTAGAGTCATGCAAAGTTCTAGACGTCATCTTGCGGAATAAAGTGAATATTTTTAAAAGATCTAATGTCATGGAAAATCTGTGAATACACAGGGAAAGTCCGAATCAATACGCTTCCAAAAAGTATGCCATACAATCGTATGAAACCCTAGTTATAGTCAAAGTTCCAAAAAAGTCATTCCTTTCGGAGCTCTGAAACAAGGAGAAATTGCATAGCTCAAGGATTTGTAATAAAATTAAAAGTAAAACTAGCCCCAAACAGTCGACCATCGATCGCAATTTTAAGGACGAATTTGAGTTGCGATTAACAGCGGCAAAACTGTTGTAAGATACGGACGCAAAGAGAACAGAAGGGATATGAATGGAACCAAATTGAAAAGCCAGTAACACTTGAACATGCACCTGCACCTGCGTCTGCACCTGTGCATGCATACACCTGCCAGTGTCTGAAAACATTGATGACGCTCAATCACTGAATGACTGACTTGCAGCCTGTTAAACCGAGAAAACGACTTCAGTTAAATATATATCGCACCAGCACCGATTTGAGTTGCAAACAATAGCGCTAACTGGCAGGCAGACGGCTACCCAGCAAAGAGTCGATGGATGCCGCAAAGTCCGCTGACTTCTTGCAGCAGTATGCAACACCAAAGCAAGTGCCACTAACATTTAGTCAACTTATATCTCTGACCTAATCTAGTTGCAGATATTTATCTTTGCAATTGAAGCTTTAGTATTAGGATATTCAATTATATAGCAGAAATTTATTTTAATCATTTGAAGTTGAGAACTGATGAGAGCATTCGGAGTTCGTCATGTGATGAGATGTTTCGCCGTCTGCTATTCTGTCATTCAGTGTTGTTTGATTTTTGTCCCTTTGTCTCATTGAGTAGTAGTTGGTCTGCGCATTTTTCAATTTATATAAACAAAACATTTTAATTTCAGAAATTTAATTAAACAACGTCATGATAACATAGCTGCCGCTCATTGTTGTGACTGGCATTGACGAGCAGTGTGCCACACAGCAGCAGAGATCCGTGAGGCAATAAATAACTGAACGTCCCTATTTAAAACTGTAATGCATTTATATGTCAACTAGACCAACTTTAGTTGGCGGAGGTATTGTCCATGAAGTATGCTTCGGCGGATGAAGCGACATGCTCTACTCTGTACAGTGGATGGGCTGATGTCGATACTTTATGTATATGTTAATTAGTCTTTAAGTTTATGCTTCAAAGTTCGGACTGAGCAACTCAAATCTGCTAATCCTGTGGGAACAGTTAAGCCTGAGTGCTGTGTAGGCTACCCCAACACTTGCAGTCGTTCGTATTGATTGGTGGTGTCCTTTTCCGAAACCCTTTAGACAATGGCATAGAGGATTTGGCATGCACCAGTAAGTTGGGCACATGTTAAAAAGACCGCCAAGGCTTTCACTTAATTAATTACCAAACAGGAAGATAAACATCAAAGCATTTCAGATGCACATCAATTTACTTCTAGGTGTTGCCTGTGTAAGTATGGGTGCTATTTCTGTTGTCTTACGCTCAAGTGCACAGAAACACAGCGCTGTGTGCTTGGGTGCACGAGAGCGAGGCAAATCCATTTACTCATAATTCATTTATTCCTATATTTAGATTTGAGCACACTTTTTTTTTACCCTATTCCGCGCTTGTCCACACACTCGCTCACAGCGGGCGCTGTCCACATGTGAATATTTGGCGACATGTGCTATCTATGGCATCGAATTAGGGGAGGTTTTAAAAGCATTCTAACAAGCCATATTACGTGCCGTCTTTCCGTGTATTCATCAGCATATTGGGGAAGTTCTGAAGCGTAGAGAAATTTATGCTTCCTTCATTACAAATTGCTTCCCAACTGGACTGTCAGCAGAGAAAAAAAAAACGTTTTTAGCTACATAATAAGATTTGACGTAGAAACTAAAAGATATCGACGGTAAATGCAATAATGAATTTGCGGTTGTTTTGCACATGACCAGGTAGCATCAACATCAACAAAGGCAATGACAACGGCAGTGGCGGCGACAACGGCAACGGCAACGACAGAGGCAGAGGCAGAGGCATCATTTGATGACTTTATTGCATGTTGTTGCTGCCTGTGGGCCGGGCCGCTAACAAAGTAACAACAACCAAGGCCATTGCTTTTAACGTTAATTTATGCAACTTTTGTCAAACGCATCGTGTTTGCTTGTAGCTCGTTGTTCGCATACGCCATGTTGCCGCTTCACAGTAGCCGATGCGGCCCAGTGTGAGTTGGGCGTTCATGGGCGCCCATGGCCTGTCGGCTGCAGCAGCGGTGTAGGCCTTAAAAGCCACTGATTGGCGCAGCATGGCCTGGCTGTGCTCTTCTTCTCCACTAGCTTATAAAATTGTGCGTATATACACAAAGGTGTCATTTTGTGGGCATGTTCCCGGATGCACATCCGCAGACTGAACACCAAAGTAACATGTCAAAAAAAGACAAGAGAAACAACAATATCAACAAAAATTCAATAAAGCCTCTGCCACACAAACCCTCATCTCACAAAGTTCAATTGTGCTTTATTAGCCTGAAAAACGGAAGATCCTGAAAATACATTGAAAACTCGTAGAATCGAACCGGATCAGAGTCATTTCTTGATAGGCTTCAACTGCACCCTTCCCCCCAGTCTAGTCTTCTATACTTTTCTAAATGTATATTATTATTGTATAAAAATCATATAAATGTATATATGTTGCATACGCGTAAGTCTATGTTTACTTTGGTAACTGAAAACATACTGAAAGAGAAAAAATCCTGAGAGGGTGGGATGGGGGAAGGAAAAGTCACTTTTAAATGAATTGTTTGAAAATAAACATGCAGAGCATTTTTCGCACGGCCACATGTAATGATACTGCGATAATAATATCTTATACACCTTGGCAGGTGCAGTGGGTGGCGATACGTTGCCATCGGCCGGGAGCACTGGCACTGGCAGTAGCAGTGGCGCAACATGTGTGGGTTTCATTTGTATAATGGCCGTTGTCCTTTAGTACCATGCCAGTGTGCGCAGTTCTCCTGTGTATCCTGTATGTCCTGCTATGTGCGACAGGAAGGTGTGGGCACTTCATCGTGCAACTGGGGAAATACGCAAAAGAGGGGAACAGATGCCGGCCGAAGCTCAGTGACATAACTGCGCCTTGAATTTCTATATAATTTCATTCCGCTAATGGTGCCTGTGCGCATGCCTGTGGCAGCAGACACGGTAGGGTCGTGGGCCGTTGCTTGCCGCAGAACCTGTTGCTAAAGAGTGAGCAACAGTTTAGAGTTGAGCAATATGTATCTATAGTGGTGAGTTGCGCAGTTAGTGTTCGCACTGCACCGCAGCAGGAGCTGCAGCAACAGGCTGTGCCGGCAACAGGCTGAGCCTGCAACAGTATGCGGCACATTGGTGGATGATGATAATAAATGAAAGCCAATTATGCAATTGAGCAATCTTAAAACACTTTCCGCTCACAGCTCTGCAAATTACAGTTTAACCGATAGTGGATAATATTGTCCATCACATTGGAATTGGTTTTATGTATATGGTTGCGAAACCACTGTAATGGTAAAAGGAATTATCGCTGTCTGCTTCATAACCACTTCCCCTAATGTAGGCTCAAGCCGAAGGCGCATCAAAAACAACAACATAACGTCACCAGCCTTTAGCTCAATTTAGGATAGAGAAAACATAGAGCTTCGTATTGTCGCTAGCGACAGAGACGGCGGCGACCACAGCCACGACGCAGCGCCCTCGCGACTCTTGTAAGGCAGTTGTGGGTACGACTACAACTAAATGGCTTTTGTGAGTGTGAATCTATTTATTAGAGATACCCCTGCAGAAGTTTTTCAAATATGATTACACTATATGAAGCCTACAGTTATTCTCTCTTGCGGAAAGCAAAACACAGTCGCTAACTCACGGACTGAATAAGAGATATACGTTCTTATAAGTTTATCACGCCTGAGTTTCAGGCGATGCTGGGCTGGTCTGGCCTGCGTTGAAGTGGGTTGGGGTGGTCTGGTCTGAGCTGGTAACTAAGCTGCTTTTCGCAGACACTTATAGAAAATGAATCCTGATTGTTGCGGAAACGGATGTGTCATGGGGCACATACACACATACCGACATGTATTTAAATAAAGCTTGCAGCCCAACGCGTAAGTATATATTTATGTTACGGATTCACACACATACATACTATTCATGTGCTCCCGAAGTGTCTCCTGCCTGTTGAATGTGGGTGGCAAAATGGTGCAACAGGCTGGAAAAAGCATAACGAGCCGAAGTATGCTTGCCGAAGTCAACCTTTGTGTTTTTAGATAACGCTCTGAATATATGAATCTGCTTATGTATGTCTACACTCACACACACACACACATGTATATATATATATATATATACATATATGCATTTGTATATCTGTATTTATTCAGAGGCTGCATTCCTCTATTTCGGAATAACAATTGAATCTAGCGTGCAATAAATGTATACACACACGCATATATATATATATATATATATATATATATATATATATATATATACATATGTATATGTACCTGTGTATGTATGTATCTGCGTCTACAAATATGTGGGTGTGTCAGCTCGTATTTATTTTCACCATCTTCGTATTTGTTTGAAATTCTCAAAGAGCTCTTGTTTTTTGCTCTGACCTCATCTGCACACACACCCACCTTGAGTACGGTACGATGCTCCGCCGGTTCTTGTGCTCTGCTCCCTAATGGTAACTGCGTCTCCGTCTTTGCTTTCACTGCGTTCGCCTGTTGCGCCGTGCCTAGTACAGCCAGCTTTGGCCGCTAATATATACCAACACGCACACACACACACACACACAAACACATACACCGTTTTAAATTCAACATAGGAAAAGAGCAACGCGCTAGCCGGCGATGAGTCTGCGTATCTAAAGCTGTAGAATGCACGGCTCAGTCGTCTAACTGCCGCGTCCCAAGGCAGTTTAGCGCGCTCCCAACGAAATACAAAGCACAAGAGACTAACGTCTTATTCCACTTCAGCTTCTTCTTATTCATCATATTCTTTTTATCTGCACTGAATAAAGCTGCAGAACTATCAAAGTCAATGTGTTAATACAATCTATGCTAGACTCAACTCCTATGTGCGAATCGCCTTATAAGTTTCACTTGTTGTCCTTATTTTTTTGTGTTTTTTTGCTGTGAAGTGAACCTTGCATTGATCAACAGAAATGAACGTAGACACATAATGCCATATACCTAGCAGCAGGTTTTCTCTAATCTCAGGTAAATATGCAATGCTTTCCTACATTACGATTTATATATAGTAAATATAATATAAAATCGACGTTTAAGCAAATCATTGATTATATTTTTCGCTTATATTTGAAACATATTTTCAATAGTAACTTAGACTTGACATTCTCGAGGATGTGGAGTTCATCTGTCTTGTTGTTAGCTATGATTTATATATTTTTTACCGAACTAGGAATTACCTGTCCCAAAATACATGAATGTAGACTTCCCAGTTATTTTTTGAGTCTACCCATTGAGAATATATATTAATAAGGGCATATTGCTTGTTATATAAGTTTATAGTTTATAGTTTAACAGCTGGGTCGACATATTCAATTTCGAGCAACACAAGAGATATTACATAGAAGTTTGCGTTATATTATTATTATATTATAATCTATTATGTCAAATGATCATTTGTGACCTGCTTTCACAAGTTGCTGAATCAAGCTTGTAAAATTAACTTTATTTGCTGAGCCAATACAGATCGGCAGCACGTTGTTGCTTTGGGCGTTGATGATGGCGTTTTTGTCGTTGTTGAGTTGTATCGAGGCAGAACATTTTGTTTTATAAGTGAGCGTTTTGTGTTGGCTTTGCCTGGGAACGAGCACAAGCTACGCTGCAGAGGTCGCGCGAAGCTCAGTGAGGCTAAAGCAAAAATCCGAACAAACAATTCTGTGCAAATGTTTCACAATGAATTTGAAATTGCATGTTCCATGGAAGTCGACGCGGACCGTCGCTTTTGGTTTACCCTATGGAGATGGCTGCCACGACCACCATGACTGCCGCTATTAGCAATCCGTGCGCAAATCGATTGGCAACAATTCTAAAAGCATTTTATGCAGCAATCACAATTTCCTTTTAACGCGGCGACCCGACATAGACTCAGACCCACACAAACACACACATACACGTATTAAAACGAGTGTATAAGTACGTACATAATACATACGTCTCTACATGCATGTTATGCGTGTGTTTGTGTACATGCGTGCGTATATAAAGCGAAAAGCGAACAGTTTCGCCAAGTCCGGCAGACAATGCGAGAATGGCCAAGTTGCGGGTAAGCGCCAAAGGCTGCAGTTTGCGTACTAGCTTGCCAGTCCAGTCGACCATCCATGCCGCCAGCCAGCCAGCCAACCAGCCAGCCATCCAGCCATTTGTTCAATATGGCAACGATCATTCGCACCATATGACGCAAAGAGCTGACCTCCTGCTGCCAACGGCATAGAACTCAGCCTGCTGCTGCTTGCTTTTCGCCAGGTTCGATGCAATTATGTCCGAGCCACGCAAGCTGCGTTCATCGGTTGGCATCCACTTCAGCCATGATTTAGCATTCTTTCTCGATTTAGCCATTTTTGCGTCTGTCCCTGTATTACTTTGTAATATACATACATATATACATAAATATATATCAGTGTGTGTGTGGGTGTGTGCACAACATGTACATCCACAAATGTTTTTTTGTGCCGCTACTTTTCTGATTGTTCTTTTAACTATAGCGCTTGTTAGCTTCTGCGAGTCGCAGCCCTTTAAAAACAGCAGCGCAGAGAGGAGAAAAAAGCAAAAAATGTATACGAAATGCGCTTTGAATGTCCTTTCCGCTAACTGGTCCCAGACTCAGTCCCTCCATTGGTAGCTACAATCGCCGACGTTGGTCGATGTCAGCAATGCCGTTACCATCACTTCGCACTTAAGGATGCATGACCCGCAAGTCATGAATGCTGCAATTTAAATGGATTTATTCATTTGCTATACTACTTCGTAGTCATATACTCATATACTCGCTCTCTCTCTCTCTCTATCTCTCTCTCATTATGCATTTTGTTGTGCTTTTCGTCCTAAACATTGTCTACTCTACTACTCTACTACTCTACTACTCTACTACTCTACTACTCTACTACTCTACTACTCTACTACTCTACTACTCTACTACTCTACTACTCTACTACTCTACTACTCTACTACTCTACTACTCTACTACTCTACTACTCTACTACTCTACTACTCTACTACTCTACTACTCTACTACTCTACTACTCTACTACTCTACTACTCTACTACTCTACTACTCTACTACTCTACTACTCTACTACTCTACTACTCTACTACTCTACTACTCTACTACTCTACTACTCTACTACTACTACTACTCTACTACTCTACTACTCTACTACTCTACTACTCTACTACTACTCTACTACTCTACTACTCTACTACTCTACTACTCTACTACTCTACTACTTACTCTACTACTCTACTACTCTACTACTCTACTACTCTACTACCTACTACTCTACTACTCTACTACTCTACTACTCTACTACTCTACTACTCTACTACTCTACTACTCTACTACGCTACTACTCTACTACTCTACTACTCTACTACTCTACTACTCTACTACTCTACTACTCTACTACTCTACTACTCTAACTACTCTACTACTCTACTACTCTACTACTCTACTACTCTACTACTCTACTACTCTACTACTCTACTACTCTAACTACTCTACTACTCTACTACTCTACACTCTAACTACTCTACTACTCTACTACTCTACTACTCACTACCTACGACCTACTACTCTACTACTCTACTCTACTACTCTACTACTCTACTACTCTACTACTCTACTACTCTACTACTCGACTACTCTACGACTCTACTACTCTACTACTCTACTACTCTACTACTCTACTACTCTACTACTCTACTACTCTACTCTCTACTACTACTCGACGACTCTACTACTCTACTACTCTACTACTCTACTCTACTACTCTACTACTCTACTACTCTACTACTCTACGACTCTACTACTCTACTACTCTACTACTCTACTACTCTACTACTCTACGACTCTACTACTCTACTACTCTACTACTCTACTACTCTACTACTCTACTACTCTACTACTCTACTACTCTACTACTCTACTACTCTACTACTCTACTACTCTACTACCGCGACTACTCTACTACTCTACTACTCTACTACTCTACTACTCTACGACTCTACTACTCTACTACTCTACTACTCTACACTACTACTCTACTACTCTACTACTCTACTACTACTACTCTACTACTCTACTACTCTACGACTCTACTACTACTACTCTACTACTCTACTACTCTACTACTCTACTACGTCGACTACTCTACTACTCTACTACTCTACTACTCTACTACTCTACTACTCTACTACTCTACTACTCTACTACTCTACTAGTCTACTACTCTACTAGTCTACTAGTCTACTAGTCTACTACTCTACTACTTTAATAGTCTCTTCTAATAATCTAACTTACAATTTCGGACGACTGTGTCTTGGCGTTGTATTTTTTCTTAACAGTTTCTATCCCTGCACATTGTCAAGAAAAAACCCCTGTAGACGTTCCCTGATAGCGTTTAAAGTAATTAACATTTTCTTGAGCTCGAGCAAAAAGAGAAAACGACTTCACCTGTGACGTTTACTATTTGCAGATTCCTGACTAACTTAAGTTTATGTTAAATGTAAGTTCTGAGGCAGTATGAAGTGAAGAATCCTAAATGAGAAGGACACAGATTGAAGAATCCATAGGTTACATCTAACAGCTCAATTCTGACTGAGTTAAGATATGATTTAATTTTGAAGTTTGTTGGCTGCTTTGAAATGGTTGCCATATGGTCACGATATCAAGTGTCTAATATTAAAATGAGAAAAGCGATTTGCTATGTCTTTGGGATCAGGCAAGTTCCGTCCATTATATCTAGTCTATTTATGTGCTTAGAGCAGCATCTCTTCAGTGCTGTGCTATGCCGAGCGCTGAGCTCTGCTCTGCCTGCATGCCGGACGTTCGCTGTGAGTGGGTTTTAAGCAAAAACTAATTAAAAGTTGTAAGACATTTTTTGCCCAGTTTTATTTCGTTTCGTTTCGTTTAGGTAGCACCACCTGCCGTAAGATGCGTACAGACACAGACAGACACACAAACACACAGCACAGAGGAGTAAATAAAAATAAAAATGCCAATGCGCAGCGAACAGCATTTCGTATTGTTTATTATTTACCGTTTCACTCTGACACCAACGCAGTGGCAATATGAATGACGCCGACGCCACAGTAGCAGTTGAAAAAGATATGCTTCACTTTTACCAACAGAGCCGACTCCGACTCCAACTCCGACTGCGACTTAATCTACAGAAGTTGCACGGTTTTTGTTGTAGTTCATGAAGTTACTTGAACGAACATTTAGACTTAAAGCTGCAAATAAACAACATTTTCAGATGCTTATAATAGCTGGAAGAAAAGGCGCGTGTACCCTTTCCGAAATGGAATGAAACTTGCCTTTTGATTGCTACAAGACACAAAATTCGCTCGACTTCGCCATTTTATTCTCTCTCAAGTTATTGTCATGTCGACTAGAGTATTTGAGAGTATACAAGATTCGATGCAGCGAATACAAATTTACTTCTGGCATTTTTTACAGTGTTCATTTTACTAACTTTATCCATCAGCCAGAACAGCGACGACTATAACGCAGGTGGCAAATGAAATTGAAAATCTAGCCGTCTTCCTTCTTATCCCCCGAAATCGTCGAAATGACTAAAACGGAGATAAACGTGCCGTGCACATGGTAAAAGTAAGCTCCTCCATCAGCACAACTTGATCAGTTCGGAGGCTGTCGATCTCGTCCGTATACTAGAGCAAACAAAAGAGCTAGAAAGATACATAAGGCAGCAAACCAATATTTCTTCTCTTCATTTCACAGCTTTAAGTGTAAATACTGCTTTATCTAACAGCCCCTTTCAAATTAAAGTTGGAGTTACTCATAATGCTTAAGAAAACCTTTTCAGAAGTCAGAAGTAACTAATTCTGGTTACAGTCAATCCAACTGATTTGAAATGTTTTTTTTTATACCCTGATCCCATTATGAAATCGTAACAAAATAACAGACAGAAGGAAGAGTGGCAGACCCCATAAAGTATATTCTGTCTGTCCGTAAGAGTTAAGGAATGGAATTTTATATATATATATGTATATATATATATATATATATATATATATATATATATATATATATATATATATGTATACATAGTTTCATATATTTGTCTGTCCTTTATATCACGTAAACTGAGTAAAAAAGTAACGAATGTGCTCAACAGCAGAAAGAAAAACACATTAGATTCACACATTCTACAGAAGTTGCACGGTTTTTGTTGTAGTTCATGAAGTTACTTGAACGAACATTTAGACTTAAAGCTGCAAATAAACAACATTTTCAGATGCTTATAATAGCTGGAAGAAAAGGCGCGTGTACCCTTTCCGAAATGGAATGAAACTTGCCTTTTGATTGCTACAAGACACAAAATTCGCTCGACTTCGCCATTTTATTCTCTCTCAAGTTATTGTCATGTCGACTAGAGTATTTGAGAGTATACAAGATTCGATGCAGCGAATACAAATTTACTTCTGGCATTTTTTACAGTGTTCATTTTACTAACTTTATCCATCAGCCAGAACAGCGACGACTATAACGCAGGTGGCAAATGAAATTGAAAATCTAGCCGTCTTCCTTCTTATCCCCCGAAATCGTCGAAATGACTAAAACGGAGATAAACGTGCCGTGCACATGGTAAAAGTAAGCTCCTCCATCAGCACAACTTGATCAGTTCGGAGGCTGTCGATCTCGTCCGTATACTAGAGCAAACAAAAGAGCTAGAAAGATACATAAGGCAGCAAACCAATATTTCTTCTCTTCATTTCACAGCTTTAAGTGTAAATACTGCTTTATCTAACAGCCCCTTTCAAATTAAAGTTGGAGTTACTCATAATGCTTAAGAAAACCTTTTCAGAAGTCAGAAGTAACTAATTCTGGTTACAGTCAATCCAACTGATTTGAAATGTTTTTTTTATACCCTGATCCCATTATGAAATCGTAACAAAATAACAGACAGAAGGAAGAGTGGCAGACCCCATAAAGTATATTCTGTCTGTCCGTAAGAGTTAAGGAATGGAATTTTATATATATATATGTATATATATATATATATATATATATATATATATATATATATATATATATATATATATATATATATATATATATATATATATATATATATATATATATATATATATATATATATATATATATATATATGTATACATAGTTTCATATATTTGTCTGTCCTTTATATCACGTAAACTGAGTAAAAAAGTAACGAATGTGCTCAACAGCAGAAAGAAAAACACATTAGATTCACACATATATGCAGTATATATGTATAACGTATATATTCCCGATCAAAAGACAAGTTGTGTGTATATAGCTACTTCTGTCCGTCCTCATTTCTCTTTGCTTCTAACTCAATTCATATTAGTGTAAATTCTCACTCAAAAAGTGCTCAAGAGATCTGCTGGAATTGCTTTTTGAGTGACTTTTATGTTTGGGCGCAGCAGCGGCTGTGGCCGATCAGTCAAGTTCATGACCTGGACTGGGTCAGACGTGCGGCTCAGTGGAAGTGGTGACTAAATTTGAGGCTTTTTTTGTTAAATGAATTTAAATAGTTTGTTTTTATTAAATAAATATTTAAATATATATTTAAGACTTTCTTATTTTTAATCAGTGTCTATATGTTTAATAAATATCTAATTCTTTAAATGTTAAAAATATATAATATTAAGTAACTTTTAATTATTATTAATAAGCCATAATTGATATTATAATAATTATTATAATAATGAAGTTCTTCGTAATGTTCATTACCGATAATGATCATTTTCTAACACTGATCATTTAATACTGGTAATTGTCAGTAACGATAATGATCATTAGAAATATGATTTTGTCATGATCATTTTCGCTGTGCTAATTAAGTTACGATTGAAATACCCATGTTGCTTTGTTCTTTTTAAAATTGACTGACTATTATGTAAGAAATTAAATAAGATTTAATAGCATTTTATTTTATTTACCTAGGCAGAGAATCTCTTCTCCTAATTTTAATTTTTATAACATTATATGTTTGCACATATACATATATTAAATATTTACAACAAAATAGATATTTTTATTTATCTATATAAATATATTTAATATATAAATATATTAAATATATAAATTTATTTAATAATAACATATAATAATATAATATATAAATATATATATAAATATAATTAATACATAAATATATTCAACATATTAAAAAACAATAACTTTTAATCTTTTTATGTATTACATTAGTAAAATATATTATAAATAAAGAAATGTCTAAAAAAAAATTTAAAACAATTAATATATGTATACTTATATTTACTATAGATATATAATATATATATTAGATATATAATATATATATTATATATATATATATATATATATATATATATATATATATATATATATATATATAGCTATATATATATATATATAGCTATATCTAATGCCCTTATTTATTTATTTGGTAGAGTATATGCGTGTGGTGTATTCGATTATTATGGAAAATATTAAAAAGCGCGGATAGGACTGGGTTTAGGATACATCCTAGTCGGGCACCCCGACTAGAGCTTTCTTACTTGTTTTACGGAATGCGTCCATAATCTTAACTTTCGCCAAAATGGACCCAACAAGCCCCACCACCGAAGTGAGCAGAATGAATTAAAACGTTTGACCTCACCGGTTAAAGCAAGCCGACTTTGTCCGGAGTGCTTTGCTAATAAACGTGACAGATATCTCGGCTTCTCAAATGTCTGTCACACACACACACACAATCAGCCGCAACGACCACAACAGACAGTTGAACAAGCAGTCAAGGAGTCGGCAAAGGTGTTCTGTTTCAAAGTCCAAGACTGGCCAAGTGTTTTGTGTGGGTGGAGGGGGAGGCATGCTAAAAGCTAAGAAAGCCTTAAAATAAATCATGCTGGGCAAGTTTTCGGATAACTGACACAAAATTTAATTTATAAGCACGTACACTTTGCTGGAAATCGTATATAATAGGACTGGGCTTGTTTGCAGAGCAGCATAATTTAATTGAATTCTAATTTCGGTTTCAACCCAGAAGTAAAGTCTAATACATATTTGAAGGTTACCCTGGTTTCTAGCTGTGTATGCTTCTATGTTAGGGACAAGTTGAATTGGTTAAATTATTCACAGGGCGCAAAGTTGGCCAAGAAACAGTCTCAATCAGGCTGTTATTTAGTCAGGGAACTATCATTAGGCACATTCGAGCTACCCTGCTCTGCACACATTGTACACCGACAGTCGAAGAACTACGAAGTTTCAGTTGCGCAAACCAGGCTCAAGAACGGAACTTAAAGAGACCCCAACCATTATTTTGACGAAATAAGTTTGAGCATTATTCTTAAGGTTGTTATGATTCCCATAACGTTAGTCAAAGTTACGTTGAGTTGAAAATCTGTTCAATTGGTGCAACGCCAGCGCTGTGATGACAGCGAAAATCACTCAGCAGATAAATGCATCGTCCTCTCCATGATCAAAGAATATAAATGTGATTTTACTCCTGTTGTAGATTCAATTTATATTCATAAACTTCTATATGTATCTACACTCACTGTGCATGCTAGCAGACATTCGCACAACAAATAACCTTTTGCGGAGTATCTCACATTTACACGCAGCATGCACGCAAAGTATTAGTCTTCTCTAGACATTTTTTATGTGAAACTTTTGATATGCTTTTGCTTATGTGCCCTTAATTTATGATGACTTGTTTGAAAGGTGTGTAAGTAACTTTTTCCGCCACACGTAGCGCAATTCTTGCAATTTAATGTTACGTTATAGCGTCTGTCTGTATTTGCGGAAGGAGGCACGAGGGAGGAGGTCCTTTAAAAAAGCAAACCGACAAAAAAGAGTGCCTGGAAATCACATCTAGTGCCACACAATTTTAATAATCTCTCGTGTGCACGTGTTTTAGATTACGAAAATAAAATCATAAATCGAATGAATTTATAAAGCAATGTGAGCTGATAAATGGAAGGCAAAATCGACTAGCAAAGTTGACGCTCGACCTGAATCGTTTGCATGAGTCTTTTGCTAATGCTTCTCACAAGCTCGTTCCCTCACTCCTTCTATACAAAAGAAACAACTACATTCAATTTGTCTCTGTCCGCACAATAATAGCATTAAGCTAAATTCCTCCAGAAAGTCGGATCACATTTATAAAGTTAGGTCTCCTGCGAACCAAGTCTACCATATGTCCGAAAATCTATTTTGTCTTTCGTATTCATTATTGTAGCTTAGCTAGTTTTCAGCTATGCTACTTTAGCAACACCAGCTATCCTATGTTTCGAACAGCAAATCACACTTTCATTTGTCCAGACGGCGAGACATTTAAACGGAAGTCACTTAATTTCAGTTCATTTTGCTGAGCGCGCTTAAAATTCATATCCGTTTGCGCGTTAGACATAAGGGTTGCTCTGGTTATAGCTGGGGTCACCTTTATTTCGATGCTGTAGCGATGCTTTAACTCAAAAAATAATCTATCCTTCGCACACGAAAACATGAATCTACATAGCCGTATAGGTATCTCTCTCAAGGTATTAAAGTATGCATCAACTGCAGCAATAATCTATCTGATGTTTATTCAGTAATCAGCAAAAGTATTAAATGCGAAAAATTAATTTCTGCCTTATAATAGCTTCGACACTGAGCAAATATCCATTTCAATATATATAAGCCACTTAGGAGAGAATTTTCGGTTTAAATTTGTAAGCGAGATGTTCAACCAACACATTTATGGCTTCCGTTGTAGTCTGCAGCACTATCATGGTCTGATATTAATCCCATTTTAATAAACTCCACTTGAGAAAGTTTTTAATCACTTCGAAAATGTTGTCAAACATGTCTGCACTCTTTTAAGCAGCTTGCAGGTAAAGTAAAACAGCTAAACCAAAAGCTTCGTGCCTTCATTGTTGTTGTTAATTTCAATTTTAGACAATAAGCTTGGACTCAGTCAATTTAAATACATTTCACAGATTGCAAAAGTAAATTCAAAATAGATTCTCATTACTGTAACTTTATATAAACTGCAACACCCACGCTGCTGCTATAGAATATTATATTCACATTTTACTCACATTAGATAACTATTCAAGAGAAATACAGTGCTGAAAAACCCAACCAAGAGAGCTGAGTATATCCCAAAGATCATTTTTATATTCCAAATGAAAGTTGCAACTAAACTTCACAAGTAAATTTAGAGATTAGAGTGATGTGGCTCTGGCTTATCCTTACACACTAACACTTAATACCTTTGCTGATCTATGACCAAAATAGATTACATTACATAGAATTCTGATTTTATAGTTAATACAGGCTGATTGCATATGACATTAAAGGAGTTTAGAATAAATTAAAACATGTTATACACCGAGATTCTGCAATTGCACTGAACCTGAAGCTATTTGTCCTTTTATAAAATACATTCAAAGCAATCGTTGCAAGCAAATTCTAAATGTAGTTAAGTGCATAAGGCACGAGTAGACTTGGGTTTCTTTCGGTATGCATAGTGCACGGAGTGTATAGCAATTGGACTCTTTAAAATGGAACGCTGTTGTTGTTTTGTTGAGGAGGGAATGGTATATATTTTCTTAAATTTCAATAGAGTCTTGGTTTATGGTTAGGCGTCGCATCGAGTCGCGTCGTCGCTGCCGTCTCTGTTACTAAAATGAAATGTGGCAGGTAATTAAGCGGGCGGAATTGCTAAATTATTGCAACTTATAGCGTTAGGAATCCAGGCATCCAGCATCTCCGTGCTCTCAGACGCGGTGTCTGCTTAAGTTAATGAGATGTTAAAATGGAATCTCTGCCCGGTGGCCGGGCGCATTTTTGTTTCCTGCACGTTGTGATTTCACATTTTTCCACCGACTCCTTTGGCACTTTTTCTTGACTTTTTGTTGAGTTGGCAGCATCAAATGCTGCCGGCTAACGCTTTTTAACTGTCTGCTGTCTACACCTGAGTTGCTTAATGACGAAACCATTATTAATATGCGTGGGAGATAAGACTCCAGCGCCACATAGGCGCTTAAATTGCATCGACTAGCACAGCAATTATGCAATAAAAACATATACCCTAAGACCCTCAATAATATCAGCGAAATTAAGTCAAGTTCTGTGTTGATTCACATTGTCTGCCGGAAGTTTAGAGACTTGTCGAACTCAATGACTCAATGGACCAATAGTTATTTTATATGTGTTTATGGGATACACTTTTGAAATAGTTAATATGTCTTTCAGCTTGTTAGATCTTTACTAATGACTGCTATTGAGGAGGTACATTTGTTAATTTTATGCAAATGGCTGTGGCGGAACTAAGCTGCTGAGCGGACGCAACCAGCGGCATAATAAATAAGCGCGATAAACTGGAACTAATTTGGTAAACAGGCTTTGAAAAAGGGCACTCGAGGACCAACGTGTTAGGCAGCCAGAGACGACGCTGATGCGGGCGCGGACACGGACTCGGACGTTCAGACCCTCTACCCTTAACCGAAAACAATTCATGTGTGTGAGTATGCACTTAACGGGTGAAATAGCAGGATCTCATTCTGTGGCGCCCTATGTGGGACCAGTGGTGCCCCATTTCTAGTGAATGGCAAGCATTGCTCCTTTTGAGTCCACCAATATTATTATCTATTCTCAATTTGCTTTGTAATTACGTAAAATTTTCCAACTCATTAGAGAGTTTACCACATTACATATCACTGGCCTCCTTAGACAAATTATGACTCTCTTCTTATACTCGATTCTTATATTGCTATATTGATCAAGAAATGAAATCTATTTCAATCATAAGCTGATACACAGGAAACATATACGCCAAGTTTATGGCTGCTAATGAGTTCAAAATGATTAAATTTTTAAAGGAAACCAAAGATAATGGAGATTCAGAGAATGTGTACATCATAAGAGAAATATTATTAGTAAACGTTATAAAGTATACTTATTATCAAATTGGATCAATATAAAAAACAACCAACTATGCACTAAGTGAACATATCCGACTACGTCCTACGTCCTACGTCCCACATCCAGAATATCACACCACCCTCTTTGTGTAAACACCTTCAAAAGATTCTTCTTGCTTGTGCTTACACAGGTTGATTGCCTGATTTAGGATTTGCTGTTGGTCGGTCCCATTCATTTCTAAGCATTCTGCCAGCAAACCTATAATACTAGTGAAATTACTCTACTGAGTGGCTTGGCTTATGTATCTTGTTCTTAGTCCGCAGAAATGCTTCTGTTGTCGCCGTTATCTTGGCGTTTTTGCCCTTAGTTATATACTTCAGACATCAATTTGGTTGGATGTTTGACAGGTTTGATATACGCATCTATAAATATGTAAACGTAAATCACATTACAGCAAGGCCTGAGCTGTCATGTATTACGTTCATTACTATTCACTCTTATTGCCATTTGCATTGTTTGTGTCCTCTAAAATGTGTTTAAAATCACACTTCAATATTGAATGGAGTTCATCGGCGGTAAGACTAAGGCGCACACAAACACGCATCCATCGCATGAAGGTAACTGGGAACATAGATTTATGTCGTCTGCGCAATATTCCTTGCCTCCGCGGCCGCTCGCACCCCCACGCCGTGCACGAAAAACGCCGAAAAAAAGATGTATTTCCATACTTTCACGCTTCGTGAAGTACTGTTGCGTTGCCCTTGCTCTGCTGGCTTTGGTTCTGTCCAGTCAATGGCCCTGACAGCGCCAGCAACAGTTTAAACGGTGAGCGGCGTAACTGTGGCTCACGCAGCGCCGTCGACGTCATAGTCATCGTCATGCCCCAGCGCGGTGGACAGCAGAGAGACAGTGGGTAGGGTAGACAGAAGCATTGCACAATTTCCCCGCCGGCACGAGGCTCGGCTCGTGACACTGATTTAGCCGAGCAAGAACGAGTGTTATTGGAGGAAGAGGCATCAATAGAGTTCCCATTACCACTACCACTAGCGCTACCTCTACCATTACCATTGCCATTGCCGCTGCCGCTGTCGCTGTCGCTGTCGCTGCCGCTGCCGCTGCCGCTGCCGCCACAGCAGCACAAACAAGGCAATGCGAATATGAAGCGGGAAGTAGGGATTTCTCCTACTCTCTCACACATACAAGCCTATGCAGACTAACACGGAGCATACACACCGCACCACACTCACGCTCACGCGACTCGCCCTTGTTCGTACTCTTTCGGCTGCCCAGTCGTGCTGGGGGTTGGAAAAGCATCGTTGCCGCTAGGCTCGCCGTCGTGTTGGGTTTACGGTTGCCCTGTAAAGAGTTTTCATTATAAATGAAAATCAGTTGTTGGCTCATTCAATTCGTGACGTTCAAGGCGGAAGTACATGCCCAACGCTTAGTAGCGGTGGTTTGGCTCTTCCACTCTGTGTTGTATATCTGTTGCTCTTGTGTCGCTTTGAATGTCGTGTCCGCGTAAAGGAAACTCTGCGTTCCAACCATGTTTTTTTTTAATAGTGAACCCTATTATTTTTGTTTTGGTGCGATAATAAAGAAGTTGTGTTAATGAAAAAACCAAAAAACTAAAGAATGAGATTGACTTTTTCTATACTGATTTAAGAAAACGATGGAAAAACGACACTAGAGGCCAAGTTGCCTTAAAAAGAAAATAAAAGGAGACCGGTTATTGGACCTCAACAAATGTAAGTACTAACCAACCTTCGTCTCAAAAGGCTTGT